>NC_134834.1:106621667-107221667 GCF_004210375.1 Tachypleus tridentatus
ATGAAGTATCATCAAAGCCAGATTGGTACTTGAGCCGATTTAAAGCAACTTTATAAAATGGTTGTTAAATCATCATGTTATGGAAATAATGGCATGACTTTCTCCAGACCTCATTTTTGTCACTTTGGCAAAGGGTTTCAAAATTTTTGTAAATTCTCTTCTCAATTACCATTTATCATTATGAAGATTTTTGACCTGGTAGTGACCCTCAATCGTTAGTAGCTTGGACAATGGTATCTTTCAGTGAAATAAGCCTCTTCAGCATTATATATTGAGTTTCCTCATGCTATCACATCCTTTAGTGGTGAAGTGGGCAGGTTTTTCTCTTTTTACTTCTTCTGAAGTAAAATTCATACAGGATCATATTTACAGAAAAAAGTCAGCCAATAAATATACATTAGCTAGCATGTTAGATACTGTCTTAATTTTTAGTCCTGCAGTAATCGATAGTATGTGTGAAAACATGGTAAACTGTAAGAATTCATTACCATGTACAACTGTAAAAATATTCTGAACATCCCAATCTTCCACCACAACTTGTGTTTGGAAGTAATTTCTGCGGTATAGTGTTTAGACATCACTTTCATTCCCAAATTAAAAGACCTGATCTCCTTCTCTGTTATCAAAAATGTGACCAAGCACTGTGACTGCAAGGTATGCATTGTTTGTTGTTTATGTCCAATGGTCAGTGAGTACTGGAAAGCTCCATAACTCGTCCCTTGTTTCATTGCACTTAACATCGTACAAGTGAACAATATTTTTGCAAATTGTTACATTAGTTGCAACATGATAGTTTAGTTCCACAAAGCTCAAAAAACTTCTAAAATTCTAATAAATAATTCTACACAACAAGTCTGTTATTTTCCCCTTTATGTTGCTCTGAGTATTGTGAACTTGGAAAAAGCCTCCTGTGTTGGTTGTTTTGTACCTGAAGGTTGGGTATTTTCTTCCTTAATTTTTCTGAATCTTTAACAGTTAATGGTTTGTCAAAAGCAAAGTGCTGCCACCGGAAAGTAAAAGAAATATGTAACATATGGAGTATTTCACCTTACTTTAACCAGAATTCATGTTCTGGATCAATTCAAATTAGTTTTACACTTGACGTTTCTTTTGAGAAACCATTTGATATTTTGACCGTAAACTTAAGATTGCTAAAAAGGATCACGAATAACAGGTGTAATTCTAAGTTAAAGAAGAAAGTGGCATAGAATTTAGCTGTTGTATTTTGTGGGGTGTCATCAAGTTAAAAGTATTCAGTGAGAAGTTTATGAATAACTCATCTTTAGAATTAGTATATAATGAACGATATATTGCTTTTTGTGGCTTAAACATGTTAAGCAAGGTTCTCCCTATAATTAATAAAAAAAAACTAATTGATGCAAAGATTTTTGAGCAAATACAGCATGGCTTTATCTCTAGACCATTGGTTGTATCTAGGTAATTAATCCTGTCCACCAAACTGACCTTTTCAGAGGGCAGTGAAGGAGGTTAAGGAAAAAAGAATTATTGCAGACAGTGAAACTGTGCCATATCAGTCACTAAACTCGTTTTATGTTAAATAAACAATTCATTAAAAGTTATTTAAAGAATAGATCATTAACCATTAAATTATTAAACTCTACGACAAGTTTTAAATGAAGCCTCTTTCCGAAGCCACATATCTCAGCATTAGCAAGTAGTGTGTGTGTGTGGCATAATAGATTATCTATGCCTGTTTCAAACTTAAACCTTTTCCTTCAATCAAATATTCAATATTTCATTTAGGCAATTTCAATACCACAAAGTGCAAGACCCTCTAGGACTAAAAATGAAGGGTCTTTATGACTTTGTCCATCTTGAGATCAGTTTTTAGTAACAATGCTCAATCTTCACATTTTGATATTGTCCTACCCTTGATCCAAGGTCAGATATGTTTTATATATATATATTTGCTCTTTAATTATAGTTGTATTCATATCTGTCATTATCTCCTAGTTTTGGACTCTGGCTAACAAGTTTATTTTTAAAAATTAATATAAAGAAAAACACAAAACAGAAAATACAAGAATTAAAACTGAACAGAAAACAATTTGCATAAGTAAGAAAATGAAGTAATAATATTCCTTTAGTAAAATATCAACTTATACAACTTTAGGTTAAAGTCTTGTACACAGTGAAATCACATTGAGGTGTCCATTCGCAGCTTTTAGCACCTTAACTTTTGTACTTGAGGATAAATATGCTCATCCAATCAAAAGTGTATGCTGTAGTCTTAATGAGAAAATGAAGTATCTGAAACTCTTTCATGTTAAAACTTTACAATCATTTCTTTAGGAATATAAATTTATTAAAATTGTTCATAGTGTGTGTGTATATATATATATGTATATTTATGTAAGTTGAAACCCTTCAAAGTTAATTCTTTTATCACAAACACTTTTTTTTTGTTGTTTGCAGGGATTGCTGTGGCTGTTGGTATTGGTGCTGTCTTAGTTCTGATTATAATTATTGTGGTTGTTTGTATCAAAACGTAAGTATCAGTATTAGGGTTAAATGAATCTGACGAACTAAGTGCTTATGAATTTCATTCCAACATTTAATATCTGTGTTTTAAAAAGGATTTCTTATTTTGTAGTTAAATCAGAAATCATACTTTTTTCTCATTCAATTATCTAAGAAATTTCTTTCAATTCCAGCAAATGTGCATAAAGAGCCATGTAATGGGCAAAAGGCCTTATCAACATTGTATGTTGCAGTATAAGTTTTGGTACAACCACATTTATTTCTGTTTAGTTAATTAAATTTTCTTAACAATGCTAGTGAATTATTTGTTTTCTGAAAAATATTGTTTAGTTGTTTATTTCTAGAAGATGAGGAAAGTATGACAGTATGATGTAAACAATGGCATCATCATATTATTGATTTTGTAATGGTCAGGATGAGTTATCTTTGTAGCTCAGTTAGAAAAGTGTCAGGCTCAGAGTACTAGTAGGAAGGATCCATATTCATCAAGGCTGGCTTGTTAGCTTCCTAATTCAGTGTATTTATATTCAACTGCTGACGGTACTCTCAGCTTCATAAATATTAAATAAACTAACTGCTGCATGAAGGTTTGACTCGGTGTGTTTTTCTGACCATATTGTTGGTAGGAGGTCACTGGATTACACAGGTTGTCAGCTTGAGGTGGTTAGATTATGCTGTATGTGCCTTCTCTTGATAGAAGCATGTTTTAAAAAGTTAGCGTTAAGGATACGTGTTTTATGAAGTGTGTTTTTATGACTATTTTTGGTATGATATCACTGGGTTACAGCTTGAGATGGTTTGATCGTGTGCTGTAAGTGCCCATTGTTGATGGAAGCAATGGTATAATGTCACTGTGTTACAGCTTGAGGTGGTTTGATTGTGTGCAGTAAGTGCCCATTGTTAACTGAAGCAATGGTATAATATCACTGGGTTACAGCTTGAGGTAGTTCAGTTGTGTGCTGTAAGTGCCCATTGTTGACTGAAGCAATGGTATAATGTCACTGTGTTACAGCTTGAGGTGGTTTGATTGTGTGCAGTAAGTGCCCATTGTTGACTGAAGCAATGGTATAATGTCACTGTGTTACAGCTTGAGATGGTTTGATTGTGTGCAGTAAGTGCCCATTGTTGACTGAAGCAATGGTATAATGTCACTGTGTTACAGCTTGAGGTGGTTTGATTGTGTGCAGTAAGTGCCCATTGTTGACTGAAGCAATGGTATAATGTCACTGTGTTACAGCTTGAGGTGGTTTGATTGTGTGCTGTAAGTGCCCATTGTTGATGGAAGCAATGGTATAATGTCACTGTGTTACAGCTTGAGGTGGTTTGATTGTGTGCTGTAAGTGCCCATTGTTGACTGAAGTAATGGTATAATGTCACTGTGTTACAGCTTGAGGTGGTTTGATTGTGTGCTGTAAGTGCCCATTGTTGATGGTAGCAATGGTATAATATCACTGTGTTACAGCTTGAGGTGGTTTGATTGTGTGCTGTAAGTGCCCATTGTTGACTGAACCAATGGTATAATGTCACTGTGTTACAGCTTGAGGTGGTTTGATTGTGTGCTGTAAGTGCCCATTGTTGATGGAAGCAATGGTATAATGTCACTGTGTTACAGCTTGAGGTGGTTTGATTGTGTGCTGTAAGTGCCCATTGTTGACTGAAGCAATGGTATAATGTCACTGTGTTACAGCTTGAGGTGGTTTGATTGTGTGCTGTAAGTGCCCATTGTTGACTGAAGCAATGGTATAATGTCACTGTGTTACAGCTTGAGGTGGTTTGATTGTGTGCTGTAAGTGCCCATTGTTGACTGAAGCAATGGTATAATGTCACTGTGTTACAGCTTGAGGTGGTTTGATTGTGTGCTGTAAGTGCGCATTGTTGATGCATGCAATGTTTTTAAATGTTATGATTAAGTTACAGTTAGGACAGATTCGTGATTTAACAAGGTATGTTTACTCTCTCAAACAGTATATGGAATATTAAACTATTCTATAAGTAGTTCAGTAATGTTTATATTAAGAAAGTATTTAGTTTTTAATTTAAAGTGATATATTAATTAAACTATCTCATCATTATCTGTAATCTTGACATCAGGAAAATTAGAATATTGTACCAGTTCCTCAAAAATGAAATGTCATACCTTAAAAGAAACTGAATTGATATGAACGTCTGATAAAACATTGCTACCTATATCCATCGGAACTAAACACACACATATATATATATATATGAACTAAAGAGCATAGCTAATCAAACATAATGCACAAAATATATTATTTATAATGATGAGAATGCATTGTTTCCTAGAAAACAATACTCATATTAAGTCATGATCCATTCTTCTCTTAAACGACACAACGTAGAGAACTGACTTATGCCAGACTAGCAGGGACTGTGTATGGCTGAGTATAATGTTGTTGCCTTTTTTGTTTTAAGTTAGACATTTGTATTATTGTTTCTTCAGAGGGAGGTTTTATGTCATGTGATAGAGGTGTGGCTTAATGACTAGAACCTCTTTAAAAGTTTATAAAATGATTTAAGCATTTGGAAATTTGTTCACTAGCTAGGATTTAAAGGTTCTTCTAAAAGTTCCATGTTTTATCAGGTGGTATTCAAGCAGTGTCTAGTGTGTTTTTTAATTTTATTTTAACAGATACCATTTGACAATGTTTGAATAGTAATCACACATGAAATGCCACTCGTACAAAATTTGATCTTTTGATTTGTATAATGCTTATTACTTGTACAAAAGATGTTGTATGTATATAAACAAAACACAACTATCAAACCAATACATGTAGCATTATGGTGGAGCATAGGAAGCGACATTTAGTGACAGCATTGCTTTTGTAAAAAACTGAATACCTAGTATGCAAGATGTAAGAAAGTGTTATGGTAATATATGCTAGCCCTAATAAGTATCATTTTGAAAAAGGAGTGCCAGTGTAACTACACATCTTTTAATGAACAGCAGTTTTAAAGAAATTTACTGATAATAGAATTCTATCATGCAACTTTTTTGTTGTAGTTGAAAATTCATTTTTATTTACTAATCAAACCGTTCATGTTACTTTGTTCTGTTTTGCTGCTTATCTATAATTTTAATAAAACTATAGGTTTTAACCTGTCTAGAATATGCTTTTCAAAATGTTAACATTGACGTCCTATACCACAAAATTGCAACATGATTATGTTTCATCAGATTAGCAAAGATGTCTTCTGTTACAGTGTAGGAATATGAATTCCAACACGTCAGAAAGAATGTTTTTTTGTGTGTTTTTTTTTTCAAGTTTTAGAAGGACCACAGTTCTTTTACAGTAGGTGTCTACAACTTGTTGGTGATAAATTAAGAAAATAATTGGACACCACACAATCCATTTGCTTTAAAATAATATGTTGCAAAACAAATTGGTGTACCAAAATTCTTTACACTATAGAATATCACAGTTTTATCTAAAACTCCACATAATTATATTTTCTTATTGAAAGTTCACACAGGTTGATTCAATTACTTAAGAATCCAATTGACAAGAATTGTTTTTCTCTACTTTTATCACAGGAGTATTTGGGAATAACTCACTTATGTTACCCCACAAGTTACCACAGTTGTATCTAGAACTTTAAATAATTGTCCTCTTTTCGTCAGTGTCTACACAGGTGGTTTTAATTAATTTACAACACCCTTTGACAATATAAATTATTCTCCTTTATTTGTTAAACTGTGAAACGTACTTTTAAATCCAGGCTAAACTAACAATCATGTAGTCTACGTCACTTTCACTAACTTGACGTTTTTTGAGTTACATCACTTAACTTCTTTTCTTGATTTCAAGCTTCAAACAAAATGACAGGAAGTGTTTCTAGTGTTCTCTACTTAATTAAAAAGGTTTACTAGTTCTATTGAAAATAACTCATTTTGTATGTAGTGTTATAATATAAACATCAGGTTATTGCTGTTGGAATTTCACAATCTACAAGTTAACTTCTCACCAGACCTCTCTTATTTCATAATGTAATCCTATTTGTACTTACAACTAGCTCATCAAAATCTCAAAAACATTTGACAACCCATGTTTTTATGATAAGTTAAGCTCTATTTCTGACTGAGATATACTGTTCTATAAATTAGATTATTAGCTGAAGCATCCATGTAATAACTTAGTCATGTTATGTAGTTATTAAGAACTGTTATTTTTATTATTCGTAGTTTGCTGTGAGCACCAATAAAGAATGATTAAACAAAGTGTATAACTTTCTTAAATGTTTTACACTGTTCATAAGAATAATAAATTAAATAAAATTCTTTGGTTCAAAGTTAGACATTAATAAAATACGAGTTGTGATCAAAAAGTTCTAAGACTTCACTTTTATTCCAAAGAATAATGTACATACATCATTATTATATGTTATCTCCTTCATAGTAATGTCCCTCGGCTGATACACACTTGTTCCAATGTTCCTGCCATTTTCAGAAGCAATGCTGGAAGTATTAAACTGTTATGTGACTACTTTCTGTTTTCACATTATTATGAATGGTTGGAATGTCATCAAATCTCTTTCATTTCAACATAATTTTGATTCTTGAGAACAGAAAAAAAAATCACATGGGGCAAAATCGGGATAATATGGGAGGATGTAGTATCACAGGAATGTTTTTTCTACCCAAAATTCTTGAACAGACACAGCAGTGTGTGAAAGCATGTTGTCATCAGGAAGAAACCAGCAACCATTCTCCCATAGCTTGCAGCAGTTTCTTCTAACTTTCTCTATCAAGCGAATTAAGACCTTTTTATAAAAGGCCTGGTTAACTGTCTGACCATGAGGTACAAATTCATGATGAACGATACTTCAAACATAAAAAACATGATCAACATTGTCTTCACATTTGATCGAGACTGTCATGCCTTTTTTGGATGTGGTGATGATGGAGACTTCCACTGCGATGACTGAAGTTTCATTTCAGGATCATAATCATGTATCCATGACTCATCACCAGTAATAATGACATTGATGAAGCGAGGATCAATTTCTAGCCTTCTTTTCAGATCCTCACGCACTTTTCAATGGTGAAACTTTTGGTCATCCATCAACAGCCTTGGAACAAATTTTGAGACACTTGACATGTGCAGAGTTTTTCAATTAAAATCACTTGACACAATCCACAGGAAATGTCCAGTTTATCAGCAGTTTCACAGATAGTTAATTGTCAATCACATTGAATTTCTTTTTTCACCTTAGTGACTGTTTCATCAGTGGACAATATCAATGGTTGCCCATAACATAGGTCATCTTTAACAAATTCCTGGCCATCTTAAAAGCCTTGTATCCACTGATAAACGACAGCTTTACTTAAGCAGTCATCATCACCAAAGACAATACCTAATATTTCAAGGATTTCTGTTCCTCCTTTACTATTTTTCACACAAAACGTGATGCAAACATGTTAGTTTTTGGTTTTGTCCATTTTTATTACAACAAGGGCAAGAGATACATCTGTCTTTGAACACGTTTTTCACAACATGGATATAAGGCCTGGAGAAATGGCTTGTTCATGGGGTAGATCACTATTTGTACACACCTCGGTGAAGCTCAGTGCCTCTGTACTGGCACCTGTAACAAAAGAAGTCTTAGAACATTTTGATCAGACCTCATAGTCATTGCTAATATACTCTAGTTCTAAGACCTTATGTTGTAGCCTTTCAGATAACATACTGATTACGTTTTTTTTATTTTTATACATTTTGTCACATACGTTCACTTGATGTTTAACCCTAAAAAAAACCTGTTCATGTCATTTTTCTGTTTTATAATTATAGGAAAAAAGCCAGACCAATTAAGAATACAGAAAATGTTCCTGTCCACAGACCATCAGGAAAAGAAGCATCTGTCTTATCTTATTCAAACTTTGGTGTAGAATTAGATGGTGGAGGAGGTCCAAATAGTTTAGGTGAAAGTGGAGCTATAAGACATAATCCAAATGGTCTAGTTACTTTTAATTCAAACCATCAGCCACCTATTTATGCTAATGTTACAGTGAATGGACAGAGTTTCAATTCATCTAATACAACTGACAAAACAGGTGCTGTGGCTAGTACAAACAATATCTAATGTAACTGAGATATACTTCTTATAACTGACCATGTTCAAATGGTAACCATGACTGGGCCATACATATACTTTTGAAAGAATGCAATTTAAAGAAGACTTGCAGAGGAATTCCTGGCCTCACAGCTGTATCAAGTTACACACACTACTAGAGTCTTAAGATTTATTGACTGCTTGGTAAAATGGAAGTTTATTTTAACTGTTTGAAATTTTCATGTTCATTTGCAACAAGCCACTGATTTGAAAAAAAAAAAAAACGTTGAATGTAATTAATGATATAAAAGGTTACTATTAAGGTTGAAGTATCAGCACTTACAAAAATATAAGAAACACCTGAAGGGATCAACTTATAAAGATAAGATGGAGTCTCTGGCAGCTGAAAACAGTTACCTTAACTTCAGACTGTTTCTAAAGATGTATTGCAAATATAGCATTGCATTAACTACTAATGTAGACACAATGAAAGGAAGCTTACTAGATTTTTGGAATTATTGAAGTGTTAGGATACTTTTACATTGTTGTTTTAAAACATGTTGAAATCAAGCAGGACACAGCAATCTAGCAACTTGACATTCACCAGGGTTTGGTTTTCAAAATATAATCACAGTATTTTAATAAAGATAAAAATTCCACCATTTCTGTATGAAAGTGAGAACTTTAGCCCATATATCTATGATATATTGAGCTGTGGTCATAGCAACAACAGTTATAAAATGGATTAACCTTCCCTTTTCAGATATGTTTGACCTAACGCCAGTTTCCATAATGTTACAAGGTAATTAAATATATTTTAAAATATATTTTCTTATAGTAAGAACTTTGTATTAATTTCCAAAACGTAATATCCTGTAGCTCAACAGTAAGTCTCAGCTAACAAAAGCTAAAATTGGAGTTTTGATGCTCATGATGGGCAGAGCACAGATAGCCCATTGTGTAGCTTTGATTAATAAACAAGTATTCCAATACTACTATAAAAGAGTAAAAGTTAACGGAAAAAAGTATTTGATCAATTTAACTGTTTCAATTTGTGTGAAATCTCACTGGGTTAGTATGACTTGAAATATAACAGACACCTAAATTCTGAACATGATAAAAGGGTTAATAATTTGATGTTTCATTCATAGTAGGTTTATTGTTCTTACTCATGCCTTATAAAATCAAGAATACAAACAATTGAAGAAAGTACATAAATGAAAATAACCACAGATAACAAAGAAATGGGAAGTTTAAAACTAGCGGTACACCACAAAGTTGAATATTTATGAAGTGATAATCATATAAACATTATATTCAAACTATATTTTAATAAAAACAATATTATTTATTTCTTTTACTAAAACAAATGTCTCCATATTTTCTGTGCAAGCCTAACCTGAATAAGCCACAAATGAAAAAAGTTCTACCCCTTTTAGAATTTCACAAAGAAATTTTGAACTAAACACCTTGAAAATTAATTTTTAGGAAGTTTTAAAATACACAAATTTAAGCTGAAGCTTAAAACAGTTATTGTGAAGCGTAACGTGTATTTTAAGTCTCCTTTTTAGTTATTATAGACTAGCATAACTTGAATGTATCAAGGCACGTATAGTAAGAGTTGCCTGTGTTTATCGAACCTTTTGATGTCCTTATTTATCACCTTGCATTAAAGCACAGAAAATGGATAATTATCTGTTTGTTATGATAAAAAATAACGATTTATGCTGAAACTAAAATGGTGTTTAAAGGGATTTTTTGACAGCTTACATACGTATATATAATATCACTTGAAATGCACATTAAATATAATGATCTAAAATCAGTTATTTTATTTGTAGCATTATAACCAAACCTTACAAAGAAATTAATTATATGCACTTTAGTTTTATACAACTACTTGCATTTAAAGTTAATCAAATTACTTGAGTTATTATCACTGTTTTAGATAATTGGAACAAGTGTAGTGAAATACGAGAACTTGTTTTTGGTTTTATTGTTTTTACGTATTTAATTCTGCAAAAACTGTATATACTTTTTGACACTTGTAAAATTCATGTAAAAATTGTTTATATTTTTTTTAAAGGGTGTTACAAATATTTGTATTAGAACAATATATTTTAGATTATTTTTTAAATAAATTAAAATATTAAAAAGTTATCAGGCAAAGATAGAACAAGATAAGTTATCTACAGATGGAATATTTTATGAGTTTTACTCTGCATATATTTTTGTACCTCAAGTCATAAATAAATTTAATTTTTTTCACTGTAAATTCAATGATTGAGTTTGATGTCATTAAACTTGCATTCCCTGCTTTTATTTTTCATGTGGCCCATCATGACCAGGTGGTTAAGGCTCTCGATTTTTAATATGAGGGTCGCAGGTTCAAATCCCTGTCACACCAAACATACTCGCCCATTCATCCGTGGGGGCGTTATTAATGTGGCGGTCAATTCCATTATTCGTTGGTAAAAAGAGTACCCCAAGAGTTGGCGGTGGGTGGTGATGACCTTCCCTCTCGTCTTACACTGATAAATAATGGACGGCTAGCGCAGACGGCCCTCGTGTAGCCTTGCGCGAAATTCAAAAACAAGCAGAAATTATACATATTACTGCTTTTCGTAACACTCTACAAACAGCTGCACAGTACATATTGCTGATCAAAGACTAGCGTCGCATCATGCAGATGTAATAACGACGATATGACGGGGATTCGAACCCGTCAATCGAACGCCTTAATCACCCGTCCATGCCTGTGTGTATTTTTTTTAAAATAATTATTGCAGTAGTTTAAATAGCGGTGACAAAAAAGGAGACATACACCCGACGATTTTGAGAGGAATAATCTGGTAGCTATTTATCAAAGGCTGGTTAAAACATATACAAGATTAATATGATTTCCAGTCTAAAAGCATTTTTAGTATTTAGTGAACACTTTCAACACGGGCTTCGTCAATTTGACCAACCATGTGACCTATTTCTACTCGTTCAAAATTTGTTAAAAGATGTGATGCTGCTCACTTTTAATTTTGTGTATATCTTCACGTAATTTGTCGCTCTTTCGTTTACCATTACAAGTCTTTCATATAGAAATATTTTTATTAAAGTATTTTTAAGAAACTAAAATATTTATATTTCAGTATATCGAAGTTTTTCTTCTGTTGCAACAATCAGAGTGGCTGAATAACAGCGGTAACTGACACCATCTGATCCGTTGCCTTAGAACAAATCTCCAATTCTTCATGAAAGCAATCAAGACATTCAAACAAAGTTGTTTTTATTTCCCCTGGCAATGTGAAACCAGCATTCTTTGCCAGCTCTTGTCATCCTTTTACTATTTATGGCAGTGTCCATCTTGTAGTTGCACAATGAATAGTCCACTCCACAGTTTCATTGCGCTGATCTTCAAAAACAGTTTTAGAGCTTGGAGCTTCTCAATGCACTTTTCAAAGCTGATTCCAAATGTTTCCAAGCAATGTTGTATGAAATTAATTTCTTATAGGATTCCACCCCAAAAGAAAGGTAACTCAAAAAGAGAAAAATCACATACAGCAGACAGCAAAGTTTGAGCTTAATCCTCTTGTGTCCACATTTCTTTTTAGATCGCATAGTACTCCATGAATTGAGGTTAGTTTTCCAAAATTTGCTTTTTGGATTCACAGCGTCATGACGAGCACTCCATCTTGTCTGGGAAAGTATTTTACCTGTCATGCCTACATTTTCCATCCTCATTTCCCATCAATGAGATGATACTGAAGAGAAGGAATACTCTCCAAGGTTCCAAAAGTTGCAAATGAATAAATGTTTCCAATTGAGTGCACTCTGCAAAGAATAATAGAATGATTTGCGCAAGGCATAAACAAAGCTTTGGGATTAATCTCGCTGATCTTTGACTTTAGAAAGAAGCCCAAGAATGATTCCTTTACTTCAAGTTTGTCACATTCAATGTGGACATAGCTGATCACTTCACACATCTGATCAGTGTGGGACAAATCAAAAGTGTTGCCAAAAAAATCCCAAAATACTTTGCTTTCTTGATATCAACCACAATTTTCTCCGTGACGCAATTCCCCAAAAGGCAAATGAACTCGTTCTGAATCTATGGAGATAAATACGAAGCCACTCTCCTCATAGGTGGAATAGAATGCTTAATCTTTATAAAATGCTCTTTCAAAATTGGATCTTAATGTAACAGCAACTCTACCAATTCCATAAAGTTTTCTTTGTTTGCTGATGACATGTTCTCTTTCTGATCATGAAAAGGAAGATTCTGGTTAGCCAGAAACTAGGTTAGGTCCAAGAGATGATGTAAAATATCCCTCCATTTTTCATTCCTTGTCTATTGCTACTTGATGAACTTGATAAATGTTGTTGTTTTTTAATTTCAACCCTGCTCCAAAGGTCTTCTATTACTCCAGATTTAGCTTTCACTGTGCTTGAAACCCAGTGACAAAGCTGAATTTTCTAATTCCCTTGTCTTCAAGAACAAAGAGTTTGCAGGAAAAGCAAACTTTCTTTTGACGGAAAATAAACCATCCATGTTCTTAAGACTTTCTTGCCATTTGGCAGAGCTTTATAACACCATGCAGTGGTCAGCTGTCGACTCTTTCCTTTGGATTTCTCTCATTGTATTTGAACTGCATTGAAAGGCCCATTCCTATTTTGGAAGGTTCACTTTCCCTCTTAATAAGAAAAAAATCTTAAGTCTTTTGAAGCCGGAATCGGAAAAGCAGTGACATCAGAATAAATTAAATCTATCCATCTTCTTTAACAGTTTTTCTGTTTCCATGGGCTTCTGCTGGCGTCTCCTTCCCCTTTATCAGTTTCACTTCTTTTAGAAGATGAATTGTTATTTTTTTACTCTCTCACTTTAATCCTCTGGTAAAGATGATTTTTGGATTTGTCTTTCAGATTCACCAGGCTAAATATCTTCAGGACTGTCACTTATTGCTCTTGATGTTGAAGGTGTCGCATACTTCAAAATTGATCCAGACATTGCCTGAGCTACCTGTTCTCCTTTATTCATTTTTCTTTGGTGCAATTAACAGAGGCGTTTTGATTCATATGGATGTTTTCTGCAAAATTTCAAAATCAGATGGTATTATGACTTGAAATACATAAACTGGAGACATTGTCTAATTTTGGGGGATGGGAGTGGTTAAATGCAAACGCAACTCCTGAGAAAGCAGAAAACTATGTGCATTACTTACAAATAACTAGATGACTGACAAAATGAAAATTAACAGTATATCCAGCAAATAAGGAAGTAAAAATTATTACAACAGAAAAGCTTCAAACAAATGGTTCTCAATTTTTTTTCAACCAGATAACCATTGAGTTATCAGGTTATCAATCTAGACAAGTAGAGATAGTTAATTATCAATGATATTGCATTAACACTAATGCAAAATGGTATGGTATAACGCTAGCTATTATAATTGATATAATTATTTATTAAACAGTAGCATTAATAACATATTAAATATACAATGATACTACACTAGACATTATAAAATTGCTGAAACTAAGATAGCTAAGCCAATAAGCATTAGTACTAATTCAATATAGAATAGTATTGTAGTTGTTCGTGTAAATCTGAAACGGTGTTTACTATATTAAGCATGTATGTATTAACATATTTCACTGCAGTCATAACACTGCCACCATTGTAAGATCACCACATAGTCGTCATTCACTTATACACATTGTCACTTCAGTAGTCATATTTGTAGAAAAATCAAGTTTAAAGTTTAGTGCAAAATGTGACTTTCTGCGTCTTTTTACTCATCATCAGTAGTCATGGGGACCACCATTCATAAACACGAGTTTCTATAACATCACGACGATGCATTTAAAAACACTTAAACATCACCATGATACCACATTGTCAAAAATTATTGGACACTGGTATAAGTAATGTGATACTGTTACAAACACAAGCACTTTATCATAATTATGTAATTAAACATACCTCATGTATGTGAAGTCACAGAGTCAAGTGAATCAGACTTGGAATGTCAGTTACAGTTATGCTCAACAAACGTTTACTTTTCGATGCAATTTTTATCAAATATTTAATATTTCGTTTGTAATTTTGTATTGCCAATAAAATTACAAACAACATTTTTAGAGTTGCAATACATTTTTGCAATACAACAAACATTTTTGTTGCAATAGTTTGAAAATATCTTCTTTACTTTGGCGAAATTTTCATTTTGTTTGTAATCTTGTACTGTCATTTCAAATGTCCCAATGACAGCCCCCCTTCCTGGATGTTACCCGAGGTGGATCGCACCCTCTCAGTACGTCACAATATTAAAAATATTTTTCATCTCATATTTCACACGTTATTTTCTCTGCCATAACTCTATACGGGGTTGGTCGATTTGACCAAAAAATTGAAATAAATACAAATAGTCACTTTTTTTCTTTCTAGAAAGACAACATATGTAACATGAAACTATATGTTTAAAGCAGAGTAACAGCAGATACCTGGCCCTACCCAGTATCGAAAAGTACGACACCGGAGCCTGCTCGAAGACCAAGTTGTTCCAAGCAAGCCAGATGGCGTATTTAAAGATGGTAATTGTGTACTGAAAGGTAAAGGCCAGGTGGCTGGGAACAGGGACAGGTACATGGTACAGGATGGTCTCCGCCGTGAGGGACGGGACCCGGAAAAGGCCCGCAACCTTTTCCCAGATCTCCACCGACGTCAGACAGAGGACCAATCTGTGCAAGACAGACTCTACCTGCATGTGACACACGGGACACAACTCAGTTGTACACGAGTTCCACAAGTAGGTACGCTACCTCACCGGCAGGATATTATGCACCACACGCCAGTTGATAGCCTGGAAGTAGCAATCAACATGGTGCAGCGCAAACGCGACCCCAAACAAAGTCCTATGGCAGAGCAGGATGTTATCGTTCGATACCATGGGTACATGCAGGGACCAGCAGGTGGCAGAGAGAACTGGAGTCCGTCAGTACATCAGAAGGAGCGTCTATGTACCAGGGAGGATGGTCAAAACACATAGGTGTCTGCAGGCTCAAAGGAATACCAAAGAGACTGTGCCCCGTGCCAACCAAGAATCTCATGAGGTGGCAACAGGAGTGACCCTTTAAAGACAGACAGCGAAAGGTAACGGAAAGAAGAAGGGAAAAACACTGGTCCTAGATGCATGGGATGCCCAGGCAACCCCTACGAGACGGCAGCATCAAGGAGTGCTGAGACACCGCCTCAGGCTTGCCACCCCACAGGAAGGGGCAGACATGGCACGAGCAGTGCAGTCATCCAGAGGAAGGACGGCCCCCAGGTACCAGACCAAGGGGAGGATACTCCTCACCACCTGTCCAACAGATTAAAAAAGGGCAGTAACGGTAATCATGCACAGCCGACCAACACAC
Organism: Tachypleus tridentatus; assembly: GCF_004210375.1. NCBI lineage: Eukaryota > Metazoa > Arthropoda > Merostomata > Xiphosura > Limulidae > Tachypleus > Tachypleus tridentatus. The sequence continues at coordinate 106,637,655 of NC_134834.1, forward strand.
TAAACCACCCCTTCCCAAGCAGCCCCAGGACCCGCGAGAACACGAACTCGAAACAGGTGATCGAGGAGGGGGTCCAATCCAGACCAAACAGGGAGTGAGCAGATGAGGCCCATTTGCCAAAACGTTGTACACGAGACTTGGAGATATTTAGCTGGATGGTATTGGCCCGAGAGCAATGATGGACGATGGCCAGTGCTGAACCTAAGGATTTAAGGTTCTCGAGGAATATGTTCACATCGTCTGTATGCGTGACATACGTCACTCACGAACACCCCGGCATCTAGAGGCCACACACAGAGACCGAGTGGTACAGATGAGAGAGCAGGCACTCGATAAACAACACGTAAAGCATTGGGAACAACGAGCAGCCCTGATGAACCCCCTGCAAGATGGGAAAGGAGAACGTCAGGTACCCGTTAACCAAGAGCCTGCTCAAAGTGGTCGCGTACAAGGCTTGCACGTATCAGACATAAACTGGAGTGAGGCCACATCTCTCCAGAACAAACCATAGAAACCCATGGTAAATTCGATCAAAAGCTTTGCTCTGATCGAGAGACACAAAGACTGCAGAGATATCCCAATCCATGATGTAATGTAACAGGTCCCTGAGAAGCGCCAGATTTTGTTGGATACTCCTGCCCTGCACGCCACAAGTCTGAGTGCAGCGGACCAAGGAAGGCATGACTGCGCCCAATCGGGCACACAGGACCTTAGAAATAATCTTTGCGTTCACGTTCAGTAGAGAAATGGGTCGGCCATGAAGAAAGATCTTCAGACTGGGTAGGATCCTTACAGATAAGTGTAATTAGCCCATCCAGCGTTTCTGGCGGCAGAAATCCCGCAGCCAGACAGTCGTTAAAAAGTCGGACGAAGGAGGGTCCGACGATATGCCACACGTGGCTGTAAAATTCCACCAACAGCCCATCCAGCCCAGGACACTTACCAAGTGGCGTGAACCGAATGGTCAACCAACACTCGCCTAAGAAGACTGGTTTCACCAGCTGTTCGTGAAAGGAAGGGTCGAGAGAGAGCAAAAACTGAGTAATGTCATCCCACAACCCCTCGTCCACGGGTGAAGCAGAAAATAAACGGCGATAGTAGCAGAGGCACGCATCCAGAATGTCGGAGATGTCAGATGACAATCGACCATTCTCCAACACCAGACTGGAGATGCGTCTGGTCTTAGCCATCTCCAGTGCCTTGTACAGCAGAACCATAGTGGCAGATCTGGGATCGAGCAACTCGATCAGACTAGAGACGCTCGCCAAACGGAACAGTTTGGAATAGTCCAAATCTATTTCCCTACAAAGTGTTTCAATGTTCGAGAGGACCCAGCAATCCGTTGGTCTGCCACGAAGCAAGGCAGCCAAGATGTCCTGGTTGCCCTGCAAGGCCAGGCGGCGGGTCCGCGAAAGCCGCATGCCAGCTTCCTCAGCAAAGAGGCACAGGCTTCCTTGAGATCCGCCCACCAAGACCCGGTGACAGACTCGACAGAACAGAGCTCCCAAACAAGGGCAAGCAAAGCGTCTCCAACCTCATCCTCGGCAAGGAAAAAGATGTTGAGCCGCAACACACCGGGGCCCCAAAAAACAGGAACAAAATCCCGGAATGTGGTGAGAAACGCCCGATGGTCAAACATGTAAAACGAGAACATCCCAAACTCAATAAACAGCAGACCTGCCAAGGCTCAGTCAAAGGCCAGGTGTCACATAGAACTGGTCAAAGCGAGATGAAATGCCACGACTGGACCAGGTAGTCACAAAAACAGACCCATGCAGTGCCCGCCAGACATCGGAAAAGTCGAAATTCGACAGCACTACACGCAGAGACATTGTATATTGATCACTACAAAGAAAATCACCCCCAATCTTGTCGAGGTGAAGATCCAAAACACAGTTGAAGTCGCCACCAAGAACGATATCGGCCTGTGTAACCATGAACTTGTCCAAGCCTGAAAAGAAGGCCTCCCGCTCCTTAGGCCGGGCATGTGCATAGACATTGACAAGCCGAATCTTACGACCCCCAGTGACAATAACAACATACACCACCCGCCCCTCAACATTACCATGTGATGCGAGCATGGTTCCATTAAAGTGTGGGTGAAAAAGGATCCCCACCCCACGCGAACGTGTAGTGCCAAACGACCAGAAGGCACGGACAGGGTAACGGGAGGAAAAGGAAAAATGGTCCCTCCAAGAGGCAAAATGGGCCTCCCGCAAAAATATAGCAGAAACTGCAAAGCAGTTGAACAGGAAGAATGCATAGAATTGCTTAACAACACTATGCATCCCCTAGATGTTAAGTGTGATGCAGGAAAAACCCATCAACCAATCAGAGGGAAGAAGTTAGTGACGCTGCTGCTTTGACAATGTTGAGGGAGGCATTGGGCGTGCGGCCTCTTGGCGCTACCCAACCCCACCCCTCTTTGCAGCAGCGGCTGCCGACATCCGACCACTGCCACTACACACGAGAAACATCCGGACCGAAGTCCGGCAACATAATGGGGCTGCAAAGTCCCAGCACCTCCTCACTGTCCTCACTCAAGCCAGAGAGTAAGGGAAGACTAAAAAGTCCAGGAAACTGGCGAATTAGCTAGGTGATGGCAACTCGTCCAGCATTGGGGGTCTGCACCTTGGGGGAGGGAGCTGGAACATCCTCCAACCTCAAAGCCTGGGCCGAGGGACCCTCAAGACCCCCAGCCTCAGTAGTTCCAGCAGGGAAAGCCAGGAGCTCCATGAAGACACCAAACACCCCCACAGACCCATCCCAAACATCGGGGCAGAACTCTCCTCAGATGGACCCACTCCCACACAAACAGGGGTGGCAGGATCGAGGTTGCTCACACAGCTCCCAACCCCCACACCACCCGACAGGGAGGCCAGAGCCTCTACAGAGACGAGGGATGCCTCAGAGCCACCCGGGCCATCCTGAACCACCACAGGGGTCCCATCTAAATCCGGTCACAAAGGAAGGACTGAAGCCTCCTTTGGAAGGACCCTACCCACAGCCACATTGAACAACTCAGTAGGAGGAGCTGCCGCTCCAGTCTTCTTCGCCCTCGCGGACACCGATACTGTCGGCGACCTCGCAGCCACCGAGGCATATGTCGCCACACGCTGCAGGCAACACGAGGTCGTGTGGCCATCACCGGAAACACTACACTTGACAGTGCAAGCAGTATCCACATGTCCAATGGCCAGACACGTCCCGCACCACGGGGTCTGGCAGTCAGCCAACAGGTGGCCCTCAAGGCCACAGTGGCAACACAGTTGACGCATTACTGGGTAATGACACATTACCCGGAACCCGACCACAGAAAGGAAGTTCGGAACTAGCGTCTTCATGTGCAAACACACACGTCGGTTCCCCGTACACACAGTCGGCCGTGTCCGGTGCGCCTCATGTTCGATCTTGCGCACTGTTCCTGTGTCGACAACACATCCTTGATCACATTGCGAGTGATCTCGAAAGGAACCGACCAGAGAGTGATCCACTTCACTTTCAGGCCAGCTAGTTCCACTGGCACGTGCTGGTCCCCCAAGGGAAACTCCTCCTGGTTCAGCAGGCGACGGGCGTGGGCGGCCGACGCCAGCGTCGCCACATAACGCCCGTTTCCAATGAGCTATAAGCACTCAGTATGGCATCATTCAAAGCGTCTATCACCGCCGAGGGTAGCGTGGTCGCGGGCACCACAAGGCAAATGGACCGCGGCCGAGCAGAGAGCCAGATGGCCAGATGGCCATACCGACATACACACACACACGCACGAAAACTCGAACAGGAACACACACGAAAAGGCTGCTAAACAGCATGGGACATGCACAACACACAACCAAGTACCACAGTTAAAGCTGAACACAATACTGCACACGGTCCAAAAACAAGACAAACACCCGTGACGGACACGGCAATCAATGGCAGAAAAACCCACGCAGAGACCAGCACACAAAACGTCGTGGTGCAAGTGAGCACTTCGACAAACAATAGCACATCAAACTAAATGTCTGAGTTATAAATAGAGCAAGCCTCATTCACAATGCTGAGTAAAGATCTTCTAATCACGTGCACCTGGTGTGATACACCTGTGTGTGAGTTGAGCCATTTTAAGTGGGGGTGTCCTATCTTTTTCCTCAGTTAGAATATGCATTTTTGTAGAATTACATTTTACAGAAGATCTTGAAAAGTCTTTTATTCAGTTTTAATTGTTTAGTTATATTACTTTAATCTCTCAGTATTGTTACAATTGAGATTAAATATCTATATATCCAAAATTGTTGCAAAGATACACAGGCTTTCATATGGTGTTCTAATTTTTTTTCACATGAGTGCACTTAACATTGCGGTAAATTTCACGAGGTGTGTGAGTGACATGTCCTCTTGAACTTTCTCAAATATAGAGTACTTTTTTATATATATAAAAACCGTCATGTATATGCCAAAAAAATTTCATACACTTTTATGCACCAAAGTTATGTCGCACTTTGAAGTTCTGTCCTTTTTTGGGTCGGGAATTGTTCAATTACACCATATCATTTTGATAAAATCCACTCTTATCAGAATTAATATCATAGCAATTTTTCATTTTATCACAACCCAATTTAAGTCTTTTCAAGGTAAAATCGTGTATGGTACCTTTATTCTTCAGATCCACGAAAGAACTTCCAATCGTTAATTATTTCACTTCTTGGTAGTACAATGACTACTTCCATGTTGTCACTGAAAGTTCAACTTTTGTACCTATGGATTTACTATCATATACTGTGAAGATAACCTAACTTTCCATCATTGTCTCTGGATAAGGTCAATTCCGCATATAAACTTCTTCAGTGTCAGTTAACCACACGCCATATTATGTATAGAAATTTCTTACAGCAATGGTAATTTTTAATGTTCCTCTTTTTGGAAATTTATGTCCACTTGCTATTTGCACCAATCCTCCTTCGTTATCTCTGAAGAGCATTTTCTACCTTTTATTAACAACTCAGGTCGAAAAGTTGTAGCAGCAAAAGCCAACATATTGCATGACTTTCCAGCAATAAGTTCGTGTACTCATGAGCAATTTTCCTCAGATATTGAAATTTTTCTCACTTGTAGTAGATAAAATATTCCAAGATGAATTTTGACCCATAGATCCAGATAATTCCTATATTTTTATGTTTGGTTAGATTTCGCTATTCCTCTGATCTGATCGTGTTTAAAAACACATCCTCAAGATTTTATTAGGTAGTCCAGAAATATACGTCTCTTTTTAACTGCAAAGTTTGGAAAAGTATAAACCAGTGTTGTAAAACATGCTTTATGTAACGATGCTGTTTATGCCCCTGCTATAGAAATCAGAGTTTCTATGATCAATGAACTTCCTGAAAGCTTCTTCTGCAACTCCTGGTTTTGAAAGCGTTTATTGTTAAAAAAGTTGTCAAAGTGCTTAAAAAATGAAAATATGTAGGGGACAGGTCTGGGGAATAAGATGAATGAGAGAAAACCTCGATTCCAAATTCGTTCAATTTTTGGAGCATCAACTTTGACAGGTCTCATAATGTTGATCTTCAGTCAGCTTGTGAGGGACCCACTTATCCAACTTTTTCGTCTTTCTAATAGCACTCAGGTGGTTGGCAATGCTTGATTTGCAAGCTCATGTACTGTTGTGCGAGGCTCTGTTTCAACTGCTTCCCTTCATGTGTTTTCATCTAAGGATGGCTTCCTTCCACGACCCTCGTGGTTTTCAAGTTTTCATCTACATGTCGAAACCTTTGGAACCAACACTGAAGTGTACGTTCAGTAACAAATACATGGCTGAATACCTGGCTGATATTTCGTGTACTTTCAGTAGCTTTTCGTCCAAGTTCGAAGTTGTAGAAAAAGATCAGACGAAAGTCCTTCTTGTCCATGCTGCCTTCGTGGTTGCAAAACTTACTCTGAGTAGAGTTGAAACATTAGACAATTAAGACACCTTACGAGCAACAAATGCTGTATTAAACCAACCAATGATAAGTTACTCAACATTCAGCTTCTAAATGTCATCTTGAGAATTTCGACTTTTATTTCTAGACATTTTTCCCCACAATTTCCAGTATTATCTGTATTTTTTATTCCTTATTAATTTCAGCCAGGTGGGTAGGGCGTTCGATTCGCAATTTGAGAGTTGTGGCTACAAATACGTGCCCCACCAAACATGTTCGCCCTTCAACTGTAAGGACATTATATTGTAAAAGTCAATACCATTATTCGGGCTACTATTTTACCAACAAGAGTTGGCGATGGGTAGTGCTGACTAGCTGCCTTCCTTCTAGTCTTTCACTGCTAAATTATGGGCGATTAGTACAGATAGTCCTTCAAGCAAAATAAACCATATTGATTTTAATTCACAATTCCTCACAATATGTCCTTCTAATTTAAAACACCTATTGTATTGTGGTTTCTTTCATCTACTCAGTTTAATTAATTAATTTAATTTAGCAAGAGTTGATGTTTTAACACTACTTAATATAACAATTCTGTAACTTCCAAGTGATGATCTGATGGGTCAGTCTGAGACTTTAATGGATTATAATTCCATTGCTAACTGCAGATCTTCCATTAAAAACATACATCTATTCTGTTTCAGTTTAACCTTCATATTGTTGTCTGCTATACAGTCCATAAATCGGTCACATACCAACAAATCCACCATTTCACTTACTAAAAATAAGAGTATTTGAAAAAGTTCACGACTGATTGATTTAATAACACAATTTTTTGTTTGTTTTTCTGAGTTAAACTACATTGGACTGTCTGTTGTCCCCACCATGGAATATCAAAACTCCCTTTAGTATTTAAGTCTGCAAACTTACCTCTGTAAATAACTAAAAATAGTGTGATTTTGTGTTTTGTTATAGCAAAGCCACATTTGGCTATTTGTTGTGTCCACCTAGGAGAATGGAATCGATGATTGTAGCTTGTAAATCCGAAGACTGACCGCTGTGCCAGGGGAAATACAAGTGGAGCAAGTCTGATTCTGTTTTGAAGTATTATTAAATACACTCATTAAGTCCCACCTTATTGAATACACCTGTTTTGGTTCAAGTTGCACAATATAAATTCACCCCTTGTCCCTCCAAAAAATTAACACTTTGTTGTTAGTTGACGTTGCAACGTATTGAAAATGTAAGACTAAATCTTGATGTATCAGATAGGTGGCAGAACTCTCCCAGAGGATTTTGTCCCCCATGCCCAAGCCACCGAGGAGGGCATGCCACTGCTTTTAAACTTTGGTTATTGTTACTAATATATGGAAAGTTATACCCTTGTGCAAATTAATTGAAACAAGATGGAAAATTATGATTTTTTTCAATTTTTTTTGCGTTTTATTTCTGAGAACCCAAAAATTACTCACAAATTAATACATGATATGACCGCCTTTATTTTTCAGAAGATCATTAATCCACTTTGGCATCGAGTCCACGAGTTGACTGCAATCTCTACCAACTGCGGTACCCCACCTCAATTATGGCCTCAATTTGCTTATCTTTCGTAGTACAGTATTTTCCTCGAAGTCTTTCTTTACAAATTGCCCAAAAATTTTCAATAGGATTTAAGTCCAGAGAGTTTCCAGGCCAGTCCAGCATCTTTATTTGCATTGTAGTCATAAAATTCTTCACAAGTTTCGATGTGTGTCACGGAGCCAGATCTTGCTGAAAAATGCCAGATCTATCTGGAAAGATCTTTTTTTTAATTCTGGAACGACTCTTCTCTGCAAAACTTCAATGTACAGTAGTCCTCGCATCATACCTTCTACGATATGTAACCCTCCGACGCCATAGTAGCTGAAAAAACAACCCAAAACATCTTCTTCAAGGGATGTTTTACGAACTGATTGATGTGAGATTCTTGAAGTTTCTCACTTGGAGATCTGCGAATATGCAGACTTCTTTGACCCTGTACGAAGAAATGAGTCTCGTCACTGAATAACACTTTCCTCCATTGCATTTGCGTCCAGTTCTTATATTTCAGGCCCCATTGATACCGTTTTCTCTTCATTGAGTTGGTAAGAAGTTGTTTTTCACTGGTCTCCTTGCCCTTCTAACGCAATTTCGAATAACGTAATATTCCTCAAAATTTCATCATATATCGCAAAAATAGATCGACCGTACTGCAAAACACAGCTAATGACGCCGTCTGTGTGAAAAAATGACTATTAAAGGAAATAAGAGGGACCAGCGAGTCTACACCGGCCGCCATGCTGAATATATTGTAAAATGACCATTTGTTTCAATTAATTTGCACAAGGGTGTATATACCATTTTTCATTAAATATTCCCTAACCATAATTTGAAACACAGTATTCAAAACCCTGTTCGTATATGAACACATGGGAATTTCATTAACATATATACGAGTGAGAGTTACAAGAGTATCTTTACCGACAAAAATAAACACCATTAATTACTTGACCACATAGAAATGAGCACATAAAAATTTTACTCGGTACTGTACAAACGTTATCAGTCTAGTTTCCTTAGCTATTCACACACACAGTTCAGTTATCAGTCTAGTTTCCTTAGCTATTCACACACACAGTTCAGTTATCAGTCTAGTTTCCTCAGCTATTCACACATACAGTTCAGTTATCAGTCTAGTTTCCTCAGCTATTCACACACACAGTTCAGTTATCAGTCTAGTTTTCTCAGCTATTCACACACACAGTTCAGTTATCAGTCTAGTTTCCTCAGCTATTCACACATACAGTTCAGTTATCAGTCTAGTTTCCTCAGCTATTCACACACACAGTTCAGTTATCAGTCTAGTTTTCTCAGCTATTCACACACACAGTTCAGTTATCAGTCTAGTTTTCTCAGCTATTCACACACACAGTTCAGTCACAGAATCAAACAAAGCTTATCTGACTAAAGTTCTAACAATGAGCTGTGGAGACATTAATTACACATAAAGTATTCTTCTCTTTAACCAGAAACCCCTAAACGTAAACAACTATTGTACTTTTGTAGAATTAAATTTTGTTACTTCACGTTTAGTTCTAACTGAAGACATCTTTCACAATATCTGAATATCGTTTGTTTTTATTCTAAATTATTTTTCGTCTAATTTATCGTATCTTTTGATACTGTGAAAAATAAACTGCTATAAATAGAACTACAAGTTTGCTAAAAGTTTTTTAAACGTATTTTATCTCATTTTTGATTCTATATTTCTTTGTTTAGGCACCCGCTTCATAACTCAGTTACATACTCATAACATTCCAGGTTAAAATCAATCCGCTAAGAAAAAATATTTCCCATAAGCGTATGCTACATTTACGTGAATGGATAATTCACAGAAAATGGAGTCAGACTTAAAGTAAACTTTTTAAACTGTAATATATCTAAATAAAGATCTTGTCATATGATTCGAAGAAGAAAACTGTAGAAGTAATTTGAGGTTAATCTGTTTAACCTCATACATTGTTTAAAAGTGAGGTATCTACGTTCATTTATCTAAAACACCAAAAAGAAAGGCCCGGCATGGACAGGTGTTTAAGGCACTCGAGGGTCGCGGGTTCGAATCCCTGTCGAACCAAACATGCTCGCTCTTTCAGCCGTGGGGGTGTTATAATGTTACGGTCAGTCCCACTATTTGTTGGTAAAAGAGTAGCCCAAGAGTTGGCGGTGAGTGGTGATGACTAGCTGCCTTCCCTCTAGTCTTACACTGCTAAATTACGGACAGCTAGCGGAGATAACCCTTGTGTAGCTTTGCGCGAAATTCAAAACTACCAAAACCGAAAAGGAAAACGTAATATTATACATTATTTAATCTGCCTGGAAATTGTAATGCGTGTGTTCTGGTTTGAAAAAAGGATTCTCTTTACTTTAATTTGAGTAAAATAATTATTTCATTTCCAGTACATAGAATAAACAATAAAAGTATACATTAAACATGTATTTACTTTCTTTATTTCTCCAATATACAAGTTCTAAAGTCAACATGTATCATATACGTTACACGGTTTCTATATTATACGTACATCTGACAATTCTTACACGTACAAGAACATACAAGAACTGCACATACGTTCAATGTAATAAAAAGTATTTCACTTTTCCCAACCGTAAAAGTAAATGAAAATTTAAGGATCAACTTGTGAATGAACTAACACATCTGCAGTTAATAATTACTAAATCATAACTAGGTGGCGTTACGACCACTCTTGCAAATTTCGCACAAGGTCTCAACCGATGCGTACTGCATACAGAGGTTGAGTATCACACAAATACTGGTTATGAAAATACCAGTACCTGATGTAATACTCATCTTCTGGCTGCTATCCCATCATCCCTTGGGAACCGATAAACCACAGACTGATTGTAAACTGAAACTAGTAAAAGCAGTTGTAATTTATAACAGTAATCGTAACAAGCAAATTGGAATTCTCGCAATTAATTTATAAACATATTTTATAAGGTTTGAATACCACATGCATGTATATCTACTAAAGTTATACTTGGAAAGCACTTAAACGATCACGAAAATAATATGAACAGTGATTTTATAAAAATATCCAAATAATTGTTTAGAGGAATGTCAAATATAATAGTTCAAGTGCTGCTTGTAGTTTACTTTGACAACCAAATATCCAATTTATTAGGACTTTTTTATACGAAATGCTTATTATCCCATACAAGGTCAGTTGTACTTAATGTAGTGAAATAACGATTAAAATTTACGTTTAAAAAACTACTTGACAGTTAACCGAAATAATTGTGTTTCCATACGTGAGTGTTAAAATTAAATTGTACAAGAAAAATTTGTTAACTATACACAACACGGATTATTCTCTGGAAATAAACGAAAATTGAAACAAACAGAAGAAAATGTTTATATTACCTTCAACCTTGTTAAATTAATACGTTTTAGTTTTTACTCGTGGATGAAAAATCCAAGTAGAGCATTATTATTCACTTAACTAAAACATTTCATTCATTTTATAACTTAATAATAGTTAAACTTCAAAAAAGGCATTCTATAAATAATCAAAGTATCACAGCGTTTCTTGGTGTGCGACACTGATTCTGCTTTCCCTACCTACGAAAGTAAAAGGAAGCAACAGGTTTTAGTCTCAAGCAGTGATTGAGTAATTTTCACTTTTTATAGTAAGCAGAATCGTGAAGGAACTGTGAAATGGCTCTAATATACCTCTAGTGCTTCTTTAAGTACGTGTTGTTTTCCTATAAGCAAGAAAGAAGTCATGAATATGTCAAGAGACAGGCAGAGTCGTGAAGGAATTATAAAGTGGTTCTGATGTGATATGTTTTATCATTAGCGCGTTACGTATTAACCATGATGTTGTTTTCCTTTCTTAGAATCGACACAACGTGTGGGTAATAGATCGTGGGTGATACCAATAACACTGATTCATGACCATACACACCTGCAGAGAACCAAGTAGCATAAACGTTCTGTTATAAGAGGGATATTGAGGTTTCATTTGGTTTGAACATTGCAAGATTGAATGAGATCAGGTTCTGTCTTGATTTTATAGACCTGCGTCCAAAGTACAACATAAAACGACACGGAAGCAATATCATAACACTGACTTAGCTGAACACGACAGTTATGATTCATAACACTGACTTAGCTGAACACGACAGTTATGATTCATAACCCTGACTCAGCTGAACACGACAGTTATGATGATATCAGCTTTAATAGTGTGATTGGCCTGCATGTTTTCAGCAACGAATATCTTAGATATAAGGATGAGGTTTTGGTCTGTTTTGTGAAATCATACATTGGTGCCTTTAGTGAAGGATTCGTCCTTATAAATAACAATACCTGTCCACACTACGTTCGGGTCACGATGTAGCTATTTCAGAGGAAATCTACTGTTCATATCGTATAGCTCCCTCGATCTGCGACACGAATTCAATCGAATATGTGTGCAGACCCTTTCAGCATGTTTGTTTTTTAGAATCATTGTCTAGTCTATGACTTTTCACGAATAGCATTTCTTCTTGTAGAGGAATAGGACCACCCGACAGATATAGTTACCATAAAAATATTCAGGCTATGTTAGACAGTGGTCAATACTTTACGAAAACTATACAGATGTAGTAGCGCCAGGAAATGGTAAGTGTTTTATGAAAAGCATGTACGGACTATGCTAGGTGGTAGTGGTAACCAGGGCTTCATGAAAAGCATGTACGGACTATGCTAGGTGGTAGTGGTAACCAGGGCTTCATGAAAAGTATGTGAAGGCTATGCTGGATAGTGGTCACTGCTTCATGAGACGTATGTGAAGGCTATAATAGACAGTGGTCATTGCTTCATGAGACGTATGTGAAGGCTATGCTGGATAGTGGTCACTGCTTCATGAAAAGTATGTGAAGGCTATACTGGATAGTGGTCACTGCTTCCTGAGAAGTATGTGAAGGCTATAATAGACAGTGGTCACTGCTTCATGAGACGTATGTGAAGGCTATGCTGGATAGTGGTCACTGCTTCATGAAAAGTATGTGAAAGCTATGCTGGATAGTGGTCACTGCTTCCTGAGAAGTATGTGAAGGCTATAATAGACAGTGGTCACTGCTTCATGAGACGTATGTGAAAGCTATGCTGGATAGTGGTCACTGCTTCCTGAGAAGTATGTGAAGGCTATAATAGACAGTGGTCATTGCTTCATGAGATGTATGTGAAGGCTATAATAGACAGTGGTCATTGCTTCATGAGACATATGTGAAGGCTATGCTGGATAGTGGTCACTGCTTCATGAAAAGTATGTGAAGGCTATGCTGGATAGTGGTCACTGCTTCCTGAGAAGTATGTGAAGGCTATAATAGACAGTGGTCATTGCTTCATGAGACGTATGTGAAGGCTATGCTGGATAGTGGTCATTGCTTCATGAGACATATGTGAAGGCTATGCTGGATAATGGTCACTGTTTCCTGAGAAGTATGTGAAGGCTATAATAGACAGTGGTCACTGCTTCATGAGACGTATGTGAAAGCTATGCTGGATAGTGGTCACTGCTTCCTGAGAAGTATGTGAAGGCTATAATAGACAGTGGTCATTGCTTCATGAGATGTATGTGAAGGCTATAATAGACAGTGGTCACTGCTTCATGAAAAGTATGTGAAAGCTATGCTGGATAGTGGTCACTGTTTCCTGAGAAGTATGTGAAGGCTATAATAGACAGTGGTCACTGCTTCATGAGACGTATGTGAAAGCTATGCTGGATAGTGGTCACTGCTTCCTGAGAAGTATGTGAAGGCTATAATAGACAGTGGTCATTGCTTCATGAGATGTATGTGAAGGCTATAATAGACAGTGGTCATTGCTTCATGAGACATATGTGAAGGCTATGCTGGATAGTGGTCACTGCTTCATGAAAAGTATGTGAAGGCTATGCTGGATAGTGGTCACTGCTTCCTGAGAAGTATGTGAAGGCTATAATAGACAGTGGTCATTGCTTCATGAGACGTATGTGAAGGCTATGCTGGATAGTGGTCACTGCTTCCTGAGAAGTATGAAGGCTATAATAGACAGTGGTCACTGCTTCATGAGACGTATGTGAAGGCTATGCTGGATAGTGGTCACTGCTTCATGAGACGTATGTAAAGGCTATAATAGACAGTGGTCATTGCTTCATGAGATGTATGTGAAGGCTATAATAGACAGTGGTCATTGCTTCATGAGACGTATGTGAAGGCTATGCTGGATAGTGGTCACTGCTTCCTGAGAAGTATGTGAAGGCTATAATAGACAGTGGTCACTGCTTCATGAGACGTATGTGAAGGCTATGCTGGATAGTGGTCACTGCTTCATGAGACGTATGTGAAGGCTATGCTGGATAGTGGTCACTGCTTCCTGAGAAGTATGTGAAGGCTATAATAGACAGTGGTCACTGCTTCATGAGACGTATGTGAAGGCTATGCTGGATAGTGGTCACTGCTTCATGAGACGTATGTAAAGGCTATAATAGACAGTGGTCATTGCTTCATGAGATGTATGTGAAGGCTATAATAGACAGTGGTCATTGCTTCATGAGACGTATGTGAAGGCTATGCTGGATAGTGGTCACTGCTTCATGAAAAGTATGTGAAGGCTATGCTGGATAGTGGTCACTGCTTCCTGAGAAGTATGTGAAGGCTATAATAGACAGTGGTCATTGCTTCATGAGACGTATGTGAAGGCTATGCTGGATAGTGGTCACTGCTTCATGTGAAGTATATGCAGGCTATAATAGACAGTGGTCACTACTTCATGTGAAGTATATGCAGGCTATAATAGACAGTGGTCACTACTTCATGAGAAGTATATGCAGGCTATGATAGACAGTGGTCACTGCTTCATGAGAAGTATGTGAAGGCTATGCTGGATAGTGGTCACTACTTCATGAGAAGTATATGCAGGCTATGATAGTGGTCACTGTTTCATGAGAAGTATGTGAAGGCTATAATAGACAGTGGTCACTGTTTCATGAGAAGTATGTGAAGGCTATGCTGGATAGTGGTCACTACTTCATGAGAAGTATATGCAGGTTATGCTGGACAGTGGTCACTACTTCATGAGAAGTATATGCAGGCTATGATAGACAGTGGTAATTGTTTTGACATGCTCCTTCACTACTGATTTGTTTAATTATGTGATTCTTAAACATTAAAATAAACACTTCATGCATGTCAAGATTCCACGTTGAAATTTTATCCTCTTTAAGGTAAATACATCTTGTGGAAAACTAAGTACAGTTTGTGTTTGATAGGAAAATAGTAAGTAGCTATAAGTTAATTTTTCTTTTAGTATTAAACCTTATATATACAGAGCGTAGGAAAGAGAAGAAACATTTCTATTTGGATGGCTTCATAAAGTGATTGACTTGTTCAGTTTGCTTGGTATTGTTTTTGTAGCAGTAGATTCCTACTAACAATTTGCTCTTCACATTTAAGCATCAGTAGACAGTGTGGTCTGAAATAGACAGAAAGAAGCTCTATTGGCCTAAGGTGAAATAGATTCACCACTATACTTCGTTATTGCTGTATAACTGTGCTTTAAAAGGTGATCCCTAGAAACGTTCTTACAGTATACTTATTAATATTATAAAAGTAATGGATTGTTAAACAGAACAACTCTAACAACCACAACCTTTAATTTTAATACCAAGCCATTCTTTCAAACTGAGTGGCGTCTATTGGTTCACACTAGGGATAATGGCGTCTATTGGTTCACACTAGGGATAATGGT
Organism: Tachypleus tridentatus; assembly: GCF_004210375.1. Lineage (NCBI taxonomy): Eukaryota > Metazoa > Arthropoda > Merostomata > Xiphosura > Limulidae > Tachypleus > Tachypleus tridentatus. Next base: position 106,652,865 of record NC_134834.1, read on the forward strand.
GTGTATTGGTTCACACTGGGTATCCCGAAATAATCCTGCCTCATCACAATTGATTACCACTCACCACTAAAACTAGAAAATTATCAATGAAAATTTGTGTTAAGTGATGAGAAAGGTGTATCGACTCTCATGCAAAGAAGGAACGTAGCAGATGTTTAGTGAATGTGACATTTTCATACCTCGAGTACAGCTACTGAATGAAGGTTTCCTTCTCTCAAAGTATCTGGTCACCTAAAAAATAAAAATAAAATTATTTCTTGATTGGCGAAGAATAATTAAGTCTTACTTAAACTTTAAAGAAACAACCACCGTACCACTGAAGCACCAATGTTCAATAAACAAGCCAGTACCACTGAAGAACCAATCTTTACTAACATACTCTGTACCATTGAAGTCCCAGTATTCTATCTGTAACTGAACAAGACAGTGCCGTCGAAGCACTAATGTTCACTCTAACACGAAACAACCCTACACCACTGAAACACCAATCTTCACTCTATAACTAAATACCCCTGTACCATTGAAACACCAATGTCCATTCTATAACTAAACACCCCTGTACCATTGAAACACCAATGTCCATTCTATAACTAAACACCCCTGTACCATTGAAACACCAATGTCCATTCTATAACTAAACACCCCTGTACCATTGAAACACCAATGTTTATAGCATTCTCTTTCTCTGACTTTATAATTTTTATAACATGTCACCTAATTTCTCGGACCTGTTTTTTGGCCATACACGGTTAACTGTAACTAAATACAGCCCCTGAATTGTAACTTGTAACAACATTTAAAGCAATCCTGTACAAATACCTATCAAACTCCTAATGTTCCAGTAGGATAAAAATTACTTAGATATCAAAACTGTGATAAAAACGTAGATGTTTCCGAAGCGGTGAAAATGTAAACGAAATCTAATACTGTGTTTGACAGGGATGACCATGTTCTGAAAAGTAAATATAATCTTAAACATTATCTCATTCTTAAAGACCATATATTCGCGATAACCACACTTATACATAACGACTTTGTTTTTTCAACATACGGTAAGAAAACGTCAAAAACTACGTTAATTTCTTAGTTGTACGTAAACACGTAGAAGCTTCTATTCGCATGTTTGCAAATCAATATGGCGATTTCGTAATATTAGATATTTGTGAACTAAAACTTAAGCTGTACTTAGGCTACAGAACAACCTTATACTTGTAAATACTGGTGATGATCTAATTTTAAAGCAGCTGATGCCACTTTCAAGAACTTAATATATATTTTACTAGGCTGGGGATTTTTCTTGGACAAGTACTTTAACAGAACGTTTGAGCTTACAGACAGTTACATTAACTAAGTCTCTTCAACATTTTTAGAAGTGCACTTTACTTATCAGTACTGAGAGAAATGTGCATTATTCACTGACGTCCAGTATAAAAGTAAATCATTAACCACTGGCCTAAAAATGGTAGCACATAACCGACAATTATTCTCCGGAAACGCATTGTGAGTATGTAACAAGTAATGTAGAACCAAAATATATGGCAAACAATGTAATTCATAAAACAAACAATGGAGAATGTAATCCCAGAAATGAATTTCCAGTACTTCATTAACAACATAGTATCAAAATATAATAGAAAATATTTAGCTGACGATTTGCAGTCAAAACGCTTTGCGAGTATATAATTAATAACGAAGTTCTGGAAACACATCTTAAACATGCAATCCTTCCCAGTTCAAATAGGTATAACAACATGGTATTCTACTTATCCTTGAAAGTTCACAGAAAATTGTAGAGCTGGCATATTAAACAGTTTAAATAAGGAAAGGTTCCTAAAACATAAGTGTTATCTATGTAACTGTTCTTTACTTTTTTTGTCATTGAACTGCGCGTTATACATAATATAGCCAATTGTCAATCGCTGTTATTTCAATATGACTTCACGAGTTTCATTTTCAGGCCCGTTTCTAGGTTCTCTTCCTTGGGGATTAGCACATTTGGGGGTGTACGACAGTAAGTTACATACAGTGACCAGTGAAGACCATATTTGTTGATTAAGTATCACAACATAAGTTAACGTCATAGAGGCGGAAGTACAATAATTAAACAACATTCAAAGAGTTCTCTACTCTCGTCTTATCAGAGTCTGGTACAGCCATGTGGTTAGTGCGCTTGACTGACAGTCCGAGGGGTGCAGATCCCGTCTCACCAAACATACTCGCCCTTTCAGTTGGTAAAAGTGCAGACCAGCAGTTGGCGGTAGATGGCGATTACTAGTGACCTTCCCTCTTGTCTTAATAAAAAACAAAAACAAAAAAACCTAAAATATGCTAAGAAAGATTTGGAAAGATTTCTGCTCATTTTTAGTAACCAGAAAAATTAAACAAGCCCAAAGAATATTTCTGCTCATTTCTTAAATTACACAAGTCTAGAGACGTTATCTGCTCGTTTATTACTCGCAAAAACAAAATAAAAAAACACACTAACTAAACAAGTCCATGGAAGACTTCTGTTTATGTTATTCTTGCCATAAAAGTTAAACAAGTTTAGAGAAGATACCTGCTGAACAACTAGGAAGACCTCTGTTCATATCTTAGAAACTTGAAACATTGGAAAAGTCTGGTATATCTATGTTCATTTCTTACTTACCAGAGGATATAAACAAGGTTAGAGAAGCTATCTTGTCATTTCTTACTAATCAGAAAACTAATCAAGTCTAGGAAGGATCCAGAAATATATAAATAAGTATTGGTAAGATTTGTTTGTTTTGTCTGTTTTCGAATTTCGCACAAAGCTACTCGAGGGCTATCTGCGCTAGCTTTCCCTAATTTAGCAATGTAAGACTAGAGGGAAGGCAGCTAGTCATCACCACTCACCTCCAACTCTTGGGCTACTCTTTTACCAAAAAATAGTGGGATTGACCGTAACATTATAACGTCCCCATGGCTAAAAGGGCGAGCATGTTTGGTGTGATAGGGATTCGAACCCGCGACCCTCGGACTACGTATTGGTAAGATCTCTTCTCGTTTCTTACTAACCAGAATAAACTAAAGAACTTTGAGATTATCTGTGCTGTTTTCTTACTTAATAAAAAAAACTAAAGATCTGCAGGGAAGGTCTCTGCCTATTTCGTATTAAAAAGAAAAGGTAAACAAATATAGAGAAGGTCAGTTCTTATTAACCATGAAAACTAAAGAAGTCCAGAGAAGTTGTCTGCTAATGTATTATTAGCTACACAAACTAGACAGATTTTGGGAAGACCTCTGTTCATGTTTTACTAACCCGAAAAATTCAGCAAGTAAATATAAGATCTATACTCATTTGTTACTAACCAGAAAAACTAAATACAGAGTAGTCATTTTATGAACATAGTTTTGGTTAGTGTAAGCCAACAGGAACACAAAGAAGTCATGTAGTAACTCCTTATCGATCAAAGTTCGAGTATTCTAATAACGAGAGAAAACGTTATCCTGTAGTAACCCTTTATGTTCCAAAACTCGAGTATTTGAGTACAGTTAAGAGTAATAAAACTAGATATTTCAACTAATACTGTCAATGGAAGCAACTACAAAGAAAGAAGAGATAACTGAAGTTCTGAGGGAAACAATTCCTACTTTCTTAGCCAAGTTGAATTAACTGGTAGAGGTGTATGTATTCTCAAGACAGCTGGTGTGGATATCAGCACATTAATTAAAATAAAGTACAGAACAACGTTTCGACCTTCTTAGGTCATCTTCAGGTTAACAAAAATGGTAGAAGTTTTATGAATTATTCATAAGCTGGTCTTACAAAAAATTGTAGAATTACCTCACGTAACCAACACTTAACCCTCAAGTAACCAACACTTAACCCTCACGTAACCAACACTTAACCCTATTTAAAACCCTTGATGTAATGTTATCTAACCTAAGACTCGTATGATCTTTAACTTCCCAAATTTTTCTTAACAAACTCGAAATTAATACAATTATATTGTTCGACTCTTCCTCCATCTATGAACTATTCAAAATGAGTAATACTGTATAATATTTTACTAATAAAAACTGAATTTAATAACTCAGTCCTACTACAACCATCAAATACAAGTCTTCCTTTGTCATCTCAAAAGAGTCCTACCCACTTCTTGACATTTCCTTTACCTGTAATGTACTTAAATAAATCTTTGCTGTTAAATTTACATTTTTAACCCACAGCTTTTCGTACATTCTTTTTGATGTCCTAATCTCATGATTGACCTTTATCTTCTGTAATCTTCTACATTTTCCGTCATGTCAGTCAATTTAAATTTCTTAAAGTTGTGGTTCTTTAATTTCATCTCTTATATACATTGTGGATAAAACTGTTTCTTTTTTTGCTTGATGTTTCTACACGATGAAAGGATTTATGTCCCAATCAAAACATCAAGCCTGACTTATCTTGAATAAATGTACAAATTTTGACAGGGTTAGGAGTTATATTCAGCTAAGACAATTTATTTTACTTTTTTCTAGTAGAGTAGTTTCTTGGAATGGGTTGCCTTCGGATGAAATGGAGACAGAAAATTTAAGATTAAGAGAAAGCTTCATAAATATATGAATGATAAGAGATGACGTTTTTAAAAATAGTTTGCGTTTAGTTTATAGGATGGATCAGGTTACTTGTTGCCCCTAAACATTATGTTATTTTATAAGGAATTATATATCCTAGAGAAAAAATTAGCTTATAATGGAAGACCAGTCAGGCTTGGTAAATTCACGTTCAAATAAAACGCAGTACATACCGCATGGTTTAACAATAGGGTTATCCGCTAATTTCACACACCACAAATATCAGATAGAAAACTTTCGAGCATCAGTTAAAAGTTATTCAATAGTCCAAGTAACAAGATATCTAATTATTGTAGAACAACGGATTTAAGCTCGACTTAGATCTAATCAGACGCTTTCCTCTGCTCTTATAGTTCAACTCAGGTAAGAAGTAGAGGGCTGCTCGTTAAGTTTTATACAGTAAAATAATAATGCTACTACTACTAATTATAACAATAATAACGAATGACTCGAGTGACAATGTTCCATGAAAGTTGACTATTATAAAAACAAACTAAACACGATGAAGACGTAATCAATGTTAAAAAAATACAGTATATGACACTTTGATATAAAATCAAACATCTAAAACATGAATTAGAGAATATAGTTACCAGATCTACGTCTAAGGAACGTTTCATTTATTGTTAGTCACCATAACTATGTTTAAATAACGTTTCACTTGCTTTTAATCATCAGAACTGTGTTAAAAGAACGTTTCACTCACTGTAAGTCATCAGCACTATGTTTAAAGAACGTTTCACTCACTGCAAGTCATCAGCACTATGTTTAAAGAACAGTTCTTATTGTTAGTCACAACAACAATGTCTACAGGTTTGACTAACGGATAGTCACCAGAACTATGACTAAATAACGTTTCACTTACTTTTAGTCACCAGAAATGTGTTTAAAGAACGTTTCACTTACTGTTAGTCACCAGAAATATGTTTAAAGAACGGTTTACTTATTGTTAGTCATCAGAACTATGTTTAAGAACGTTTCACTTATTGTTAGTCATCAGAACTATGACTAAATAACGTTTCACTTACTGTTTCTCACCAGTGCATGCCTCCAACTTCCTTAGATTGAGTTGTTTTTGACAGCACCGGAGATGCTTTTAGTAACTCATACCTTCAGCGTATCATTGAAAAATCTGCATGTCTATCCAAGCAACCATACTTTTCAACTCCGTACACCACTAGAGAACGTTCTATTAACATTTTTGAATATGTAAATCATCAAGTCACATGACAATCACAGTCGACATAAAGTAAAAGTAGTGGTGAAACGGAATGTATCATAACTAAATTTTGACATTGTATGGCATTCGTTGATTGATTTTTGGGAAAATTATGCAACAGCTTTATCAAACTTAAAATTTTCATACACTTAAATAACAAAAATGTGTTCAGACTGGGATTCAGAACTTCCAAGATGGAGTTTACTTCTTGTACTTTGTGATATTGAGAAACAAAATAATATGAACAAACTTGGTGTCATACAGGAAAAAGAACACGACGTTTCATACCCCAGATATGGCAAAAAAAAATGTGGCATCTTGTAACAGAGGAGAGTCGAAAAACACAAAAATTAGTGATAAATCAAGAAGAGTCGGCTGCTGAAAATAAAACCAACAAGACATGGATTCAACTGCCGCATATCTCAACAACGTAAATACCCTATTATGCAACTCTGCTTTAAAACAAAAACAAGAAAATAATTTCAATATATTGAAAATTAACGAAACACTTTTTTGTAACTAGAAACCAACGAATAAGATAACTGACAATAATGTCAGCAAGATGCTTTGTTCACATGTAACGTTTAAATGTACCAAGGTTTTCACTCGACGTCTCACAAAATAATTTTACTTTGGAAAAACCAATCATATTATTGACTAGTAATTAATGGAAAAAATAAAGTAAATCCCAATAAAGTAATTGGTGGATAGTATATCCGAAAAAAGGCTACCTATTAGCGACCAAGTGAGAGACAGAAAGATGAAGAAAAAACAGCTCACCTAACTAGAAAACATCAGTGAAACATAAAAGTCGAAATGAAATTGATATGCTTTAACCCTAATTTGGATTATGAGCGTATATATTTATTGTTGCCGTGCACCTAAACTTAGTGAAACACGTGTTTTAAAACAAGTGGCTGTGAAAACAAAGTAGATGTTTACGGTTTTGCTCAACAGGTGTGACTGGTTTGTTAGGAGATGCTATGGCAACGAGTGTACGCCACCAGATGGCAAGAGCAACGTTTTATGACTATATTCAGACAATCAGCGTGAATACGGTCAATACGGTTTTTAGATGTGAGTGTCTTTGAGTTACCTTCAATCAGTCTAGATCAACCTAGCTAAGTATGTTGATAGCAAAATACAGTTCAAAACTACCTGGACTTGTCTAATGATAAAACACAGCTCAGAAAGAATAACGGTTGTTTTATAATCAAGCACCAATAAAACACAGCTCAAAACAAATAACCGGTTTTCTACACAGGCTAATAATAAAAACAGTTAGTTTTATTTGTAGTTAAGCACAAAGCTACACAATGGGCTATCTGTTCTGTACCCATCGCGAGTATTGAAATCCAGTTTTTAGGGTTCTAGGCCCTAACACTTACCATTGAGCCACTAGGGTCAAACAGCGCAAACGAACAACTTTAATAATGCCAACGATAAAAAGTTGTTTCCCGTATGAGAAATCTGCTATTTTATCTCACACTCTCAAAATTTTATTAATGGTTCAACTTGGATTATTATTAAATATATTACTGTTTACAAAGTATTGTATTATATTTATATATTTTTCAACTTTAATACAAACATAATTTACACCGGTAAGCTCCACCTATGAGACACAACCACAACTCTCAAGTTTTAAGTTAAGTCATGCTGAACCATTATACTTAAAATGTGACCCATGCAAGTTCAGTAATATTGAGTCATCAGATTTGAAATATGACCCTGGCTAGCAGAGTCATCATACTAGGTCATTGGACTGGAATAATACCAGTGCTAGGTGGAGTCATGCCGAAGATTATAATTGAAATATGACCAGTGCCAGTAGTCATACTGAATTATTATATATGAAATATGACTCTCTTGTAGTACTCAATCATTATACCAGGAATATGACAAGTGTTAATGAAACCATACATTTTCGAGAAACATTAAAGTTATGCGAAGTACTTGCTTCGTTTTCGCTTGATGCATTTGTTTCAAGATATTGTATTGGTGACAAAACAAATCCATATGACTGAAGTTAGGACTGTGAACTTGTCTCGTGGGTTAGGGACAACTTTACCTAATATGTATTCTTCTTCCTTCTTACGACTAGTTCGACGGGTTCCAGTAGCTAGTGGTAGGAAGCGCCCAGAATAACACAGGAAAATCCGAACCGTTTGATGTTTTACTTTATAATAATACGTAACTATTAAAGCTTTTCTGTTACTTATAAAAATAATTAAAAATGCTGATCAAGTGCAGCTCTACTCATTGTTTTATTATAATTATTACAACTACATCTTTATGAAAATTAACACTATTCTATCAAATCTCTCAGGAGCACTTCAAACTTTTTAAATCGTTATTTTTAATAATACGTAAATATTTCATAGGAAATATTAGTTGAGTTTTCATTATTCCAGAACCTTCGTCATTGGTATCGTCATGTCAGCCTGAATATTTAATATGAAATATAACCATATATATTCCAAAATTTAACATGAGACCTCACATAGAATTACAAAAAAATGCACCATTGATAGTAAGAAATAATGCTCTCTACATATTAGCAACGAAAGTTGATAATATTTCATTATAAAAAAGGGAAGCCTAAACAGACATACCTGCTTTCTTGCTCTGTTGAATCCGAACATGAAGTGCTCGGGACTGTATAGGCTGAACCCGTCTTTCTGGTTGCTCCTCCCTAAAGACTTTTGGAAATTCAACCAATAAGCGAGAGACGAGAATATTAGCAGATATGCGTGTCACGTGCACGAGGCGACAATATAGTACACAGGCTAATATATTTAAGAGTCAGGTGACGCTTCATATAGAAATACCTAAAACGGAGAATCTATATAAAGAAGAGACTGCGCAGTTAAATATTATATAAATAATACGAAAGACACCTTTACCTCCTTTATCGTCTCGTGTCAAGTAGCAGCCCACTCGTTTAAATGAATAATCATATTATAAACAGTATGCCACATCCAAGCAAAACTAAGCCACCCCTCTAAACAGAAATATCACTGGATGGTTAGAAGGTTCAGGAATCGGGTCCGTAGACGAGGGGATTTTCGGTATGATATCACTCGCAGTTTTCTATTCTAACACCAACTAGGGATTGAGAGCATTGTCAAATAGAATCAGGGCTCAATCCCCGTGTGGCAGTTTCAAGGTTTTTAGGTTATTCTTTTAACTAATGCTAATGCACTGAAGTGAAACAGTTCCACTGTAGCGGTCATGGTTGACAGATACACTACAGAGAAACATGGTTCACTATAGTAGTAATGACTGCCGACTACACTAAAGATAACGTTGCTTCACTGTAGTAGTAATGACTGACGTCTACATGATCTGAAATGTCTCGGTCCTGGCTTTTTCTTGTTGGATACTCTAAGTCTGAAACGGGAGTGTCCGTTTCGCTAAACATGTTTTGTTAGGTAACGTATGAGTTAACAACTTTATTGCTTACAACAACAACAAAAATTCAAATGTGAATATGCCTTTCTCCGTAGATTAAATGGATAAATCTTATACATTCTGTCAGTTTGAACGTCACCCAAACATATATTCTCACTAAATTAATGAACTTAAACTAGCTTTCAGCATAATGTTTTTCGTATCTGAAGTTCCAAGGTTCGAGCCTCGATATGCCACTGAACTGGACTACCTTAAGCGGAATATCGGTCAATTTTACAAGTTCGGGCTATGCTTGAACCCTGTAAATGGCCGTCTACCCATTTTTCGCACAAATTATGTAATGGTGAGGTTGAACTTACCAAATTAAAACGTTAATTTGGAATAAATAGTCTGTCCGTGTTAATGAATAGAAACCAGTTTCCATTTCTAATCTCATCTAGTCTGGTTACAGAGGTCGATAATGTCATATGGGAGCCTCCATACGTCATTATTATTCACGTTCAGCCATGCTACATCTGACGGTCATGAATACGTGCAATAACGTAATAACCGTTGCAAAAGGCTCCGTCTTAAGGCTGACTTGTCAGAAACACACCACTGCTCCCCAACTGCTTTCCATATGCCATGCATAATGTACAAAGACAACAGTTTTCCAATACTTACTTCAAAAGTCCAGTTGCTAAAAAAAACCATATCCACAAGGAATATGAGAATATGCATCTCATTCACCAGCTGCTATGAGGATGCCACAGACGGGTCTGTCATGATAACAGATGGTGTCGCTTTTCCAGACAGAGATTCAACTGTTTGTTCTGAACTATATTTTATTATTAACGTGATTAGAGAAATACCGCTTTTTTTCTGAACCGAATTAGCACAATTACAAAATAACAGTTATTTGTTTTGGACAGTTTTAGCCATTGATTTTTATGTTTGTCGTATCTCTCCTGTTATAAAATATCCCACTTTGCTTCCTACGTTTGGGTTACGACTCATTTAACGTCTTCTTCTTGATAGTATTTGTGTGCCAGTTTGATCAACACTTCATTAATTTATAATTCCCTTAAGTACAAAGGATATCTCGATCTGGGAACTTTTAAATCTCTGATCTGAACTCATTTTCATTTTGAGTGTACGAACATTTTGTGTCTTAAATGGCTGTTACACAATTTTCAATAGTATCACAACACCTACACAAAGTCAAAAAGTAGTTTTGATACATGCCGTTCCACCGTGACTATACCAGTTGTCATGAGACTTACTGATAAACATATTCAAAATCGTTTGAATGTAATATGCTTAAACGTCTGAAGTAGAATGAAGTCAGAAAGTCGTAATAAAGAAACAATAAAGCAAAACATATAAAGTTGTTGTCTCAATACGTAGGATGTTACACGACTTTTCTCTACGTTAAAACCTTTATTTGTACATTACTGCCGCCTGAAAGTTCTGGTAAGAAGATTGAAATCCAGCAAATAAAAGTATTTTAACGTAGAGTAACGCCCGTGGTCACTCTACACGTTAATGTACCTATGCCATGAGCCTTTAAAACATTGTTTCTCAATTATATCATATAGAGAGTTCTTTTGTATTACGTACTGGTATTAAACTTTAATATTGAGTTATTTCAAGTTAAATCTTTTTATCAAGAAATTGTTGGCCTGATATTACTCTACAGAATGTTACTTGCATTGAAGTATAAGATTTATAGTAAGATATACAAAATGTATGTAATTTAAACAAGAATATTTATTAATAATGCTACATACGTTTGGGGTATTTTCAGGAGTTGAAAATACACTTGACCTATACCTGCAAGTCTATCAAACAGTGAATTAGAAAAAGATACGGTTATCAATAATTTCTAAGTGTGTACTGACTGTATCTTACTAGATATCCAGTGTGTACTGGCTGTATCTTACTAGATATCCACAGTGTGTACTGGCTGTATCTTACTAGATATCCAGTGTGTACTGGCTTATCTTACTAGATATCCACTGTACTGGCTGTATCTTACCAGATATCCACAGTGTGTACTGGCTGTATCTTACTAGATATCCACAATGTGTACTGGCTGTATCTTACTAGATATTCAGTGTGTACTGGCTGTATCTTACTAGATATCCAATGTGTACTGGCTGTATCTTACTAGATATCCAATGTGTACTGGCTGTATCTTACTAGATATCCACAATGTGTACTGGCTGTATCTTACTAGATATCCACAGTGTGTATTCGGATGCTGTATTACACAACATATTCTGTTCAACGTATCTAGGTCCGGCATGGCCAAGCGTGTTAAGGCGTGCGACTCGTAATCCGAGGGTTGCGGGTTCGCATCCCCGTCGCGCCAAACATGCTCGCCCTTTCAGCCGTGGGGGCGTTATAATGTGACGGTCAATCCCACTATTCGTTAGTAAAAGAGTAGCCCAAGAGTTGGCGGTGGGTGGTGATGACTAACTGCCTTCCCTCTGGTCTTACACTGCTAAATTAGGGACGGCTAGCACAATTAGCCCTCGAGTAGCTATGTGCGAAATTCAAAAACAAACAAACAATCAACGTATCTTATCAGTGGGTTTTTGTACTATATAGCAGGTTCAACACACCACTGATGTGCTAAGTATTCCCACTGGGATTTTTATTATACAACTGACTGTATTCAACACATAAAAGATATATAGAATGTTTCTCATGGAGTTCATTATTAGATAGCAGGCTACTCATAAAGTGCATCTCGTGTATTATACTGTTCAACACACCAGCGGCACATAAAGTACTCTTTTTTTACAACTTTCTATTCAAGAACCTATCGAAGAGACATGCCTCTCATGGAGTTCATCTTTATTTTATATGTAAAAATAATGATAATGTAGTAATGGCAATGTAAAAAATGTACAGAAACAAGGAAGGAGCGAATACACAAAACCATTACAAAAATCACTACACAAGTAACTAACCAAAAATAACTTTTATCTAAAACTAAATGTTGAATTCCTGTCAGTTAACCTGAATTGTACTATACAGTCTTACGGTGGCTAACAACTATAAGCTTACAAGATTGACTTACTGGATTCTTATATAGTTAGATTTTGTGTATTCATCCCTCCCCAGTAGCGCAATGGTATGTCTGCGAACGTATACCACTAGAAACCGTGTTTCGATTCGAAACCCTTGGTGGGCAGAGCATTAATAGCTCAATGTGTAGCTTTATACGTAATAGCTTGTTCCTGTACATGTTTGCACTGCCATCCCTACATCATTACTTAATTTTTCATCACTTGTTGCCTCCTTGGTAAGTTGGTAAGTAAACATTTATTTTACTTTTATAATTCATAGTAACATATGTTATCAATATGATATTAGTTTTATCAGTTTCTCTAATTTTGAATTACACTGGGGACAGTGAAGCTGTAATGGTTCTTCAGGGACGATACAAGTACTTCGGAGAGGTATGTGCTGTTATACAGAACATCAAGAGCTCAGAGTGAAGTTTCTCAGACACCCCAAACCTTGAAATGAGTTCACGAGTTTCCTTGATAAGTTCTGCTTTATGATTAAGAAGAGCATATGTTTTTGGTCACAAGGTGTATTTATTCCCAGTGTTTCTCTGAACCAAGAACATCAACAATTACTCTCTCAACTAGTGCTCCAAGCCAGTACTGCTGTAGCTGTCCATGTCATTTCTCTTGTGGACATCTTTTCTCACAGCAAAGTTCATAAGATTTACACAAATTCTCTACAGACTTCCAGCAACCAGTAAAACAGATACGCTCTGTCAAGCGTCTTATTAACATCTAAATGTCCAGCCGTTGACACATTGTGGAAATAATAGAGTGTCAGAGAGTTTAGAGATTGTAGAGGTACCAACTTTAGTAATTATTTTCTGACAACTGGTGTCCTCTTGTAGGCATAATTAATTCCTCTTTGTCGAGTATATTATTCTCTTCATGGTGTACAAAGCAACTGCTTACCACGAGGATATGTTATTTTATTCTTAAGACACTGAATAATTGGTCTTAAAGACATAAACCTTGCCTGAACATATTTCATTTGAGTGTTGTTCGACATTGGTTGTTCCTCATAACTAGTGGATGTCTATGTTGAACTAATCTCTATTGTGCATTAGCTTGCTCGTCTTTACTATCTCCTGCTTCCTTTTTTTCAAAATATTTACATTCTTTGTTAAGATGTAGTCTTCGAGATAATGCATAAGTATTAAATGGATAATAATGGAAATTACTTAAAACTCGAACGTCACTTTGTAGCTTTTACCAAGTTCCACAATACTTTCTTTCTCTGGCGTTACTTGTCTTGCTATTGTATGGAATCACATATTTTATCCATGTTGCACTTGTGATATCACTGCTCTCAGTACAAAATCAAAATCATTAGCATATATATCTAAAATGAGTAGATCTTCGAAAGTTGGATATGCTAGTACAAGAGTAGTGGTTAATTTTTACTTCAATTTGTTAAATGCTTTTTCAAAAGTTAGTTAGCCAACAAAACTTCTTTGGAGAGTACTATTAATTAATAGGATTTTTTTTATTTTATGTTATTAAATGGTTTTTAAATCAGTGATAAGTTGACTTGTGTACAAAGCACGAAATGCATCATGTTGGGACTGAAGACACAAAATGGTTAGTTGTCAGTAGGTTGAAAACACGTATATAGGTTGCAGTCACAAACAGTTGTTTATTTAGTTTGTTTTAAATTTCGCGCAAAACCACATGAGAGCTTTTTTCGCGCTGACCGAACCTATTTTAGCAGTGATAAACTAGATTGTAGGTAGCTGATCAACACGGCCAACCGCTAACTTCTGAGCTACTCTTTTACCAACTAACAGTGGGATTAACTGTTACATTATAACACCCCCACGGCTAAAAGAGCTAGTATGTTGGATAAAGAGGATTCGAGCTCGCAACCCTCAGATTGCGAGAGTAGCACCCTAACCACCAGGCCTCAAATTGGGACAGTACTGGTAACATGGGTCTCCCCCTAACTTTGACTCGTAGCAATGTGCCCCTTAGAATGAGAAGTAGTTTTGTATGTCTGTGATGGAAAGTCACTGTTTCAGTTTTAAATGTAATGGACATAGTTAACATGGCAAATAAAGTGCCCCCAACTTTAAATATTGCACCACCTATGATTATAATAAAGGGTATGGTTTTTAACATTCTGTAATTTCAGGCGACTTGATTAAACAGATAAGATCGAAGAGCTACTGATAACAAGATGAATGGTTTTACTTTAAATATTCATACCGAGACTTTAATTTTAAATACACAGAGTCGAATAGTGAGACAGAAAGATTTAGTGAAGTAACTGAGTATGATTTCCTGTGGGATATGTGTGCATAGGGTGAGTTTTCTATGATGTTGGCTGAAAGTGGTAGTTAACCAATGCTATTAGCTATCAGGGAAGAAAGATCATGAAGTAGTGCCATCTGGTGAACAAAGAAAACGAAATTATGTGCCAAATGTAAACTTTTTTTTTTTTTTTTTTACTAGATGTTTGTTCGTTTGCTTGAAGCCAACTACAAAACTATACAATGAGATATTTACCTGCCTGACGAGGGAGACTGAGATACAGATAATTATGTGGAAAGTTTTAATAAACTAGATGAGAAGATTCTGAAACTGAAAGTGACTCTACGCCCTGTCAGATAAACAAAACATCTATTATGACATCCTAATAAATATAGGTGGGATTGGTCGTTAAAGGTAACTGATTCAATGGTTTGGATAATTTTATGAAAGGAAGCAATACTCTTTGTTTCCTGAACATATTAAGTGGGAAGATACATCTAAATGTAAAAATTAAATATTGTGATTTCTACTCGATTATCTATAGCTAAGATAATCATGAAATCAAAAATGAAGTTATCAAAAAGGCATTGTGACTTCTTACTTTATAAGGCATACAGTGCATTTTCTTATGTGAAATTTCGTTTAAAGAACACACTCCAACAATCGAGTTGAGAGGTGAGAACTCTACAAAATGTGTCCCCTAGTCCACAAACGCTCATCTTTCTCTGGATGTGTGTGGGATTGTAACAGTAACAAAACAAGTTTTACTCTTAGTAGACTTTTACATCAAAAGTCTTGGTTTGTTTGTATTTTACCAATTATTATTCATTTCATGAAATTTAAAATAAATATAGGTGAAACTGAATGCCCCTAGATGACCCAACAGTTTCTATACAGATTATCTTTGACAGTAAGTTAGACTTTACCAAAACTGGCCACATATCAGATGTAAGTTGTATAAACTACTAAATTACTTGACAAAATGGCAAGACACATTTTGGCAATATGTGGCAATATATGCGTGTAAACAAACACATGAGTGTGTGTATGGTAAAACATATGTGTTGAGAACATTACAGTCTTTCACAGATATTTTAAACACATTAAAACTATAGAAGCAAACGTACATAAAGAGTGGCAAAAAAATTATAATACAAAAAAAATAAGAAGACAAACAGAGCTCCAGGAAACGGCTTGGGACCAAAGGTTAATGATTAATGAATATGAACTTAATTTTTATGAATGTAATGGAAAATATAGAACTACTATAAATTTCATTAATATGAAAGAGTATTTCAAGATGAAAGTTACGACATTCTGTAGGTTGTGAACTTTCTTTCAAAAGATAGAAATAACAAAGACTCAGCTACTGATAGAGAAAGTGTAAAAAGTTTTAACTGGTGTTTTTCAGAAGAAAGTGTTACCTGGTGATTCTAACAACGAGGTTCTACCTATTTGTTCTCAATGTAGTGTATAAAATACTTATACTTTATTAAGTTCATGTATCTGTGTGAAAATATCAGCAGTAAATGAAATTCACAAGTAATGGCTTAGATGTCATAACAGTTATATATACCTACTACAACCAGTGTTTAATTTGATTGATATAGGAAAAGTTTCAGTCATACAGATAGATCCAATTTTATAAGTAAGCTTTTCTACTGAAATTTACTCTAACATTGTTTCATTACAAAATGCAATTTTAGGCACGAAAATACCAACTGTAAATGCAATAAGAGGAAGTGAAAAGTGTCACCAATATGGTGAAACCTTGTAATTCATAACTACAGTGTCTCAAAATAATTCACCTCCCAGCAAAATTGTTGTCTGAACTTCAAATCATGAAACTTTCAAATATGACTTCATATTTAGAATCTGTACACTGTCTTGTCCAACCTGAGAAAGATATAAAAAACGCCGATATCATAACTTCATATTTAGAATCTGTACACTGTCTTGTCCAACCTGAGAAAGCTATAAAAAACGCCGATATCATAACTTCATATTTAGAATCTGTACACTGTCTTGTCCAACCTGAGAAAGCTATAAAAAACGCCGATATCGTAACTTCATATTTAGAATCTGTACACTGTCTTGTCCAACCTGAGAAAGCTATAAAAAACGCCTATATCATGCAAGTTAAATTTTCAAAGAAAAGTAGAATATCCTCCATATCATAGGTATTCAATCCCTTTACTATGTCAATCCTAAATCAGTTCAGGTTTGAAGGGTTACAAAATTAATGTTTGTATGTAATCAATGTGGTTTATCTTGACTTCAGAGTAGATGCATCTGTTCAAGCCACAACTCACACAGTGATACGACAAATCAACCATGAAAACTAAGAAGCTTTCCAAGCAAGTTAATTGATGGATAAAATGACAAAAAATCACAGATTAGGAAGAGGTCACAAGAAAGTTTCAAAGCCACTGATTATCTGCTTGAGTATGGTGAAGCCTATCATTAAGAAATGAAATGTGATTCATACCGCCACATTATCGTCCTTCCAAACTAAGCAACTGAGGAAGACAGAAACTGGTTAGAAATGCCACTGTAAAGTCAACAATGACTTTGAAAGATCTGCAAAAATCTATGTTTGAGATAGAAGTCAAGTGTTCATACATCAACAATATCCTGATCTATACACAAAGCTTGCCTCTATAAACAAGTAGAAAGAACAAAGCCATTACTGAAAAAAATCATCTTAAATCTCGAATTACTTTTGCAACAAAGCATACAGATGATGCTGCAGACATGTAGCAAAACATTTTGTGGTCAGATGAAATAATATTTGAGCTTTTTGGTCTAAGTTCAAAGCGTTAGTCTTGTGCAAATCCAACACCACACATCACCTGCTTAAAACCATCCCAAATGTCAAGCATGGGATGCTTCTCATTAGCAGTGACTGGGAAGCTTGTCAGGATTGAAGGGAAGATGGAGGGCACAAAATACAGGAGAATCCTAGACATAAACTTGCTTGAGTCAGCCAAAAATCTAAAATTGGGTTTAAAATTCACATTTCAGCAAGACAACGATCTAAAGCACAAAGCGAAAGCCACTCTGTGAGGTTTTCAAAAAAAGAAAGTAAATGTACTGGAGTGAACCAGTTAAAATCCTGATTTGAATACAATACAAAATTTATTATAAGACTTAAAGATTGCAGTTCATCAACGTTCCCCCAAGGATCTGTCAGAATAAAAACATTTTAAGGAAGAGTGCGTGTGTTTTCTTATATACCAAAACCACATGGGGCTATCTGATTACTTCACCGCGGGAATCGAACTCCTGATTTTAGCGTAGTAAATCTGCAGACTTACCGCTGTAATTTTATGGAAGAAAAGGTAAATATTACACCACGCTATTGTCCAAAGCTGCTAGAGATCTATCCAGAAAGACTCACAGCAGTAATTGCTGCTAAAGGTGCGTCCACCAAGTACTCACTTTGGAGACTGCAAACTTACACAATCAGCAAACTCAATTTCTATATTTTCTTTGCAGGTTCTGCTGACATCCAACCCTCTTCACACATAACAACGTTAAGCTTGAACATTAGAGTTTCAACAAAACGAAGCTCATTAAAACATTTTTTCTTTCTCATCAAGTCACTGTAACTTTGGAAATTGAGTAAAAGTTTTTTAGGAAAAATAATTATTGTTGGCAAAGGCTAATGGTCAAAGGTGAGATTAATGTGTATAATTCGAGTCTGGAAGTGGGCTCTATCTACATGACTTTCAAATTTTGTATGCTGGGGATAAAGCCAAGGCAATTTTGATGTGCACCTTTCAGTTAGTTGTCCAGCAAATAACTGACCAAATGCAAACCCAGTACATTTGAAGAGCAGAAATCAAGTTTCTTTGTATGTGTGAGATACAATTTTCATTTCATGTATATATATATCTATGAGTTTATTTAGTGTAATAATAATAGCCTCGCATTTTTAAACATAGGAGTGTGGGATAAAGGGTGTTGAGATGTTTCGAAAGAAAGCACTAAACCATGAACCCTTATTTGATTTTCCACAACGACTAACTAGTTTTTTTTTAATCTATGTTTAGATTTTGTTGATATCCCCTACGCTTTTGGATGCTACCCCACAAAAATTGCCGTTACGACTTTAAGGTTACGATTGAAAAAAATATGTCCATAAAATTAAAAAAGATTAAGGCTTAATTTGTATTACGTTATACATATGCATATTGTTTAAATAATATTCGAACAATTTTTCTATTGTGCACCAGTATATGAGAATAAAAATATGATCAGTTTTATTATACTATTTTTTATTTGCAGTGACTTAAAATTCATGATTGTAAAGGCTCTTTGTTTTTCTATTAGTAAGTTAGTTTTATTGGTTTTAGACTGTCTGTTCTTAAATTGAGAAAGGTACCTCCTTATTTAGTATAGCACACACTTGCATTTTTGCTTCTTTAATCTTACGAGTACAGGTGAAAGTCAAAATGCAAGTCATTACCTTATCAAATGCCATTCAACATGGTATCATGTATATCATCTTAACACTACACTATATAACATAAGTTTTGTTCCTGGATAGTACTTGTTATTTCTTACACCCTTGTGCAAATTAATTGAAACAAATGGTCATTTTACAATATTTTCAGCATGGTGGCCGGTGTAGGCTCGCTGGACCCGCTGATTTCTTTTAATAGTCATTTTTTCACACACATGGCGTCATTAGCTGTGTTTTGCAGTGCAGTCGATCTATTTTTGGGTAATATGAGGAAATTTTGAGGAATATTACGTTATTCGAAATTGCGTTAGAAGGGCAAGGAGACCAATCAAAAAACAACTTCTTACCAAATCAATGAAAAAAAAACGGTATCAATGGGGTCTGAAATACAAGAACTGGACGCAAGAGAAATGGAGGAAGGTGTTATTTAGTGACGAGACTCATTTCTTTGTACAGGGTCAAAGAAGTCTGCATGTTTGCAGATCTCCAGTTAAGAAACTTCGAGAATTTCACATCAATCGGTTCGTAAAACATCCCTTGAATAAGACGTTTTGGAGCTTTTTCAGCTACTGTGGTGTTGGAGGCTTACATATCGTAGAAGGTATGATGCAAAGACCACAGTACATCAAAGTTTTGCAGAGAAGAGTCGTTCCAGAATTGAAAAAGAGATTTCCAGATGGATCTGGCATTTTTGAGCAAGATTTGGGTCCATGCCACACATCGAAACTTGTGAAGAATTTTATGATTACAACGCGAATAAAGGTGCTGGACTAGCCTAGAAACTCTCCAGACTTAAATCCTATTGAAAATCTTTGGGCGATTTGTAAAGAAAGACTTTGGGGAAAATACTGTACTACGAAAGATAAGCTAATTGAGGCCATAATTGAGGTGTGGTACCACGATCCAAAAAATAAAGATTGCAGTCAATTCGTGGACTCGATGCCAAAGCGGATTAATGATCTTCTGAAAAATAAAAGCGGTCATATCATGTATTAATATGTGAGTAATTTTTGGATTCTCAGAAATAAAACGCAAAAAAAAGAAAAAATCGTAAATTTCCGTCTTGTTTCAATTAATTTGCACAAGGGTGTAGAAGTTCAGTGGATCCACTACATACTGAGACCTAAAAAGATCTTTCCAAAGGTCTAATTGCAGTCTACCATTACGAGACCACCACCAATTAAGTTTTGTTTGGTTTGTTTGGGAATTTCGCACAAAGCTACTCGAGGGCTATCTGTGCTAGCCGTCCCTAATTTAGCAGTGTAAGACTAGAGGGAAGGCAGCTAGTCATCACCACCCACCGCCAACTCTTGGGTACCAACGAATAGTGGGATTGACCGTCACATTATACACCCCACGGCTGGGAGGGCGAGCTAACCCGCGGATTAACATCTGATGCCGGGCCTCCACCAATTAAGAAGTCTTATGATTTGTCTAAGGAACATCTGAGAATGGAGCTCCTAAACATACTTACAACAGTGATAATCAGTAAGTCATCATTAAACCAAGTGTACCATATGTATTGATAGGAATAAGCAACAAAGTGGATAGAGACCATACATAACCATGAAGAGGACTGGCTGCAGAGACAGTTAAAGCAACAGTCACAACAAGAGGAAGAGATAAACTGATTAAAGAGTATTGTTGTGCACTGAAAGAGTACTTTAAAAAGAGAGTTAAATAACATGTATTATAAATAAAAGGTCTTGATGACATTCAAATTATTTTAACTATCATTGTTAAATCAAGGGTTTTGGTTTTTCCATATGCTACTAAATATATATTCTATTATTATATTACGGAGCAAGATTTGGCTCCATGCCACACATCGAAACTTGTGAAGAATTTTATGACTACAACGCGAATAAAGGTGCTGGACTGGCCTGGAAACTCTCCGGGCTTAAATCCTATTGAAAATCTTTGGGCGATTTGTAAAGAAAGACTTCGGGGAAAAGACTGTACTACTAAAGATAAGCTAATTGAGGTGTGGTACCGCGATCCAAAAATTGGTAAAGATTGCAGTCAATTCATGGAATCGATGCCAAAGCGGATTAATGATCTTCTGAAAAATAAAAGCGATCATATCATGCATTAATTTATAATTTTTGGATTCTCAGAAATAAAATGCAAAAAATTGAAATCGTAATTTTCCGTCTTGTTTCAATTAATTTGCACAAGAGTGTAATTACTTATCTTGTAAAAGTAGAGAAAATGACCATTATTACCTTCAAACTTTGCTTTCGTGACCTGGAAAATGAAATTTAGAAATTAACCTATTTTTTACGTAAGAGCGGGCAAATTTGTACATTTCCATCTACACAAGGTTTGAATAAAACATGTGAAACAAGATTTACACACATTTATACTAAAGTTATACAAAAACGAACAAAATGATGTTTAGAAGTGAGTAGTTTTTCGAGATTTGTGACTGCAATGTAAATCACTTTCACGTATCAACCCCAAATATAGTCTCCCATCACGTTTTCGTTATACCCTCCTTAGTAGCGGCGTTCAAAGACCAGTACGTCTTGGTGGAAGTGCTCATCTTGCTCCTCTGAGTATGCTACCATGTTCTCCTTGAATTTATTAAGATGAGCGTCAAGGATATGGACTTTTAGGGACATCCTGCAGCCCATTTTACCATAGTTCTTCACCAGAGCCTCAACATGTTCCACATAATTTTCGGCCTTGTGATTGCCCAAGAAGCACTGCACCACTGTGACATAACTGCCCCTACCTTTTTTTCCTTCCTACTGATCTTCTTGAGGAATTCTGTGGACCATAGAATCTTTTTTATTTGTGGTCCAACGAAGACACCAGCTTTGACCTTTGCCTCAGACAGCTTAGGGAAGAAGTTTCAAAGGTACTTGAAAGCTGCAGACTCCTTATCAAAACTGTGACAAATCATTTCATAAGACCCAATTTTATGTGCAATGGCGGGAACAACACCTTCTGGAGGTCCACACTTGACATTGTGCCTCCCAAAGAGAACTCGGTAAGTTGTCGCCAGTACTTCCTGTTGTAGTGCACTGCGATGTCCCTGCTGTCCCAAAGGCAAAGATAACAGGAAAACTTGGTAAAGCCTCCTTCGAGACTAATCAGGAATGCCACCATTTTGAAATCTCCAATAACCTCCCAGCCATACTCATCATACTTCAAGGCTTCCAGCAAGGTCTTGACGCTGTTGTATTCCTCTTTGAGGTGCACCAAATGAATCAGGGAAAGAGACAAATTCTTATTCCTGCTATGGAGTAGCACAGCTTTGAGGCTTCTGGATCAGTTATCAATGAAGAGGCGCCACTCATTCGGGTTACAGGCAATTCCAATTGCCTCAGCACTGAGTCTATCTGGAATGTTCTGGAAAATGGGTAAATATGAAAATTTCATTACCCAGGTTACAAAAACAAAGTTTGAAGAGAAAAATAGCTCATTTCTGTTTACTTTAGGCATAAGCAATTGGGCAACAACACTTTCTGTCCAGGAACAAGAAAAGTAACAATTTTATTACATAATGCTATAGACACTAATTTTGAAGTTCTAGAGGCTATGCAAATGCAATATGCACAATGGAAAAACGTAATTTTAGTTTTCACATGAACATAACCTTAAACTACGACTTCAGTCTTAGTCAGTTTAACGTGGGCAATTCACATCTCTATTTTGAATATAAGTGTGTTTGCAACAAATCTATTGTTTTTTTCTTCTATGTAATAAAACATGCATATTTGACTTAATGCCAACATTCATTCTCCATAATTGGATCAATCCAATGAGCCAACACCATCTTTCTTAAAGGTTATTTTCATGCTCATTTTTGTTAGTTTTTCTTTCGCAATGAAAAAGCACAAGTTTGAATTTAAACATTGAAAACCATATATGAATAAATTTCAATTCAAATGTTTATGTATTAATATGGAAGAATTTCAAGATTAAAGGGAAAATATTGTACTTTCAGCTTTGTTCACGTGTTATTAAATTTGTTCAGTTTAGCTCGAAGTTGTCTTTTTTATTATATTGCAGTATTGAAAATTTTCATTTTAATCAATATTAAAGTTTTTGCTTTTGTAATTGTAATTTTTTGTATTACCCAGGTTACTGTACTTGGACTACATTGCAAGTTAACAAAATGGATTTTAATAAAAGTTTTTAGTTTTCGGCCTGAGAGAAGAGAGTAAAAACACATGTGGTAACAATTCATGGGTTTTGTATATTCTCTAGTAACACAGAGTTTTCGAGATTTTTCACTTGTTTATGAGCAATCACAGAGATAGTATATGGTTCAAAAAGTCGTTAACGTTATCTTTTTATTGTTTCTTAGTTTCTTCTCCTTGGTAGGTAACGTCTTTTATACCTGAAAGAGTATTTTTCAGTATTGTATAAGGCGTTCAAGTTAGATGAATGAGCACTAATATATAATTTGTTAGTCAATTATAGTATTGGCTAAAAGTGACAGTCGTCCACTTCTTTCAAGGAAGAAAAATCACGAGATGAAGCCCTCTAATAGACAAAGAAAGCGAGTTTTATTTTCTAAAAACTAATATTGAGGTCAAGAAAACAGATTTAGCATTAGTTAACTGGTTAACAAGGAATATCAAACCTTAATAAGAGCTTAAAGGACTAAAATAGAGAACGGAAAGAAATCTCGCAATTTTGTTGTAAAAAAGAAAAAATCGAATGGAAGTTTATGAAAAACAACTGGATGATAATATTCAAGCAAACATCATAGATTTTCATTTTTAAATATGTTAAAAGTAAGCAAAAGATTTTAAATGTTAATTGTAAAGTTTTTGCTTAGAAATATGATAGCGTTGAACTTTAAACGTTATCATCTGGAAAACTAATGGAACAGACTCTCATGTATTACTGCTCTGATAAGTGATAGAAAATTAAGATTAAAAATTGCTCCAGGCCCAGACAAGGATTCCCTATGGTTTCAAAGGAAGTTTACTATCACGTACATCAATTTATTTAACTTTGATAGGTCGAAATCCATTTGGCGTATACATAAGTATTGGAAAGTTGCTAATTCTACTCATATTTTTAACGTGACTGACAATAGTTACCCTGTCGGAGTTAGGTAAGCTTACGGATTGCGAAAAAAGAATTTTTATAAATAATTCCATGAAATGTGTCATATAAGAAAGCCACTATAATTTCGCCAAAGGAAAAACTTACCTTATTAATCTGTTTCCTTCCGAGGATATTTCGAAGATATAAAGGATGTGGGTACGATATTTATGGACTCACCTAAACTTTTAATAAGCAGCTACAGTAAATATTAAGAGACTAGTTTACATGACTCTGAGTGCTTCGGGGGATTAGTGCTTAGGTCTTTGTTGTTTTTTCCTTAATTATATTAATAATATTTAAAAGAAATTAGTAAGTTTCTTTGCTAATGCAAATTTTAAAGAAGTACAAAATATCTTAAATGAATTGGTATCTAGACAAATATTTGGTTATTTAATTATAAATAACAAAGTAACGCATTTGGGTTAACAATGATGGAAACCCACTCATCCTGAGTGAAGGTTCGTTTTTGAATTTCGAGCAAAGGTACACGAGGGTTACTTGCTTCAGCCGTCCCAATTTTACAGTGAAAGACTAGAGGGAAGGCAGCTAGTCATCACCACCCATCGCAAATTATTTTACCAACAAATATTGGGATTGACTGCACATTATAACACCCCCACGGCTAAAAAGACTGAGTACATTTGGTGTGAAGGAAAGAACCTTAGATAAATCACTCAAGCCACCAAAGTAGTGCTCTGTTGCTAATTACACGTACATTAAATTTCCGAAAAGGTGATTATATTTTAATTCCAACTACTAATTACATCTAATTTGGAATACTATACACAGGTTTGGTCTTTAACTGACATAAAAATGGTTCAGAGAAAGGCTGATTACGGGAATGCGTTAAGATTTCTTAATTTATATTAAGAAAAAAGCGAGTAAGAAGTGATTATAGATCATTTTGTTATATTGAACTTCACCTTATTATTAAAGTTTGATAAAGGATAAAAATCTCCAATTTCTTTAAACAAAAATAGGACACAGGACAAGTTATAAGACAGATTTTATTTTCTCACACGTAAACGCTACATTAAAATGCAATCTTCTTTCTTATGAATTCAACATACATCAAACTACAATTAAAATGATCACAACAAAAAATTATGTATTTATTAAACTATAACTAGAATAACAACTACTCACTTTTTTGTTCAATTTTTTATAACTGATAATATTTATCATGATTCTGATCTCATTAACCCAAGGGGTCCCCAAAGTGTTTGATGAGACCTTTCCAGGGTTCGGTTAGAAATTGTTAATACAGAAGCATTATTGCATGACTTATTAAATATTGTTGGTCAATTAGACATATTTTGTGCAGAAAGCAAGAGTCGTATAATCAAGGAAATAAAAATACCAGCTGTAAATTAATTGTAGAAAAACGCATGAGTTACTTACGAGTTTGGACATGAGAGTCGTTTACTCTCCGCCCACCCAACTAACGGTTATAATTGAACCTATCAGGAAGCACTGTGAGCGTGACCTATTCTTCAGTATGTTTTAGGTTCATTCTTGCTTACATTTTTGATGATTACCAATAATACTTTTTCTTGATTATTTTAATTACTTACTGGTGTTTGCTGTATTCGGAAGTGGAGGTGTGAGTTTGTTTAGTTTAAAAAGGACATTAGGTTGGTGTTTTATGACACAAACCAGCTTGGCTATCTGCTCCAAACATCTTGTAAACAAGTTAAAATTAAAGGGCATTTAGTAAAATTCATAAAAGAAAATTATGGTAAAACAAAACAAAGTTAAAAAATTAGCAAAACCCAATGCTTGCATCTAGTCTACAACGTTAAGAGAAAACTACAGTAATACAAGTTGTAAAGGGTTTTTTGTAGCATGATTGCAATTATAACTCGCCGGGAAGACTGGGAGGTAAGTACAAAAACCACCGTCAGTCACCTGAAGTTGGCCTTTCCAATTTTGGTTCCGAGTAATTTGACGTTATGGCCATTTTCTAATTTCAAATCGAATTACACAGACTGCGATTCTTAAGAGCAACCACATTAAAAAGGTCTAATGTATAAATTAAAAAACTTAAATGGCATTAAAAAGATTAATGGCTTTTAAAAAACTAAAAACATTTCCAAGGTGGACAGTGTCACCATCACTAATAACACTGTCTGACGTTATGGATAAACCGTCATTGAGAGTCCGTTTTTTTAGCCCGTTGATTAAGTCCATTTGATTTTAGCCACGGCCCCACTAACCATAATGGCAGCTGCAGATCCTAAAAACGAAGTGCCAACAATATTCATTAGATTACTTGAAACTTCGATTTATACCTTCGCTTACAAATGAAACGAAGTCTGTGTCTCCTATGTGAAAAGGATTTTAGTAATGATGCTATGACACCTGCAAAGATGAAAGACCACCTTCAAAGAATTCGTCCCGATAACAAAAATAAAGATGTTTTTAGAAAGTCGAAAAAAAATATATAAAAATCGACCAAACAATGCCATTTATGAAAGCACCTGCTCAGGTTTATAATGGAGGAGAGTTAAGGACATCATATAATATTTCTCTCAGTATAGAAAAGAAAGGAAAACCTTATATTATTGCAAAAATCATAATACCATCAATAAAAGAAGTGATTGAAACTGTTATGTAAAAACTCTGGTCCAGTTTTAAAATGCTTGCCTTTAAGCGCAAATACAATTCAATGAGTTTGTGAAATGGCTGAAAATGTGGAAATACTTTCGTATCTGAGCTTAGGCATTGCAAGTTTTCCATCCAACTTTATGAATCAACTTTTAGTATTTCAAACATTCTCATGGCTTATGTGAGGTATTTTAGTCAAATTCAAAAACAAATTATTGACGAGTTTTTGTTCAGAAGGTATATTAATGGAAAAAGGGTGACGATTTTTCAGTGCTTGGAGGAATATTTAAACAACATTCCACTCAGCAATATAACTGCAGTTGCCACAAATGGAGCACCTCAATAATTGGCTGTTACAGAGGATTTGCTACCTTTCTTAAGGGAGAGATTCCTGATGTGTGTACTACTCACGGTGTATTACACATACACCACCTTGTAGCAAAAAAACTCTATTACGAATTGCACGATACTCTAAAGGTGTGCATCAGATCGATAAATAAAATTAAAAGCACATCCACTTAATTCGCGACTGTTTGCTATGTAAAAAAAAATATGAATTGGTGAAACAATTACTATTGCACACTGAAAGGAGATGGCTATCAAGAGGCGTTTGCTTGAAAAGGCTTATTGAGTTATATGACTCAACTATGGAGTTTCTTACAGATGTGGATTCCTTTTTATCTGATGAGTTAAAAAGAATCTTTTCTATTTGGCAGACCTATATTCACGTACAGACCTGTCTACAAGGTAAAGATTTTAACAATTAAACTCGAACAATCCTCTTACGCTTCCAAGTCAAAAAAGCATTTTAAATCTTTATTGCAATGAAGATATTTCCAGGACTTTAGAAACTTACGGCAACTGCAAGATGAAGACCAAATTATTTCTGATGGTAACTTTGAGCAAAGACTTTAAAATGCACTTTGAAGACTTAGAGAAAATGCACGTACTTAACCGGATTGTTGCGCCATTTGATTCCGAAAGAGAAGAGGTAATTACTGAATCTAATTTACATGATGGACTCATTGAACTTTCCGTGGATCTCGAAGCTAATCACTGTTCAAAAATACAACCCTCAGCAACTTCTGGAGTAATGTAAATATTGTTAATAAGTATTCTAAACGTTTGGCAGTGGTGTACCCATTTATACTTGCATTTTCAAGTTCCTATATGGTTGAAGCTGATTTTAGCCATGTAACAAAGCAGAGGAGCAAACTGAACATAAAGAGTGTGGTGAGTTAAGACTAAAACTCACCAAATTACAACCAAATATTAGGGGTCTTCTCAAAGATCATCAACCACATCCCTCCATTAAAGATATCTGACGATCAATAAAAAGGTAAAGGTAATTTATCATAATATATTATGCATTAAACCCTCCCTGGATGAAGGTCGAAACGTCGTTCTCTACTTTATTTTAATACAAGTTTCAATACCCATACCAGCTTCTTTGAGAGACATTTTTACTTCAAGTGGGTTTCTCGTTATCAATCCAAGTCTATAATTTGATCAATGTTCAAAGTAAAACACGAAGTAAACATGAGCAGAATTTTGGTCACACCCACTTGGAGGTTGCACCGTGCCCAAAATCAACACGTGTTGTAATGTTATCAATCCAATTCCTTTATTTTCTCACATTTTTATCACCCATTCCGACCATCTAATTTTTTTTTTATATCCTAACTTTTGGTGATACCAAGTATCGAATGTCACTTGTCTCTAGGCCTGTCCTTCTCGTAGATTTTCTTAATAGTAATTACACGACATTTCTTGATATCTGTACCATAACTTTTCTTTCATCCAGCCAGGATTGCCGCCTTTTATTTGGCTAAATTAATGGCTAATGCATATTCAGCGTAACTATTTCTAATCTTATTATTATACTCTAGAACACAGAATTTAAGGTAACCCTCATAATGTTTCCTCCTTTTATTCTTCAGGTGTATTTTAAAAATCGTAGTACTTCAAACACAACCCTAAATGTTAATAAGTAACAGTTTGAAAACAATTCAAAGATAAATCATAACTTTTTCTTGTTTTCAGTTCAAAGTTTTAACAGAGCCGTACAAGGTTAAAGCAGTGGCAGCGTTTGTCTCCAAGCAGGAAACACACCTGAGGTACCAACTGCTTTGTTAAAATTTCTCTGTGAAGCATAGAACCGTCGGGCAAGATATATAGAACTAAAAACTTCGCTAAAATTAATTAGATCATAGTTGTAACATCTAAAAAATCCACGCAGTTAACGTTTTATAACACTATTCAACAAAAATTTTACTTTTTCTTGTTCAAGGACAAAAAAATGTTATTTCCCAATTGCTTATGCCTAAAGTAAATAATAAAAGACCTTTTGTGACCTGTGTAATAGAATTTTCAAATTTACCCGTTTTCCAAAACATTTCAGGTAGATTCAGTGCTGAGTAGCTGATAAACAATTTTCTGAATTTAAGAATTTGCAAGAACCCTTTAGAATTTTCTAGAACTTTCTATAGTAATATATGTACAGGGGCTCACCACTTCTGTTTTGTTCTAGGTGCCTAAGTGAACACATAGACCTATATGATTTTATCACAGATGGCATCAAAAAGCTGGAAGCATTCTGCTATGTACATGACCAATTTATCAGGACGAACGAAAAAGTACTCTGTAACAGCATCTGCTAAAATGTGCGAAGCCTAAAAGGCGTATTTCATCACGCCGGTCGGGCATCAAGACAAACCCTGGACACCTCATTTTACCTGCGAGCATTGAAAGAAAAAAACAAAAAACTCTGTAAGGTAAAATGGGCAATTTTTGCTCGCTTGAATAGTAAGATTTTATATTATACAGCAGGGTCACTGCAATACAACAGGAAGCACTGGCCACAACGGACCGAGTTCTCTGTGGGACTGTGGGAAAGTACAATGTCAAGTTTGAGCCACTAATGGACTTGTGTTATTCCAACCATGGCATAGGTCAAAGCTGGTGTCTTCGTTGGACCACAAATAAACAGGATCCTGGCATGCACAGAATTCCCCAAGAAGTTCAGCAGGAACTTGAGGCTCTGGTGAAGAACTACGGCAAAATGGGCTGCAGGATGTCCCTGAAAGTCCATATTCTTGACGCTCATTTTGATAATTTCAAGGAGAATGGGAGCATACTTCGAGGAGCAAGGAGAGCGCTTCCACCAAGATATACTGGACTTTGAACGCCACTACTAAGGAGGGTATAACGAAAACATGATGGGAAACTATTTGGGGTTGATACGTGAAAGTTATTTACATTACAGTCGCAAATCTCGAGAAACTACTCACTTTTAACTTTAGCATAAGTTGATTCACGTTTTATTCAGTCCTTGTATAAATAGAAATGTACAAATTTGCCCGTTCTTACGTAGAAAATAGGTTAATTTCATTATCCAGGTTACGAAAGCAGCAAAGTTTGAAGGAAATACTATTTTCCCTACTTTTACAACAAACAACTAAGAAATAACATACTATCCAGGTACAAAATTTGTGTTACATAATGTAACCTATCATCTTACAGACCTTAAGGTTGATAACGAAATGAATGCACACGAGTAATCATGCACCCTCACGCGATATGACGAAATGTTGTAACTTCGCAACTGAAATAGGTGCTAATGTATTCTTAGTTCGTCAATCTTTAAATGTTTATTGCTATGACCGCCGCTATTAAATAAACTAAGTTAAAACGCTTATAGTCAAGATAACGTAATTCAATGACGTGCTTTCAGTTTTATAAGGTAGAGGAAGAAAAGTTTTTCCTTTCTGATAACGTTGCACGTCTGCAAAATTATAATGCTAGTCGTATCATCATACTTACGGTTTCATGATTTTTATACCGATGTTCTTACATGCTGTTTACTAAGGTGTGTAAAGTGCTTGTAGTTTCGTAAACGTAGTTTTAAGTACTAACATTTTCTAAGGTACTGTGCATTCCTACAAGTACTATAGGACTTATGATCACTGCTTTACCAAATTTTGTATAACACTGATGTCTGACCTTTCACAAGGTAGTGATATTTTTATCAATGCATGTGCATTACTCAATACTGTTGTAATATCGCAACATCTCTATAATCAAGAAATTCACTCAAAATACGGTAGCAATACACTTACCGTATTAATTTATACGCAACACTTTTAGTTATACGATCTTTAATTGTAATAAAGCGTTTACGATTTGTTCTTGCTTGTTGACTTTCCGTCTTAAAACTATGGTTTCGTGAAAGTATTATTCTTATAAGAACTTAATGAGATTATAGCAACAATAGCAAGTATGTATACTTTCCCATTATTTCATGAAAACTGGTTTTTCGAACACATTTGCTGTTCAAATGTTTGCTCCGCCATTATGGTAAAACCAAAGTCTACGAGGGTGTTTCGTAAAACTATGCTTCTAAAAATGGACTAATATTTTAATAATCTCTCCCCTATTAGAAAAAGTGAAACGTATTGTAGCGCTGTCACATAAGTATGCTTTCGACACGTACTGTTAGTTATATCATTCCATACTTAATCTACAAGCGTTATTTCCCTAAATGTTTAATAAGCATTTGTAAATATCACCTTTCCTGTTCCCACACATTTCCCCTTGTGCAAGTTGTTCAAGATTCCTCGCTCTCTACTTTTCGTAGTTCAAAAAGAAACTAAATGTTCCAATACGATCAAAAAGGCAGTCTTTTTCGTACTTTTTTCTGCTTGTTGCAGAAAATCTTTGTAGGAAACCTTATCCATCAAGCAAAAACCATATTTCGGTCGCATTAAGTGATTCTCCCCTTTATTAATTGTCCATAATATGCAACCATACATCTAAGACGGGTTCGATCTATGTTAATAATAGAAAAAAATTCCAATTACAATTTAGTCTTCGTAATGAAACGTTAAAAATAATTTATATTCCTAATGTAAACTTTTTCTAACATCATAATGTCTTATACTAAACATACGTTTACTTAAAAATAGTTATAACCCCCACACGACTGGAAATTTAGCTCAAGCGCTACCAAAGAAATTCCGAACATGAATGACTGTCTCATATTCCGTTAACCATGGTACAATACTTACAAAAATTAAATAGACGTTACCTTAGCGTAAAAAAGCAGTAATGTTTAATAAAAACCTATGGTAAATGAAATATATCCAGAATTTTAAGGCTTTCTAGCACTACATCATGGCTGCCATGGAAAGGAAACCAAAAACTTATAGCAAACATTACTTACTGAAATGAAACCTACATTTAATTTTAAATTTAGCCAAACAAAATTGGGAAGTTTTGTCATTTATTAAAATTTAGTACATCCGTTGATGTACAGATGTTAAGGTGTATGTGTTCATGCAGTTTAAATTTTGGAATAATTCAAAAACAGTATTAAAAAAGTGTTAATATGGAAAAACATTAATAGTTAAATCATGCCATAGGACCTTTCTTGCTATACTTTATATTCATTGTAAAGGCAAAATTCATAAACTTATGCATTAAACTTTGTCTCGTATATTAATTTTCCAAAGATGCTGTTAAAAAATTTCTCAGCAACTTCACATTAGTAGGCTTTACTGTTTAAATATTGCAAGTTAATATTGGAACACTACTTCCAACTTCACTATTCATCAGTCGTGTAAACTGATTATGAAACATGCACAAAATATTGTACACATCACTTGAACGTTTAAAAATTAAGCAATCCCTAAATCCAAGTATTATTCATTAGTGACACAGAATAAAAGCAAATTTTACATTGAGCTTTATGAACAAATTCATGCTCTTCACGTTAGTGGGACACAAATATAACTGAAAATAATTACTATCAAACTGATTTTGTGTCCCAGCAAAAGTTATCCCCTTCTAAAAACACAACTGCCATTTTTGTAGTAATTAATATCAAATTGTTTATATTTCAAACATTTCAGAAACTGTTGGCGAGTTACAGTATCATGTAATAAAAGTTCTAACATTAATTTCACACAAGACTATGTAGTTGTGACAAGTATAACCTCAGTAAAAAACTAAATATGCTGCAAAAGTAAAGAGACAACTTCACATCCAGACAAGTCGAATTTTATTACTAATTTATGTCAAAGCGAACAGGGCTGTTTTATACATGAACATAAAAAGAAATATCAATTAAGTCTAAATGCATGACTATTACCATTAGTGTGGGACTTGTAAAAACTGGAGTTTATCATTAGTCATACAGGATAAAGTCATGCAAACAGACTTAAGTGTCAGCTTTCACTGAAACTGTACATCAAAAACACTTCCAAGCTTGGCCATTATGTTGACTAATACAAGAATTCTGGTAATTTTTTTTTAATTGGTAGATATGTGAATTTTTAACTTCATAAACATAACTCAAAGCTAGAAGACAGCAACATCAGATGACACTCAAAGATCAAAAATTGGTGGTGAAACAAGTCAGTTGCAGAAATATACAGCCCTTGTAAACAAGGACATTCACAGACGCGATGACCATACTTCTGAATCGACTTGGTGCAGAACTTCTACTCAGTAGACACTGTTTGAAGAAAGGAGTAATTGCATTGGATTACTGAAGCAATGTCATTATGGTTCTCCATTTGCATGGAAACCCAACATTAAAAGCAGTGAAACTCATCAAGACAAAATGAAAATCAGATGGAAAAAATGGCTTCTAGCAAATTATTTCAGTTGAATAAAGAGAACATGTTCATCAGGACACTGTCCACCATGTACGTAAAGAAGACTTACAACACTTGTAGTCTTTGGGCTACATTTCGTAGAGAATATACATACTTGCAAAACAGCCAGCTTTGTACTAGTCATTCAACCAAGATTCTGGTAACCAGGAATGTCAAAACAAATCAGGCAAATCGTCACATGATCTATGGTATGGAAATTGTATGCTACATGAAGCACATTTGATGGCAGGGTTGCAGAATAGATATGCACAAATCTACAATGTGTAGTTGGTCAACACTTGAAGATTTTACTGTAGTGCTGACATGAATAGTCATGCCAACCATTCCCCCACCCACTCAAGAAATTACAAAAAGTTGCCACTGTGGCATTCCAAATTTTTCTTAATTTTAATCAACTAAGATTTATCATCACAAGATTCAGTTCAAGTTCAACTTTAAACCCAAGTTCTGTCTGAGAGCTGCTTCAACTTTTGTAATAAAAATGTCAGTACTACATCCAATGGAACAGGTATGCTACTTTAATTCACCTCTGTAGAGGAACCCAGAGGCATGAAGTATGCAACTGTAAATCCACCAGGGATACAATCAAGACAAGCTTTGGTTTAATTACCTTATCACCCACACACCCTGGTGCTCAAGATTTCCAGAAGGTTTAGAGCTTGTGCCCCAAAGGTTTTGGATATCCTCATACCCTGTTTGATTCAGGCTTAGCTGTCTTTTGATTGTCCATTTGTACATGAATATTGCAAAGGATTTATGGGTAGTATGCCAAACAGTTTAATTTTTGCCTTGTACAGACAATGCACTTACATGAATCAAATTTATAGACTACTTGCAGCAATTATAGGCCATCATAAAACCCCCGAGTAATTCCTATTATTTTATTGTGTGCTATCTTGCAGCTTAAAAGTTCCATTCATAGTGACGAAGTGTGAGATTCAACTTACCTTTCTGCAGAAAGCTTCAAACCAATTACAACTTAAACTGCTTAGTAACATCAAAATGTATTGACAAAAGTAGATCAATAAATAATTCATAAGACTGCAGTCTGGTTATTCATTGTGTTGGTCCTGGAAAACAAAGCATGAAGCAGAAAAGATTAATGAAAATATACCATGGAGGCATCTGGAAAAAAAAGAAAGAAACATTAGGCAGTACTATGCATCACTATCTAAGAGAATTCATTAGAAAATCATTTATCTTTACTGCTAAACATGAAACTGGATAACAGCAAAAAGTGATGTGATGTCACCTACAAGGAAAATAAAAAATTATGCAAAAACTGGATATTGTTCTGATTTGTGTACCCAAGAAACTAGGAGCTGCAAGATATATGTATACTCTGGGCACATATAACTTGTGCTATTTACAGCAACTTCACTAAACCAGATTACAAAATACAAGCCTTAATTCAATTTAAATTCAAGATTACAATTGTGTTACCTCAAAGATGTATCTTCCATCTTTATTACCTCTTCAAATCAAAAATCTACCACAATAACAAATAAGCAGTTTCAATTAAAACTTGCATTAAGTGAAATTCACAAAAGGTAAAACTAAACCCACAAGTTATTCTCACAGCCCATTGTATGAAACTACAGTGTGAATTTCATAATTCAAAATAAAAAACACTAACTGATTATATTTGTAATAGTGGATTATTCAGAATTCTGGATGGTTGGCATAAATCAGAACAGTGAAAAGATCAGAAGTACTGGAAATTTTTTTTTATAAAAGTAAAAAGTTTAATTGCTTAGTATGCAATAATTGATGTTCTTAGTTAACCCATTCATTTCCCAGCTGTTTGTGACATTCCTAGATAACCTGATTTTCAATAACTGAACAGCTTACCTGAACAATGCTCAACTTCAGTTTCTGTACTACCAAGCTTAATGGTACAACTTTATACATCCAAATATTTTGTCCTTAAAGTTTAAGAGTAACAGCCATGAATTCAACTTATGCAATACCCACAATTTTAAATTTACATATAGTATACCCCAAGCTATCAATAAAAACAGAATTCAAGCAAAACATTATCTTGCATCAAAAGACTTCAACCAGGATAACTTTACCTCTAAAAGGTAATCAGTATTTGTCATTTAAGTTTATACCATTTTAGAATATAAATTATATCTGTAGATGGGTTTAAGGGGATAGAGAATGGACAATAAACAAAATTAAAAAATTAGCACAGGATCACAATTTATGGATTTCAAAGAATAGTAAGGAATTTTTGAAAAGTACAATTAATCCTTTTAATTTAGTAGGTGAAATTCATCATTAACTTAACACAGAAGAAATGAGAAAAGCATTCAAATGATTTCATTGCAGATAGCATGGATTTTGAATTGTTTTTAATACATTTGTTTACTTCGATAGTTTTCACAACCAATAGGTGTGACAATGGATTTGGTGTACTTTAGCTTTCCAACCCTTTAATAACATGCCAAACTAGCCTTCTCAAAAAGATTACCTGTTAAAGCAGGGAGGTAGAAAACATTACTGCAGTCACTAGATTAATATTACATGTTGTGTACCTGTTTTTTTACCATTCATCATTTCATAAATAAACTTGATAACCACTTAAAGTATACTTCACATGATGAAGTTTTGCAATGTTTTGGTTATTTGCTGAGCTTGGCTAATAAGTTAACTTCTTCCTTTAACCCTACCAAATGACAGCTCTTCCTACAGTCACATCAGATTTGTAGATTCATATTCAAGATATTATTGATTTACTATTTTATGAATTGTCAATGTTTGGAGTCAAATTACAAAGAATTGAAGTTATAGTATTTTACAGTGGTTTAAAATGTACAAAAAAATCCTAAATATCAAATTCATGCATCGCATATTCAATGGAAGTTCAAAGCGGATGTTTGGAATACCCAAATAAAGTCCATACTTTCTTACAAATACAACACAAATTATCAATACTAATGACAAGCTAGAATACAAGGTAAGAACATTGTCTTTTCTGTTTTCTGAGATATCACTACATTTACTGAATCAACCAAGGCAGCCCATACCCACTATTTTTGAAAATGCTTATGTGCACCTTTGCTCATTGACATGAACATAACCAATCAAAAGCTCAGAATGCCCACAAGCAGTTCTCACTATGTAAAATCTGTATGGAAACTTCATGATGACAAACTTGAAGTAAAAATATTCAAGACATCTGGTATTGGTATTAAAGCTCCAATTAAAGTGCAGAACCTTTTGTTAATTATATACATAATTAAAATGTAACCATTTTAGAAATTACTAGAACACATCCAAGACAGGCCATTTTGTAAAAGCAAATTTATATTCTTGAATACTAATGTGTGCACATGCAGTCACTACAACTTGTTATTAGGCATAGCTGAAAGGTTAATAAAAGAAATGTATAATGTTATGATATTTAGAGTATTTAGACAAAATATTTGTTTACAATTTATTGTCATTCTTGAACACAAAAGCAAATTATATCCATTTCAAATTTATGGTAGGTATGAGGCTAGTAAAGTTGGTCAAATCTTAACAGAAATAGTTTTTTTTTTCTGAAAAGTTAAATAATTACCTGGAGATAAATTTCAAATTCTTTTTTTTATCCATTATAGTATTTTTAATACTGAAATCAAAATCACTTTGCATGTTGGATAATGAACATTTGAAAAAAAAATGCATGAGCAAATTATTCAAAAATTCTTATAAACCTAACAATTTTTGTATAAAAAGCCTACTTTTAAATCAGGTATACACACATTCCCTGTACTTGATATTACTGACACCAAAATCAATCTTTGGCTGAAATTCACCACTATTTAGTTGTCAAGGCAACCACAATGCAACAAATTTTGTTCAATTACAACCACTGATTACAATGTTATAACAACCTGCATATTTTACCTACAGAAAATTTTTAAAATACTCATTTAGCTGAGCTGAAGTAATTTAAGCTAGGTAAACAAAGGAAAGACCCAAAATTTGTAATACAATTTACTGCCATTAAAACTTGCAAGGGTGACAGTTGACAAAGTATGAACATCTTTAAAATTTAATACATTTAAATTTATCAAGAATATTTGCACAGAACTTGAATATACACAGAAGTTAATGTTAATCAAACAATACTTAAAACATTGCATTCACTGATTTGTGACAAATCACTACAGTTACTTTATGCTATAAAACCAAAAGCTTACCTGATGTCTTGCCACACAAAATTTGTAGCTTTCAAGCAAATTAATTTTACTAATAAACTGAAACAAAACTTAACTCCAATGACTTTTCTAGATTTTCTGAACTTACCACTACACAGTTGTTCTCTGCATGAGTTAATCTTCTCATTTTCCAATGAAATAAATTACTTCTCAGACCAACTTATTCAATACATTGAAGAAAGCAGTTTATAATCTTTCTATCCGATGTATTCAAAACTTTGCTTATGCACCTACTTTGTAAACAGTTTCATTAATAGTTGTTAAATCACTTGATGTGGTCATAATAGGATGAGATTGGAAAGGCTAGAATAATAAACTCAGAAAGATGGAAAACATGAGAAACAAGAGTGATAACTATTCTTAAAGGACAGTCTCTTAAAGATATAAGCCTATACTTTGGGGATGGGCAAAAAAACTGACAATGTGTGCATAAACAAGTTTGAACTATCTTGTTCATCTATTTGAGTTACACTAAATACTGTTGAAACAAGTTATTTTTACTTCGTAATTGAAATACGATACACAGTTTTGCACTTAACACGTGCTTACCAGTCAATTTTAAATAAGTAAATGCTAACTTGCATTTTCCATACCAAAATTCAAGTACCTATTAAGATATGTTGGCAGATTAAAACCCCTATGTTAATTTTAGGCAACGTATTTGCATAAGAGCAAAAAATGACAAATTCTAAAGGCACTAATGATTTGCTCACTTGTGAAAATTAATATCTGTTACCCATTGGGGATCTGCTACGATAATTTGATCCAGAACCATAGCCTCCTTCATTATATCTGTATCCACCACCTCTACGACTAAAGCCACCATCTCCCCTGTACGAGTCATATGATGGTCCTCGTCTGTCAAATCCTCCACGGAAACCTCTTCCTCCTTGGAAACCTCCTCTTCCTCCCCCTCTACCACGTCTTTCTCTTGCCATATCAACCCTGATTTTTGTTCCATGAATCAGTTGACCATTCATGGAATTTACTGCTTCATCTGCATCAGCACGATCATCAAATTCAACAAACCCAAAACCTGGAGGATTTCTTGCTACCCAAACATTGACTATTTTCCCAACCTTACTAAACTCCTCCTCTAAATCTTCCTTCTGAATGTCTTCAGTAAGGCCTCCTACAAAAACACGTGTTCCTCTTTCTCTTCTTTCCATTTTGTTTAACTACAAAATAAAGGATAAAATTTAGTTAATATATATACACATGTATTTACATACATACAAATCGGTTCATAACTTCTAGTTGTATCAATTCAATATGCCAATATATAAAGAAAAAGTACTCTTTCTAAATAGTAATAATTCATATACATATGATATATAGCTGAAATGTGGCTGTTACAAAATACTAGTCCACTAAAACACAAACAAGACAAGCTCACTTATATTATAGGATCTGGTAACATGAGTTCATATCCACAATGTCAAGGCATGACTGGAATGTCTACATATTTTGAAACTACACTACTTTGACTAAACATTTGTATTTAATTTGTAGTCATTCTAGAACAAGATAATTTATATTTCTTAATTTAATGATGGGTACATGGTCAGTCAAATTGAGACTTCACATGGGTAAAGAAAATAACTTTCTGAAAATAAACGTTTGAAATGTATTTAGGTTTTAGAGATTACAAATGATTTAAGAGTGCAAATACTTAACATGTGCAAATCAAATGCATAGATGAACTTGTGTACATTATATACCAAGCCAGTTGCAAAAGGTTTTAGAAATTTTGCACATTAAAAAAAAAATATTTAAGGGTCACAGTTCAATAGCCAAAACATTCATGAATTACTATACCAATACTATAAAATTCCACCAATTAGGCTTAGTAACTAAGCTGTATTTAGACAAAAATATGAACTAGCTAAGTAAAGAATGCACCTCCTTGAAATACTGGTTTGAAAAAATGTGGTGGCCTTTTAACAAATTAAAATGGCTGAGAAAACCACTATATCTGGGACATTTTAAGCTGTTGCTTGGTTATTAAAGTCTTATTAAGGTAATTGCATACAAAGGAAATGTTTTCAGAAATGAAGAGACGAGCTCAAATTTCTAAGATATTATTTTAATTGTATATTCTAGCTTGTCAATTTTGGTAAGGAGTTCATTATTTGTACAAAATATTAGAATTAGTATTGTGGCAAACATCTAATTGTAACCAACACTAAGCACACCACAATTCACAAAAATCAAAATTTTTTATCATATAAAGATTAACTTTTCTACAATTTGATAACAAACTTGAATTCATAAAAATTTTAAATGAAAGGCCATAAAACAATGACATGGCTTTTGCATCATGACCCATCATAAGAGTTCAATCAACCCAAATACTCTGACATTCACTGGTAAGTAAAGTTAACCTTTCAAAATGGGCTTGGTATCAAATACACAAGTTTGTATACACAGTTGAACATGTTAAAACTTTAAAGCAGTATATGTATCATCACAGAAGTTTTCTTAATGTATTTTTTTAAAGATTTGTGTGAATATAAATTCACCATTAGTCCAAATACAAAATCATTTAAATAATTAAAAATACTAGTCTTCATCCCACAAATTTTCAGTGTATCCTCTTAAACCTCTAAATACACATTTTCTCTACCCTAACAAGGTTGGCCAAATTGACCAACATTGTGACCCGCAAAGTTGGGAAATTAATATTTATGCTTTCTGCATTTTAGAAAGACAAAACACAAATTGATATTTAGACTAAACTTAACTCATTTATTTCTGTTACACTGACATTCAAGCAATGTCTGGATAACATTACAGTAATTGCAAATGGTGCCAAGAAGTTTCCTTACCTATGAATTTAAATTTCACTTATGAAGTCTGTCTTTGCTGTTTTACTGGACAAGAATTTTGTAAGATATTCACATTATAACATTAAACAATTCAATAAATTGTTGAATCCAAGTCAATAACAGCCTTTAACCAATAAATTAAATTGTAAGTTTAGTAAGGTAATAACATCAACTTCATGCAGTTATAAGTATAGTAACACTCTTCCATGCTATTGTTAGTTATATTTCCAATGACAACTCCAGCTCATCTTATGTGGTAGGTTCTTTCATTCCAAAATTTAATTAAACTATCTAAGGATGTAGTTTATAATAAAATTTAGTATAATCGCTTGTTTTTAAAATATTAAATTATCAGGATTCACAATGATGTTTGAACACTCAACTTTGAGTTAGTTTTCGTAATTTTCGTAAGTTACACCCATCCTTACTAGGTAAGTATCAGAACTGACATTTTACGTACATGTTCAACCA
This sequence comes from Tachypleus tridentatus, assembly GCF_004210375.1. Taxonomy (NCBI): domain Eukaryota; kingdom Metazoa; phylum Arthropoda; class Merostomata; order Xiphosura; family Limulidae; genus Tachypleus; species Tachypleus tridentatus. The sequence continues at coordinate 106,693,723 of NC_134834.1, forward strand.
ACAGAAATAACAAGTCCTAAAATTCACATCAATTTTGATTTACGCTAGACGTCTTGATTTGCCAAGTATAAATAATTCCTTTACCATAACTTATTTTAGAAAGTGAAATTAGTTACTTATGTATTGTTTTAAAATACATCTGAAAGACTTTTTTTGCAAAAGTTAAATAAAATTAAGAGACTGATGGAAATGAGTGCAGACAATCAGTTCACGCAGAACAGGTTATGGAAATCTAAAATGTCTTCCCACCAACTTTCTTTTACAATATAAAATTGTATTTTATACAAACCGTGCAATAAAACTTGTTTACAAACATTGAATTGTAAACAGCTAAAGAATCTCTAAAACACGGTAACAAATTATTGAAAGGTATGCTCAACTTATTTCCGATTTCATAATTTCCAGTTTTGATTTCAATAACTTAATGAAAAACAGGTTTTGCTAACTTAAAACGAATATGCCACACTTCGTGATGACACTAAGTAAATTCATAATTTCAGTTAACATAATTTATTAATTTATGGTATCGAAAAAATTAAACTAAAATAAAATGTGCCTAAAATATAATTAACAAGAAATAAAAGAGAACTCCTACACACGGTTTAATCAGTTTTGTTACAAGTACGATCGATCTACAAAAAAACATTCTCAAATAACGTCGCACAAAGCTCCATTCTGCTTGAAATTAAGATGGCGTCTTTCAAATAAACCTACAGATAAGTGATGGAAAAAAATATCCAGCTGCATCGCCTAGAAAATCAGTTTTTTTAACGGTTTTTCCAACTTAGTAACACATATAAACACATAATTAAATATCTTAAGCATAAGTGTAACAAAAAGTTACGTTAAAAATTACATATAGGACAAAAGTTAATCTAATCCCGTTATGGCGACTCTGGGATGTGGTCGTTTTGTATCACAAAGCTACATTTGTCATACTTATTAATCACAGCACAATATACATACAGTGGTTTCATTTAAACTTCTAAATCACAAACTAAGTCCATACAAGATATCTAAATAATCTACTCTTTACATTTAATATTTTTTTAGTTCTCTATGCATACTTTTATTTAACAATTCGTACAACTGGAGTAGCTCATGACGGCAGTAAAATAACTACCCGTGTCCGCCATTTTAACGTAACAAAGTGTTAGGTAAAATTGTGCCTTAAAAGTAGAAATGAAGTAGTAAAGACAACATCAATAACTAATAAAGAAACTTTTATATTACATTGTCTTCTTTTAAATTCTACATTAAATCACTAAATTATTCACACATATAATTTGTACATAACAATTTTCACTGTAAAAAATCTCTCAACTTACCACAAGCTCTTCTTCACTATCAACTTCAACGTACGACTATTCACTTACGTTCTTTCTTCTACGTCTTTGTCGAACTGGTTTAAACCGCCTTAAAGTTATTATATTGCTACGCATAAAGTAGATCCGTGGCTTCTTTTCCAGTAAAATACATTATTCCAATTCAAGTGTTATTATAACCAGTACAGCACACTAATAGATAAATCGTTATTATAAAAAAACAGTTATTTTATTTCCTTTTACATTAAAACAGTGGGTTTTATACAAAGAACTACATTTTGACAAATCACTTACAATAATATTACACCAACTTCAATACGTGCCGATATCCTGTTGCGAAAGTTTAACAAAATATAACGATTTCCCAAGAATTAATTTTACAAAGAGATCATAAAAACCAAATTATTGAAAAAAATATGTTTTACATTTTGAAATCTAATGGGAAATAAGGCGTTTATTCGTAAAAATCTTAAGTACAACATATCAGGAAATCTTATTACTGCTGCTTTCAATTGGTCAATACTCTGGTGGAACAATGGTTAATTTATGGACTTACAACGCTAGCATCCATTGTTCGATTCCTTGTACGGTACATATTGTACCTTTGCTCTACAAACAAACAAATTCAATTAGGTTACCTAATTGCTTAATGGTAAGTCTGGTTTTATTATGCCAAAAATTAGGTTTAAATGCAGAGCGCAAATAGATAGTTTTGTATTTTCAAGACGGCTGGAGTGGCTATTAAAACTAATTAAAATGAAGTACAGAACAACGTTTCGACTTTCTTAGGTTAACCAAAAGCAGTTTGCGAGACAACAAGGAGTGCTAAGAAACACAGTTCACCTATTTTCAGCCTCGATCGCAGAATTAAGGTTAGGGTCTACTAGAAAAGAATAATGGTATCACTTGGAAGATATGATAGTTACAGAATTATTTGAGGTGAGTCTAAATTAACATTAAAAGCAGATGGGGAAAGCTGTGAAAAGGAACAATAAGTAGAGATGGCTAAGTTGATCGGCGGTGCTAGATTAAAGGATGACGAAATAGTCCTTGAAAGGCAATTGAGACCAAGACTGTAATAACATCCCGCTGTATTATCTAGCGAGGAAGAAGACGTCGTGGTCATTGTCAAAGTTCTCGATGTCATAGTCGGAAGGTTTCTTGGTCAAGCTTGAACGGTAGAGGTATCGGGTGAAGAGTAATTGAGCATGTTGTAGACCAGGTGCTGAACGCAAGATTCTGCAGTAGTAAGCTATCTGGACTTTTGTCTTTCTTGACGATATGAGTTTGAGTCTGTTGGCTGGTTGTCAGTAGAGGACGGTGTGTTGGCTGTGATGATACATGTGGTTTGGATCTGGGCTGTGATAATTGTTAACTTCAGGATTGTTGGTGTCTCAGTAAATTTGGCGCTGGCACTTGTTGTTTTCTCTGACGCATGTGTCCGTCTGCGTGGAGTTGTTCTTAGCCTGTGGGATAGATAAAGCTACATTAGTCGCAAGTCCCAGACTGCATCTTGTCCCAGACTCGAACTACAAAAAAAAACCTGGTTCTGATCATGTAAGTTTTAAATGAGATTTCTGTTGTAAAATGTATTTACAAAAATTATTTCAGCGGCCCCTTCTAACAAACAAACAAACTAAAACATTAAATAGCTAGCTTTCAACATTACCCCTTTCCTGGAATGTGTAGTTCCTTGAACAATCTTGTAATGATTTTGTCTTCTGAGCAACATTGAATGAAATGAGATAACTCCTTGTTCCTTATTGTCACTGGGGTGTGTCTTCCGAAGTTAGTGATTGAGTGAATCCACTGGCGGCTCTACTGTTGATGACCCTTTTGATCGGAACCTTGGGTTTATTGGTAGATTGACTTTCTTTCTGCAAGTTCCTATCTGGAGTCATCCAGTTAGTCAGTCTCTCTCTATCATATTTCCAAATATAATCACATATTTTTTTAAATAATGGCCAGGTTTTGGAAGATCATGGAAATAATGGATTATTAAGAAGTGTTGAGGATGTAAAAGTACCAACTGAAATAGTTGCTTCTTTCCACTACAGTATTCCAATTTCTCCATAATAAGCCCTTTGTAAGCATAACAATTACTACTGCGCTTGCCCCCCGCTAGTACAGCTGTATGTCTCCGGATTTAAAACGCTAAAATCAGGGGTTCGATTCCCCTCGGTGGGCTGAGCAGATAGCTCTTTGTGGCTTTGCTATACGAAAAACACACACACACACACCTACTGCGCTCAATAAATCTTTGTCTTGGGGCTACAGTGAGAACCTGTTTTCAACAAAGGTATTTCTGCATTATTCTTGATCCAGTGAATGGCATGATACATACACCTGTGCCCCCCGCAAATACAGCGGAATGTCTACGGATTTACAACGCTACAATCAGGGGTTCGATTCCCCTTGGTGGGCTTGGCAGATAGGCCCGATGTGGCTTTGCTATAAGAAAACACACCTGTTTTACTTCATGCATATATTTATTCTACATGATACACACACATAAAAATTTGTAACATTTGTCTGAGTATCTTTCAGTTGCTTATTGCATCAAATCAGTTCTTCATCATCATTTATGAGGGTTACATCTTGGATTATTTTATGTTATTCTTTACTATTTTGTGTTCCGATCTTTTCTCGTTGTCTACACATTCTTTAACACATAGTCTGTGGAATAATGCATTAGAAGTTACATGTTTCCATCCAGAATGATGCACAATATTAAATTTATATCTTAAGGTTTCCGGAACAATTTTCTTACCTATCTTTCTAAATTACAAAAAAAACATTAGACAGTTCAATGATGCATGACATATCTGAAGTGTGAACTTCGAACATTTTTATAATGAAAGAAATTACTTACAGTTTGAAGAACATTTGGCAGATATTTTCAGGTTGTACAATATCTCTCATATGCAGCATTTATTACTTGACTATAGTAGACAATCAGATATACTTTTCCAGGTTTTACTTTTGAAAAACTACTACCATTTCAACATCATGAGTGGATGTATCTAAAATTAATAGAAAAACGGTAAGTTCCTCCAAGCATTTTAAATGTTTGTTTCCAATCAGCAGTCCAACAAAGTTTATTCTGTGTAGAGAAGAAATTATTTCACAAAATGGTCTGATAGAATAGTGATTGTAAGAGTACAGACTAAGAAATACTCTCACCTTATTCGGGTTCTTTGGCGTTGGTCATTTCTGGACAGAGTGAATCTTTAATGGATCTGTAGACACTCTTAAGCTGACTGTGTCCTGGGAAAGTCATGATGATGAAATGATTCACACTTTTTGAAATCAAGCTTAAGGATCTCTTTCCTCAACCGTTTCGGAATCTTTTTAACCTGATCATAAGCATTATCTAAAATCATTCCATATTCAAGTATGTCATCCAAGTAGATTAGTATAATGTTCCAGAGCAGTTCATATTCCACTAATCATTCGAATATAGCAGTTCCATTAAATGATCTAAATTGTGACAGAAAAAATTGCTTCAATCTATTTCTACAGCAAAGGATATTTTCTTTCTATAAACTTTGTCAGCTCACTTTTGCCATTATCTACTCTACAAGTTAGATGTTGAAAATCATTTTCTTCTACATAGTGGATTCAAACTAGAGTCAACTTTTAATATTTAGTAGAAATACCTTTATGTGGTTTCATTCACCTTTCAGTAATCAACACAGAACATTGTGGATTCATAACTCTTTTTATTCACAAGTATGATAAGTTAAGCCCAAAGATTAATACTTAGTTCTAACACTTTTTTTTCTTCTAGGATTGTAACTCTTTGAAAATCTAAATCCAATTTGCAACTGCGGTATTAATCTTATGAGGTATCCTACATTTTTGGCCTGTAGCATGAGGTTCACTGAAAAAAGCATTTTGATATTCCATGAGCAACTCATGCAATCTGTCATATTCATCAGCTATAAGACCTCTGCAGCTGTAGTTAGTATAGCTTCTGTAAATGAGATGGCTACCTGTCCTTATGTAAAGGTTTTACATTAGACTTTCTACATCCATCCTCAAATATGACTATTCCCGTATTATTTAATATATATGTACTACGTGTTCAATTTCACATCTTCTAATGTTCTATCGAAATTTGACTGGAATTTTACACTTTACTGTGTTCATAGTCCTAATGATGTAATCTTTATTCTTTAGATTTATGAGAATTCCACCAATCATTAATCCTTTAGGATGAATTGTTCAGTGGTCGAAACGTTGTTACGTAGTTTATTTTAATTAAAATTTTAATACCATACCAGCCGTCTTTAAAATACATTTTAATTTTAATTGGGTTTCTCGTCATCATGAAAGATTGATTCTGTCCACTTCTCACAGCAATAATTGTGTTTTTGCTCTTTCTTTAGCAGGTTATTTTGAAGTATTTGGTGAATATAATTCAGTATCCAGTACATATAACAAGATATTATTCAATTTCATCTTTTAACGTTTTACAAGTCTCAACAGTTGAAATCAGCTATAAATGGTTAAGCTTATGTTAAATAAATAAATATACTTATCTGTATAAAGCAGCTCAATCAGCGCATTAGCAAACACAGATCCAAATACTTTATAAAAACACATCGGTTGATTCAACTATCCATTTTAAAAATAGCTTTACAAACTTCACAACTATCACCTATTTATAATCTAGCTTGGAATATACTAGAAATAACTCTGTGTCATGTCCTTTAAACTTTTTAGGCTCTCTAGCTAAATATACAACATAAAAAATATAATTTGCAACAGTGTATTATTTGTGTAATAATACATTGCCAAAGGAATCTCCACAGAGACCGAAAACCTTAAAGTTCAGTGGCTGTATAATGCTTTTGCTTTCTGGGTACTTAATTTTTACAGAGATATGTACGCAAATATATCTGTTAAGTTTCAACTAGTTTGCAAGGATGGATTTCATTAAACCCTACAGTGAAAATGTTTACCGGTCGTTCCTCGCTTGTTTATTTTTGGAATTTCACGCAAATTTACACGAGAGCTGTCTGCTCTAACGGTCCATAATTTAGCAGTGTAAGACTAAAGGAAAGGCAGCTAGTCATCACCACCCACAGCCAACTCTTGAACTACTCTTTTACCCACGAATAGAGAGATTGATCGTAACTTTATAATGCCCCTACAGCTGAAAGGGCGAACATGTTTGGTGTGACGAGGATTCAAACCCGCGATCCTCAAATTACAAATCGATCGCCCTAACTACCTGGCCATGTCGGGCCACCAAAAATAAATAAACAAATCGTTTTTCATCACAATTTATTATTTTGTGGGATTGACTCTTCGATTCCTTCTGAAACTAACAACTGCTTTTTCTTTCAATAGGGTCTTTGTATGCCAATATATTTTGGCATATTAAGTAATCACGAACTCACAGTCGTCCTTTTTGTATTATATATTATGTTTAAATAGGCATAACAGGCAGTTTCCTTTTTCAGACACATGTTTAGTAATGACAAGATATTATTGCTTTAGTGTTATTATTGTTGACAAACTCTCAAATTTTAATAAACTTCTTTAGAAAATAACGCAAAAGTTTTCAAGTATTCACAATCTGAAGGCACCTTAAAGTTAACTAACAATATTGAAAATAATAATAATATATATATATGTATTACATTTAATAAACATTCCCATTTTGTTGCATCTTCGTCTTACGTTCATGCAAATTATATGGCGTACCTTATCATTTGTACTTCGGATAAATTCTAGGTCGTACGTGGGTTAGGTTGATACTGAAGTAGCGACCGTTGATAATTATTATAATTAAAAGTTGAAAATGCCAAATATTAAAGTTTTTAGTGGGTCGTCACACCCAGACTTAGCTCAAAAAGTTGTGGATAGGTTAGGGATAGGATTAGGCAAAGTAGTGTTGAAAAAATTCAGTAATCAAGAAACAAGGCAAGGTTCAAGCATGTTATTACTGCTACTCGTAATATTAATAGTAGTAATAATAACAAAACAGTAATTCATTGAGCGAGAATTGGGGAAAGACTGAAATATTAGTAATCACTATATATATATATGTCCATTGCTCTGAACAGTTCACAGTAATCTTGTTTGAGTGCACGTATAACAATTTAAAGTTTATTTAGCTGGTTTTGTTAGTAGTTGGATGCTTCACATGGACAGTCTTTATATTTATCGTGTTTGTTTTTGAAAACATTAACATTGCTACTTACTGTGTATAGACATTTCTTATTTCCTCATTCCAAATTTTTTTTTATATATTTCCTGGATCCTTTGGAGTCATAATAAAAACATTACAGCATTCATATTTTCTAAATCCTTTGATAATGTTAAAGGTCTCTGTTATGTATTTATATGCCTCTTCTTCTCTAGTGCAATTAGATTCAGTCTCTTTTGATATGCTTTATCCTTTAGCTCATGAAACAGTTTTGTGGCACTTCTTTGGACCTTTTCTAAGACATCAATAATTAATAACATTTATTGGTTTTTTTTTTTAAAGATACAATCAAGTTTGTACTTCATACTCCAAATGTGGTTTTATATGGGCCTTGTATATTATCAACATATTGAAGTAGATTTGTAATTTGAAATGTTTTACATGATGGAAGAATGTTTTTAATGTTGATAATGAATGTGTATACAATATGATATGTATGGTTAGTGCCAACTTGTTATTTGGATCATTGATCTATTACGAAATATATATAAATAAGATCAGATGTACTTTCACATCATGTAGAAAGAACTTTGAGAACTTAACATATTTCTTATAAAAAAAAAACAAAGTAAGCTATGCAACTTGGACCAGGTTACACTTGATACAATAGCAAAGCTATACAATACAATAGCTACATTAGCAAAGAATCCCTAAGCTACTGATAGTTTACTTTTTAGCACAATTTTGAAATAAGGAGAACGTGGATATGGCTTCATTTGAGGCAGTGTTATTTTTCTGATAAATATGGTTGCTTAAAGAATAGTTTGTCATCATGTGTGGTATAGCTATAAAACTAAAATTACAGGAGCTTCAGAGGTGATTGTATGAATATTTTACAGATAAGGTTGCAATATAATAAAAGTTATTTTATTACATAATATGGAGTAAGGTAAAAATTGAAGTAGCCTACATGCTTTTTCTAAAAAAAACAAACAAAACAAAATAACCAGAATTATTTTTATTATTGTATTTGTGCATTTTATTTCATATTTTTGTGTTAATAACTTGAATTAACTGTAGGTTTTGAAACTTAGTTTGACTAAGAATAAAAAAGTTACATTTAAATGGATAATTTGGATAGTTTTCTGTAATTCTTGACTGGTCACTCTAATTTCCATAGTTATAGTAATGTATAGTTTTTCAAAATGCACATGAAGAAAGATGACTGTTATTCAGGTAAAATCCAGATTTTATTTAAAACATTTAGTAATGGTATGTATAAAGTTGTTTTTTACTTGCAAGCTGATAATTATTAAAATATTAAGGTTTTTTACTGAATCATCAACCAAGGTTTACTTTAATAAAAAACCCACAAATATTGCACGAGTTTGGTAAACTGTTTTATGTTTTAGTGTTGAGATTGGCGAGTCGGTCAGAGGAGAAGATGTGTATATTATTCAGAGTGGATCTGGTGAAGTTAATGACAATCTTATGGAACTTCTTATCATGATTAATGCTTGCAAGATAGCATCTGCATCTCGTGTTACTGCTGTAATTCCTTGTTTTCCATATGCCAGACAAGATAAGAAAGATAAGGTGGGTTTTCCAGTTAATGTGTGCTTTTGATTTGAGGTCATGATAACATTTAAATGTAAATTTAGTTGTTTATAAAGTGTGCTTTTGATTTGAGGTCATGATGACATTTAAATATAAATTTAGTTGTTTATAAAGTGGGCTTTTGATTTGAGGTCATGATGACATTTAAATATAAATTTAGTTGTTTATAAAGTGTACTTTTGATTTGAGGTCATGATGACATTTAAATATAAATTTAGTTGTTTATAAAGTGTGCTTTTGATTTGAGGTCATGATGACATTTAAATATAAATTTAGTTGTTTATAAAGTGTACTTTTGATTTGAGGTCATGATGACATTTAAATATAAATTTAGTTGTTTATAAAGTGTGCTTTTGATTTGAGGTCATGATGACATTTAAATATAAATTTAGTTGTTTATAAAGTGGGCTTTTGATTTGAGGTCATGATGACATTTAAATATAAATTTAGTTGTTTATAAAGTGTACTTTTGATTTGAGGTCATGATGACATTTAAATATAAATTTAGTTGTTTATAAAGTGTACTTTTGATTTGAGGTCATGATGACATTTAAATATAAATTTAGTTGTTTATAAAGTGTACTTTTGATTTGAGGTCATGATGACATTTAAATATAAATTTAGTTGTTTATAAAGTGTGCTTTTGATTTGAGGTCATGATGACATTTAAATATAAATTTAGTTGTTTATAAAGTGTGCTTTTGATTTGAGGTCATGATAAGATTTATGTTCTCATCGTTGGAAGTTCATTTTTGCTATGTCATACAGGCTGTTTCTTAACATATAAATTGTACTATTCACAATTATAATTCATAAGAACTTGCCATTCTACTTGTATCTATTCTTGTTGTAAATGTAATTTTTGATTTTTGAGTATAATGATTTGACTTTACAAGCCTTTTCAAAGCATTTTTCCCAAATGTGCTAACCACGTGCTTTTCACCATGTGGTTTTCAGAACTCTAAATGCCTCCAGATTTAATCTTGGATTAAATCTTGCTTAACTTGTTCTACTTTTTTTTTCCCCCATGTGTGCATAAAACAGCCAAATATATGTTTAAGCTCTTCTATAACATGCCATCCATCATTCTAATTTTACTTTTGTTCTTTCTGATTTTATTCAGGTTTTGTTATCTTTCACTTCAGTCAGGATGTTTGAAAATATTTTCAGAAATGTTTTCTAGAAAACTTGTTTCTACTTCTCTCACTCCTGTCTTTTAGATATTTCTCTATCATCCGAAGTACCAAGGAATTTATCAAATACCTAACAAAAGCAATCTTTAAAGTTTCTACTGAAGTAAATAGCTGAATACATTTTATCCTTTTTTGTAGTTGCACTTTAACTTTCACTTGCACAAACTACTGTGCAAAGTTAAAACTTCAATAAGAGTAATGTTTGACATTTAAATATCCTAAAAATTTGTGAATGAAAGCTGTTATGTATTATAATTTATCTCAGATGACTCTCTTATCTGTTATGTTATGTATTACAATTTCAAATACTCAGAAATTTTAATTTAGAAGTTATTTAAATGTCAATATGTATAAAATTTATGGTATTTGCCGATAAGATTGTTACATACACTTATTTATTAATACAAATATATTTCAACATACAAACAACAATAAAAAATTTTGTAATTACCTTTATTATAAATATGGTTTATATACAAAAGTTTTACAAACAAACATTATTTAATGTTCAATCTGGAGTGGAACTGAATATTTTATTGACAATTCACAATGAGGGAATTAGTTTCGAATTAATATTAGTACAGTTCACTTAATAGGTAACTCTATTCTTGGCAGGTCTCGCACTGTTTACAAGCTGACTTTTCATCAACAAAAACATCAAAAGTCCTCATAGAATTACTAACATCTGAAGTTGAACAGTTTATAATGTTCAAAATCTATAAACGTTCCTGGTCAAGTAGTTTCCTGATTAATAATCGGAAATCTCAGTTATAGCTTCCTGGGTTTAGAGTATACTAACTGTAACAAACCAACAATATATTGTCTTTTTGCACATCAATTTATAAACTTTAGGTGAGGATCTTAAAGCTTCAGTTGGCAACAATACTTGAAGATAAGCTAGTGCTTTTGTAAAACATATATTTGTGATTCTTGCACTTGTAAATCTTCTACAGATTTAGGGAATAGGTAGGAATTTTGTAATACACATTTATCAGTATAAGTGATATGCATTTATAAATATATATTTGACTAAAACAAACATTGATATTAAATATAAATTAGTGAATCCTTTTCTAAGCATAGAAGAATTTATAAAAATAATGATAAATCTATTACTCTGTTTTATTCAGTGTTGATAAGGTCTGTTGTCCAGGGCTTATCAGGCTGGCTGGGTTACAGCCTAATGGTGTAGGTGCTTTTCTTACTTATCTTTAAACTTGAATGGTAGTTACATACAAGACTGTATCAATTGGCAAAATAAAAAGGATAACTGTGTTAAAGAAAACTGCCTAATCATCAGTAAACAAAATTAAACTGATTTTATTTTACTGAATTGTATTTGATTTATGCACTTCAACTAATAGAAATGTTTAAGTGGAGTTAATCCTGTTTTTGGAAAGATGAATTATAAAGTTTGGAATTTAAATACCTGCAAATATAGATGATAAAATAATTAAGGAAACAAGGGCAGAGATACTGTGGACATTGTTTATTCGAACTACAAATCCATATTTTCCATCCTTGCTTTTATATAACATTATATTTGGTGGAGTCAAAATAGGGTTTGATGTTTGAGTAAACAATGTCTTCAGGATCACCTGTGTTATTTCTTTGTTTTTTATGATTCTTATTTGCAGATTCTTAAATTCTCAATGTTTTTTAATGTTCAACTATGGACAAAGAAATGCTTGATATGGTAACTAACCTTACACATTGTAATGATAACAAACGTAGACAGTAGTTAGCTGATATGGTTCATGATAATTTACTGTAGCTGGTGACTGTTTGATCACAGTAGTTTGAATTGTAAAATGTTAAGCTACGACTTCGAGATTGTTGTGGAGATTTGTTTGTGAATAATGTGGGCATTTAGTTTCTGTGTAACTAAATTTTCTATGTATACAATGTATATAAATGGGCAAATATGCCTAGAGAAAGGCATAACATTAAATATTTGTAAGAAAGCTAACTTTAAGGGGTAATGATAACATAATTTACATTAGAATTATGATGTTTTTAGCTTACATTGCTTGGAATACTTTTGAGGCTGATCAACTATTGCACCAAGATCCCATTCTTTCATTACACTAAGGTTATTTCCATATAAGAAAATACTTATAATCCAAATTATGATAAGCAACATGCATTATCTTACATTTATTTGTCCAACTCACTAAATGATCTAAATCCTTTAGTAAATCAGCAGCCTCCTCTTTACAGATACCAACGTGCAAGACCATATTATTGACCATTCTTTCATCAATGTCATTAATGTAAATCAAAAAGAGGAATGGTCCTAAGATTGAGCCCTGAGGTACACCACTTGGAACATTAATCCGGTTTGGCTGAAGTTCATTTATAACAGCAATGTTTCTATCTATTGAGCCACTTTCCTATCAAATTTACTAATTTATCCCCATACTTATTAAGGTGTTATTTTGTTTGCAGGTGACATCTTCTCAAATACTTTGTGTAAATTTGGGTCACATACTTACATCTTCATATACATAAGTAGTAACATTTTAAAAAATGTTAATTTATACAGCAAGATGTTTACAGTAGGAGAAACCATACAATAAAATTTTAAACATTGTTAAATGACTTTACAAAGCATCTTTTATCAGACTTTCAAACTTCATTCCACAACTAATGCAAGAATAATGGATCTATAAATACTAAGACAATTTGTATCGCCTCTCTTGGAAAGAGGAGTTATATTAGGTGGCTTCCAATCTTCTGGTACCTGCCCACTATTCAAGCACTGACAGAAAATAGTAGCAAGTGGCTTGCATATCCTTTCTTTAACCTCCTTCAGTACCCTTGGAGAAATATTATTACAACTTTTATAAAAGTACACATTGCAAAAACTTGAGAAAAAAATGCAAAATGAGTTGTAGACTTATTAGAAATTACCTCATTTGTGACACAATTTTGAGAGAAATTTGTAAACAAATGATTTATTAGAGATTCAATTATTGTAACTGTGTTACCTGTTGTGTATTTTAAAGAATAATTTACCTGTCATATCTTGCATATATTTGTGGTCTAATGAAATCTAAATGTAATGTTTTAATAGACTTTTTATATTTGTTACAGTCATGACTTTGAGAAATTGATGTTTCATGTAAAAAATGAAGGCAGAACTTTTACAGGTGAGAGTATGAAGGCACTTTGCTTAATTGTGTGACTCCTGATATAATGTTTTTCTGTTTATAGAGTCGTGCACCCATATCAGCCAAACTGGTAGCAAACATGCTTTCTGTGTCAGGAGCAGATCACATTATCACAATGGACCTCCATGCATCACAGATTCAGGTAGCTATGACATAACTAAAGATTGAAATAATATTATATAAACTACAATTTCAATAATGTATTTCATTACCAAGGTTTAAGGTGAAATTCAGAAATTATTTGTAATTTGGAAATTCAGTGACTTTTATTGTTAAGATACAAGTGAGTGTGATATTAACATGGGAATAATAGTTTCATATGAAATAAGTCTTAAAATGATGGTCCAAGGTAAATAATTGTAATTGTATAGAAGAATATTTTTATGTTTAAGTAAATAAAATATTCTACATGTTTATTGTGAGGGAAATTTTATGAATGTTGCAATGTCAAAAACATTTTTGTTTACCTTGACTTTGATCGTGACCATGGAAACTAATATCCATTCTATATTTGACTTTCAGTATGTGCACAAAAACTGACATTTCCATGTAGTTTGTATAGACCTAGATGGTTACACAAAAGTTGACCTGTTTCTATGGTTTGTCCTGACGTTGATTATTAACATGAATTGACATCTGGATGGACATTACATTAAGTACATAAAAATTGATGTATGTAAGGTTCATTTTGATATATACAAAGATTGTTCAAACATTCACTGATCTTCTAAAACATGAATGGAAAGTGATTTGAATGCATGTTGTTGACAGTGTGTGAACTTTCTAATAATATTATGAAAGTGTAGTTATATGATAATATGAATCTATCGAAGAAGATAACAATTGCAGTTATTAGCTGTATAACTACTTGCTAAAACAAGCCTTTAAATGATACATGGTCATTTGGTGTTTTAACAGTGCTGTAATGCCATTACTTACCAAAAAACTTCATCAGTACATATCTCTACTGCTTCTCATAGTTATCCAGTATCATGCAAAAGGGTTCAAGAATATGTCCAGCTGAAAAATCTGACAGTAGCTCAAAGCATGGATTATTACTTTCACTACCTTTTGATCAGGTGTTTGTGTATTTAATCGCGATTTGTGCTTCAGATATATCAGTCCTCTTATCTTTGGAAACAAATAACATTTATTTTTGTTAAGAATGCTGTTTCTTCAAACAACAAAGAAAGCATCTTCCATTTTACTGTCATAAAATTTGTTCTTATACCTAATAAGTTCATCCAGAAGATGATAAGAGTTAGCTAGCTTCTTCTCTATATGTATGTATCATTCTATCGGGGCAGAAACTTGTTGCTATTTATTGATTAGAATTTTGAATCTTGTTTTATAATCCTGATACAAGTCAGTCTCAAAGCCAATATTTAATACTGTTACACAATATGTTTTGTCATGTGCCAAACCTTTAAATATAACCCCCATCTTCACACGTAATAACTGGTACTGCATTTTTCTATGATATAGTCATTATTCAATTGTACTGCTCCACCAACAGAAGGGTGACATCCCCCATACATGGTATTCCTCTTTATCATTTGTGTTTACCAGAAACTCATTGTTTGTTTCAACACACTAGTGTTGTTTTTGTCATTAAGAATTCCAAAGAGTATTCTTATTATTTTCAACTTTTAGTTAACACTTCAAATGTTATTTTATTTACTTTCATTTTCTTAAGAAAAAGAAAACAAAATTTTACCAATTGATTTGAGTTAGAGTTGATACAAAGTATATTTTTTATTTCTGTTTAGTCAACATGAAAATGGTCAAGGCCTATGAACTCGACTAATTTAAAACATTGAAGTCATAATAATATTTGTATCTTCCATTAATTTGGTTTCAAGGATTTTATTTAATATGAACTCTCATATTTCTGAATTTTTAATAAATTAAGATGCAGAACTTCCTTTATAGAAATCATCTTATTTTCTTTAAATGGTAACTGGGGTTACTCTGATGTTGAACAGTATAACCACCATTATATATTATGTGATTGGTTCTATCCTTCATAATTGAACTAAGAACAAGGACTCGTGGCCTTTTACCTCTTTAACTTCTGCTTAGCCTGCCTTATTTTTGTACCACCTCTTCCTGTGGTTCCGTCTTTCCTTTTGGTTCTTCCGTTATGGTTAAGAAACAAGTAACATCAACTCTGATAATTTAGTTTCATGATATTTGTTTTATTCCAGTTGTTTATGCTAGTTCTCAGGTAAGCTTTCAGCTTTTTGGGTGTTGCTCCATTATTGTTGCATTATTGTAGATGGTTTGTTTTGCTTTGTGTTTACTTTTAGTTGCTATATTTTCTGTGAACTTAAGATTCATCCTCTGTGACCTCTGATTTTGAATTCTTCCTTTTTACTTCTGATATACTTTCAATCTCTTTTCTTAGTTTGAGAACTTTAACTAATCCTTAATCTACCAGTCTTATCTTTTACTTGCTCAAATTCTTAGCTTCTTGTCCTCTTTATCTTTTCCTCTAAGGCTCCACATCTCTATCATACAGCTTTATTGTAAAAAGTAGAAACTATAAGTTCTTCTTGCTGCTTCAATTTCTTCTTCAGAATTTGTCTGTTTCACTAGGTTTTCCAGAATATACTTTGTTGTGTACCTAACTGTTTTGAGTTGGCAACTTTCAGTTTTATCTCTGGGAAACTATTTGACAGCATTTCTTCAAGACAACTTTTTTTTTTTTTTTTTTTTTAAGGGTGAGCTCCCAGTCCTGTGTGTCATAGGTTTTTCTCCAAGAAACTTTTTTTTTTTTGTATTTGAAGGCACACATGCACCTCTTCATTTTCATTCAGTCCTGAAGGCTTTCATGTGGACAGTAAACACTTTTGGGTCTACATTTTCCCCACTGTATGGACATTTGACATCATTTATTCCTGTGCCAAGAGGCATCACCTGATACAACTATTTTATTATCTTTTGGGTGTTTGCTTGTTTCAGTTGGCTTAATAAGCTCCTAAATCAATAGTGACTTGAGAGTCTTTGTCACCTTGTATGCAGGTTGGGCAACAACATGTTCCTTATGATTCCAAGATAAGAAACCACTGGTGGTTTTCATTTTTGGGACAATGGAGGCTGTCTTCACCTGATCTAAATTTTAAAAAAATAATCCATTTGAAAAAAAATTCAAATACAATTTACATGCATTTTTCTCTACTCATCTCCTATATTTGAATAAAAACTGTACAGATCAAGTAAACCAAAGTTCTTTTGTTTGTTTTATTGTGGACTTAAAGTTTTGAATGCTCAACCACTTTCTTATTAATTATTGTTGTATTACATAATGTTATAAGAACCTAACTCTTAATATCTAGATGCCTGGTAGGGATAACATCTTATTCATTGCTAAACTTTATACTCTAACATTAATTTCTTGCAAATATTTGCTAACTGCTGGAGTTTGTTTCTCATGCTTTCTCTGGGATGCTATTTGGAGTCTGATCCATCTATCAGTATAACTGCTGGATGTAAAGCAGTACTACATCTGCCATGTTATTGAATTTAGTGATGTGATTATTAGGCTATTATCAGTATGTTTTGAGTTGTTTTTTTTGTGCTTAATTGACCCTTAAAATATTCTTAAGCTACTATAAGTTAGGATTCATAACAACATCTGGTAGTTAGTCATTTGTATTCTGAAAGTTTTAAACTCATTTGTTAATCAGCTGTATTGACTGAACTGAATTGTTCTGAAGGAGTTGTTCATACGTTTCTTGGTGTTTGCATGTTTTTTTTTTTTTTTTCAATTTGAGGGTCTTCTTATTGTTGCATTTGTGACCCAACACCAAGCTTCCACTTTTTGTTTGCCAGTTCCAGATTCTTTGCACTGGCAGCTTTTCTTCTTAGTTTGCATTATTTTACCTCTTTCTTTTATACCTGTCTTCTTTTCCAACTTTTTTTCCAGTTTTTAAGAGTTTACAGGCTTAGTTCATAAGGTCACTGTCCATTCAGAGAATGATACACAGTTCAATAATCTGTACAATAACTCTAAGTTTTCATTACATATCTTTATAACAATTAGTAAGACTTTGTTAATCCTCAGAAAAATACAAGTTTTTCTTTTTACAGTATTTTAACAAAATATTTATTTTTGTAGTTATATGCAATCAAACTGAATATTTTGAATATTATCATTAATGAAATGTTTAAAATTTAGAAATAGAAAAAATGCACATAGCTTCTAATTTTTCATTAATTAATTTTGAAACATTTTGTTTTGGTTATATTCTTAATTGCAAATCATTATATGTTTGCATATAATTTATTTGTAATGTTTTATTTTCTTTTTTCAATCCTTCAGTGTAATTATTTATCATGAAACATGTTAATGGGTATCCTTGGGCAATAATACAATACTATTGACAGAGTTACAATAGCCTTTGGCAGAATATTGTTGTACTCTTGTACTAGGCCTCATGAACTGAGGGAAATTTGGGCTATGGTTATAAAAAAAATTATTAAACCTTTCCAATATGTATTTTAAAACAAGAACACAATTAATTATAATATAAAACTAAAACTTAAATACAGTTTAACTCTATCTGATTAAGGGCATAAGCATCATTAATATTAAAAGTGGTTTCAAGTAGTTTTAAGGAATTCTACATGTCAATTTAAAAGTAACTATTACAAAATTTTAATTTAAAATGATCTCTATCTATTGGTTATAAACATCTACAGAAATAGTTAGAATTTGTTTTACCATTCTACCAGGATTTCCAAAGAGATTTATTTTTCCTTTCTCAGAACTTACTCAAAGGAATTTGAAAGAAGGATGTGTAAATAAAGCATTTAGTCTAGTTTCCATGTATACATTGTGGTCTTGTATACAAGAATTACCTAACTTACAGATACCATAAGCTGAAGCTTCTAAATGCTTGTGTGTCATGGGACGAACAAGCCTAATATTGAGAGTGTTTTTCAAGTTTCTTTGAAAATAAAGGTATTAAAACAGAGATAATATGAAACATTCAATTGTAGCATACTTTATAAAGCTAATTTCATTGACAATACATTTGCATAATGAAATTTTTAATGTAAATCAGTGAAACTTAGTGACATGCTTAAGTTAATTCACAGCATTTCTTGCTGTCCCTCTTAGATCTTCTTTGTCATGACTTCTCCTTTCCATCTTACTGATTGTAGGGCCTTAATTTTCTATCAGTTTGAAGGTTTCTCTTTATGTCAGCCTTAGATGTCCATCCTTCACCCCAGTGTTACACATCTTCATCTAATGTGAGTGGCTTTTAACCAATCCATTGCAAGATGGACAGTTGTTTTTTCTTCTACCATTAGCACATTCTTTTTTACTTTGTCAGTCATCCACCATGTCATATGGAAAATGTATCAGTGCTGGTCCATTTCCCTCTTCATTTCTTCCTGATCTCACTTTTTTCTTTTTTTTGAGGGCAGTCTATACATTTCTTCAATCATTGACTACAGTATGGCCTTTTTAAGTACCTTCTGTGTTTTCCTTGGCCATTGTCCTTTACTTTCCTTGGTTCTTGCAGAATTCTTCCAAGGCCTTTATAAATCACTGCCTTCCTCATCCTGTTGCTTGTCTGGGCTGGAACTTCTGTTTAGTTTTTAACGTTGTTACATGTCCTTCATATGAACTTTTGGCCATTTGTTAGAAGTACTATCCCATTTTCTTCTCCTTACTTGTGGGAGATGTCACTCTGATATTTTTACTTTGGACAGGTCTTGGGTCATTTTAATTTTGTTTCTAGCCTACTTTCTCCTTCCCAAAACTTTGACTGCTTAAGAGAGTGGTTAGATATTTTCTACAGTCATTTTATTCTCTGTATGATTAATAATATCTTGTTTGTTTTCTGTTTTCTTTTTTAACAGTTGGTTGTTTTTTTCACTTGCATTGCTTCCTTTGTAGACAATCAAGTCCATTTTTGTTTTCATGAGACTACTACTGATGATCTATCTCCAATCTTGACTGGTTGTTCAACAACTTATCCAACTTGTTCATTCCTTTTAGTTTTGCACTCATCTTCCCATAACAATTATCATTTTGTGGCTTCTCTTGCAATCAATATTTCATGGATGTGATACTGCAGGTTGGGATGTGGACAAACCCAACACCCTAGTTTTATATTACTTACACCTTAGTGTGGTTTCTTTCACCTCTAGATTTCATCTTCAGGTAGTTGCCATTCTCAGTCTTGAGGAGTCTGAAATGTAAGTTGCTAAGTTTTCATGCATCTTCTGCTAATATGCTACAAAAACAGAATCACATCAAACTATAAAAGATGCATATATATTGCCTAACAAAAGTATTCACCCCCTCCTGCCAACAATGTCACCTTTTGATGAAATACAAATAATGTAAACAAATGTTTTAATTAACTCGTTTTTATTGAAACTATAATTATCAAGCTTAACATTTTTATGAGTGAAGGAGGTTGGATGTTGGCAAACCCTCAAAAGAAAATGTATAAATTGTAATTCACAGATTGCATAAGTATTCAACCCCTTAAGTCAGTATTTGGTGGAAAGATCTTTGGCAGCAATTACTGCTGCAAGCCTTTTTTTTTTTTTTAAGATCTCTTCCAGCCTTACACAATGGGATGGTGTAATTTTTGCCCATTCTTCGTAGCAAAATTGCTCCATTTCTAATAAGTTTGTTGGGAATCACTGATGGGATGCAACTTTCAAGTCTCACCATAAATTTTCCATTTGATTCAAGTTAGGACTTTGACTGGGCCACTCCAAGATGTACACTTTATACTTTTGAAATCCTTTCAATGTGGATTTGACCTTGTGCTTTGGGTCCTTGTCCTGCTGAAATGTAAATTTTAAATTCTTGACTGACTGCAGCAGGTTGTCCTCTAGGATTTGTCTGCAGTTTGGCACCCTCTATTTTTGCCTCAATCTTGACAAGCTTTCTAGTCCCTGCTAATGAGAAGCATCCACATAACATGATAATGCCATCACCGTGTTTGACAGTTGGGATGGTATTGACTGGATGATATGTTGTGTTGGACTTGTGACAGGTGTAACACATCATATTTAAGCCATATAGCTCAATTTTTGTCATGTCTGACTACAAAATCTTTCACATGTCTGCAATATCATTTACCTGATTTGTTGCAAACTCAATACAAGATTTAAGTATTTCAATAATAGCATATTTATAGCGACTCTCACAACTAATCTGATGCTCACCATGTGACATGAATAACACATTTACTGCTAAATATCTAGACTTATACTGTAATCATTAGAGTATTGTGCTTATCACACCTCGTCTCTTGTTAACCATGTGACATGAAATACATGTTTACTGCTAGATACTTAATTTACACAAGAACCATTAGTTTTTTGTACTTATCAGATTTAGTCACCTGTTCATCATCTGACATACAGATGACATAATTACTATAAGGTGCTAGTTTTACAGTGTGCCATTAGGTTATCAGATTTAGTCACCTGTTCATCATCTGACATACAGATTACATAATTACTATAAGGTGCTAGTTTTACAGTGTGCCATTAGGTTATCAGACTTAGTCACCTATTCATCATGCAACTTACAGATTACTTGTTGACTGCTAGGTGTATAGTTTTATGGTGTGGCATTAATTTATCTTCCTAATTATATGTAGTCACTTCATCCTGTTTTCTTAATTTTTTTTAAATCAGAAAGTTACATATGAGATGCTTAGATGAAAACACTTGGCCATACTTGGGCCATATTTCATCAATATTTAACATATTTGTCTTCTCTAGGGATTTTTTGATATTCCAGTTGACAATTTGTATGCTGAACCTGCAGTGTTGAAGTGGATTAAAGAAAATATCACAGATTGGAGAAGTTGTGTCATAGTTTCTCCAGATGCTGGTGGAGCTAAAAGGTGAGAACAAAACTATTCTTAAGTCAGAACTGGAAAAGTTAATGATTTTCCAGATGTCTATTTCAAGACTGAGTTGTAAAAGGGTTTATGTGAAGGTCCTTTTGTGATAACGTTCTCACCAAACAGATGACAAAAAAATGTGAAAATTAATGTTTTCCTATTAAAAGTGTAAGAGTGAACATTTAATGTTTTTCAGTTGGTAAAATCTGATTTGTTTGAAAGAATTAAAACAATGTCTAGATATATTTAGTTATAAAATTGCATACTGAAAATCCAGAACAGTGGCTAGATAATAAACGTCAAGAATACCCACAATTCAGTGTCACTATCTTGCATACTTCCTTATCATGGACAAGTAATAAAACATTATAAAGTTATGGAAATAAACTTTTTAAAAATGGCATTCAAGTAGCAATTAACTCTGTCCAAACCAAGTATAAACAAATAAAACTGTTGAATAAACAAGTATATGAAAACCAGTCCAATAAAGGCTTCCTATACCAATACATTTGCAAAGATTGGAATCAATTGTGTATTGGTGAAATTAATTGAGCATCAACACATATGTATGAAAAAAAAAAAAAACCCTTGTGTGGTTTTAAACACTTTTTAATAAGAGTAATTTGTTGAAAATTATTTCTGAATTCTTTCTAAATAGAATAATATAAATAGAAACAACCATTAAATAAATATTGTATATTAAAACAAAAGCCAAACATCAGTAAAAATATAGAACTTACTTTAAATTAATTTAAAATAGAATTATAGTTATTCATGAAATTAGTATATAGTTCAGTGTGTTTCTTGATCTTTTTATGGTTGTTTTTTGCTCGAAACACCCCTACACACAGTCTTTGATTTCTACTACATCCTTGAAGGTTTATAGCCAAGTTAACAATGGTGTGCCTAAAGAAGGAGGTTGTAGGGATAATGATATTTTCTTAGTCTTGCAGCATCTTGGATGGGAAACAGTGACGTAGTTGATGTACTGAATTTTTAACATGTAATGGTGTGTGCTGGTGATACCATTTCTAAATTAGTTTAAGCGAATATAATTATATGCATTTAAAGCTGTTGAGTGAATAACTTTGTCTCAGTGGAATTCCTTTCTAAAGGAATTATGAGGAGAAAAACTTCAGATGTCTTCTTGTTTCATGAGATTGCTGTTGAGAAGTTAGCATGAAGTACAAGATAGTGAGTAACACTAATGAAATTTTTGAAGTGTTTTTATTGTCGAGAATACAGATGAACTTTTAGATACAACAATATATATCCAAGGGTTGACATATATCCATCGTTTGAAGTTGGCAGCTTTAAGAAAAAGATTTATCCAAGTTGTGGATGTAAGATGACTCTTTAATTTATTGGTGAAGCATAAGAAAATTTGTCATACAGTGATTGAAAAAAATAAGAAGGGGGTTCAAGGACCCTAAGCAGTCTTATGGAAGCTGGAAGATGTTAAGGTGCATAAAAATGGACCTAAGCAGTCTTATAGAAGCTGGTGGATTTTAAGGTGTTCTAAACATGGAACTAAGCAGTCGTATGGAAACTGGAAAAATATTAATTCATTAATAGTGAAAGCTAAAGCTATTCTTGACTTGAAATATGTTTAAATAAGTATTGGTATGCTTCTTAGTTTTTCAAGAAAATATGAAAAAACAAAACAAAAAGTCAATTCCATTTAGATAAAATAGAAAACCTTCTCTAATTTTAAAAAAATAGTCATATTTGAAAACTCAAAAATTAATTTTTGTTTCAATTCTACACTTCTATATAAATTCCTGATTAATATGAATAACATGCAAATATAATTAAATTCAAAGGTATTTTTATGAACATACAGTTTGGAGAAACAATACACAATAGAACTTGACTCTTTTAACAACAATTGAAAACCTCATTAACAATGAAGGTGTACAACTGATGAAAGAGTGCATTCTATTTATTATAAGTAATATAATTTGAACATTTTATTTAATTAGCTAGGTACATATACCTAGTTTTTATCTGTGTAGGTTAATTACTTGTATCAAAAGTTAATTTTAAATTAACAAAATTTCTCCCTGTCTCAGAAGAAAAAAAATATGTTCAGGAGTGATAAGGTTCCCTGTTAGACTGTGTTAATAATACTGTATTCTCAGACAGCATGTTGAAATGTGCATGTGCGACTAGGAGTAACATAAAGAAAAATTTCATGATCTTAGCAAATTGACCATGATGAAAACTTGAATTGAACAGAATTAGCAATTGTCAAGCCTCTAAGGTATAGAATTGAACCAACAACTGTCCCCTCTGCTTTCCTATCTTTCATGAAAATGTGCTTGATCTGAGGGATATCAGGATTGAATGAAGTTTATCATAACTGAACAACTGTCAAATTCCACATCACTTTCCTATAATGCTGACTTAAGCTAACAAATATAAACTAAACAAACTTGTTTTAGTTTTATTAAAAAACTTGTATTACTGTCAGCTTATCTCAGTGTGAACAAGAACCCTGCAGGACTAAACTAATGCTAGCATGCTGCAACCTCACTGAATTTCCCACTATTGTTTTCAATGAAAATATGTTTTTTCAAATAAGGCCATGGATGATTATTTGTCAGATATTATGGTCACCTAGAGACAACATTATCATAGTCAACATATCTCATTTGAAAGAATAGGCATGCTCTGACTGATGTAAAGAAAAGCTATCACAATGGCAACTAGTGTGATTTTCTCTCATTTTTTTAAATGTAAAGCCTTTAAAAAAAAAAACAACAAAATTTGGGGAGTAAAAGATGGATTCAACAGCCTGAAAACCATGAAATGGAAATGCAGCTGCTTATTAAAAACATTGAAAAGAAGCTGGCCTCAATACTTTAAAGAATGACATCACCATAATAATTTGACTAATGAAGAGGAATGTACCATCAAGTTCAAAGCTCTAATTAGAGGTGGTCATTCAATCAAAATGAAATTTAACCTAATGCTAACACAGATAATAAAACTTAACTCCTTGGTAAACATTGAAAAGAATGTGAAACAGAAATAGTCAAAGAACATCATATAACAGCACCACCCTACATGTCTTTTTGCCTGCTTAAGATTCATAAGTAAGGCTATGCTACCATCTCCATTATTTAGGCAACTGGAGAAATTCACCAGCCACCCTTAGTTAGATATTTTGTAGATATAACATTCTCACATTTTAAGAACTTAGGCCTTGATGTAACCAAACCATTCACTGACATTCCAGTTCTTGAAACATCACAGATAGTCAACCAACAACTTAAAAATGGCATAACTCTTCAGTAATATACCAAACTGAAAACATCTGCAATAACTGAATTCAACTTTTAGTATTATTGACGTAACCTACCTCAAGCATGAAGGTAAACAAGAAATCATAACCATGAGCTCACCAGAAGGTAGCTTCCACACAATTTACTTCAATCATGAAGATAAACACCAGGAAGGCCTTATCATGAGTTCATCCCTCTAACCTGTACTCGGTCACTTTAACACACCTTACTTAAAACATGAAGCCTAATCATGAGCTTGTCTCCATCACTGGTATTCATTAACCTCAGCATAGCCTGTTTAAACATGAAAATAAACAACAAGGAAGCCTAGCATTAAGCTGACACCTATCATTTGTACTTGGTAATCCCTACACAGAATGTTTTGGAGATGGCATCTTCAAAATGTCCACTCTAGGATTTGTGTTGAATGTTGAGGATACCATTATCGTATAGCTACATACCACAGAAAAGATTCCAGAATTCATGAACAGACATTTGGTGGGATATTGAAGAAGAAGATACAAACTCCTGTTTCTTAATAAGATGGTTATCAAGAAACAACTCATATTCCACAAGAGCTTAAGAGAAACCAGCAGATATCTTGACTAAATCAAAATTCTACAACAATGTGAAGACAGATATCATTGAATGACTAATTTCTAGAAGACATGATATTTAAAGTATTAAAAAAATTTTAATAAACAAGAAGAAAAGTAAATCATACTAACATTCATTGCATTGGATACCTGAAACACTTGTTAAATAAGAAAATGATTTAAAAACAAATACAAGACTAAGTAGGAAGAAATTACATATATAGTCATGTACCTTTATGTCAAGGGTTTTCTTCCAAAAACGTACAGAGGATGTGTAGGCAGAACAGTGTTCAGAAGTGGCAACACCACATAATTGCAGTTAGTGCATATAATACCAATTAAAGAACCAGTGGATAATAAAAATCAACATGGTTTCTGAATGTGGAGAAATGTTCTAACAGAGGATTAGAATTCAGGAAAATTGTAGATACTGGTGTTACAGTCTTGTATATCTGCAATAGTGCATCATGTCAGATAAGAATACCACACCATGATGTACTATTGCAGTTATGAAAATAAATGGATGTAAAATGCACATCATAAAGAAAATAAAAGAATAGGAAACTTTCTAAACCCACCTAATTGATAAAAAAAAACATGGTCAAGCTGGCTTAGAAGTCAGCAAAACCTTACCCCTTTTGAAAGCATTGAAATTTTTAGTTCATTCAAGCCTCCTTGGACAGGGGCAGATTAAGGTAGGGACTATTTGGGCTGTAGGCCCAGGCTTCAAAAAGGCCCATTATGATGATTAGTTTTCTTCACCTTAGTCTTTCTTCACTATCATAATAGACCTGGTAGATATGTTTAGCCCCAGGCCCATCTGATCTGTTATCTTCTCCTGCTGTTGAAGATTTATCAAGGATACCCAGGATCAAATTCATCTTACCACCACAGCAGAAACTGTTGAACTTGGGGATTCCAAGAGGATAGTAGCAGATCAGTAGACAAAAAATAGGGCATAAAGTATAGTTAGTAATTAGTAAGTAGTAGTAAAGAAAATAAAAGTAACTAATTGATAATTTAATTAAGTTAATC
Source organism: Tachypleus tridentatus (assembly GCF_004210375.1). Lineage (NCBI taxonomy): Eukaryota > Metazoa > Arthropoda > Merostomata > Xiphosura > Limulidae > Tachypleus > Tachypleus tridentatus. Next base: position 106,719,998 of record NC_134834.1, read on the forward strand.
AAACAGATGTCTTTAGTCATCTGTATGGTTAATAATCATTGTCAGTTATACTAACAGGTGAATCATTAAAAAGTTTGTTTTTTAAGGTTAGGTTGTGAGTCATGCTATAAAAAGTTGCTTGTTTGGTTGCAGATAATATGAATTTTATGATATATTACCAGTTGTATGCTATTACTTATGGCTAAAGTTTAAAGATGGGCTCAGTCACATTATGTAAAAAACATCATTTCATATTTTCACTGTAAATTGCTGTTTTCAAACTGTGATTGCATGTTTCACATGCCATCTAGAAATCTTGCATTATCAACATGTTCTAGTGAATGCTAAATCATTTGTTTCATTTAAGGGTCACAGCTATTGCTGATCGTTTGAATGTTGACTTTGCTCTTATACATAAGGAGAGGAAGAAAGCAAATGAAGTGGCTTCTATGGTTTTAGTTGGAGATGTGAAGGACAAAATAGCCATTCTGGTTGATGATATGGCTGATACTTGTGGTACTGTTTGTCATGCAGCTGACAAGTATGTGATCATTTTTATATTTCTCTCCTCTAGAAATCTTTTAGCATTTTTTTTAAATTATGCATTGTTTTGAATAATTTGGGTCTCTGGTTAGTTAAGCCTTTTAGTTACATCAGCAACAGTGGTTTTTGCACTGAATTATGTTCATCCAGTCAATGTTACCAAAGATTTAAATTGCAATTCTATGTGTTTAAAATATCACACAGATACTAAACACAGCTGACTGTAAAGCCAGGCTTCATTTCTTGAAATAATTTTGGAAACTTGACAGTTTTATTTTGAGAAGTTTCAAATTGCATTAGAAGTACGTTCTTTTTTATACTTCTGCCTATTTTCAGTTATTACATTTTTGTCAAACTCCACTACTATATTCTACTTTTAGTTTTGGTAAACACTTGCAAACAAACATTCAAGCTGACTTTAAAAAAATCTTTATCTCTGCTAACTTGTTCATGTTATATCTGTATTTAGAGGTATGATACCAAAGTTGAAGAGATACAGTAACATTGCCATAACTCAATATGTACAGGACTGAACTGTTGGCTAAATATGGAATATTACTACATCACTGACTTTTATTTAATCACACTGAAGACAGCAGCTTTATATGTATTTTAGATTAAGAGAAATAAACAGTCAAAATGTAGTAAAAGTTATTGTTTTTCTCTTTGTTGAAATATGTATTAAAAAGAGAGAACTGACAGAATTCTACTGGTTGATATTATTTTGAACTAAAGTTTTATAAGTGTGAGAACTGACAGAATTCTACTGGTTGATATTATTTTGAACTAAAGTTTTATAAGTGTGAGAACTGACAGAATTCTACTGGTAGATATTATTTTGAACTAAAGTTTTATAAGTGTGAGAACTGACAGAATTTTACTGGTAGATATTATTTTGAACTAAAGTTTTATAAGTGTGAGAACTGACAGAATTCTACTGGTAGATATTATTTTGAACTAAAGTTTTATAAGTGTGAGAACTGACAGAATTCTACTGGTAGATATTATTTTGAACTAAAGTTTTATAAGTGTGAGAACTGACAGAATTCTACTGGTTGATATTATTTTGAACTAAAGTTTTATAAGTGTGAGAACTGACAGAATTTTACTGGTAGATATTATTTTGAACTAAAGTTTTATAAGTGTGAGAACTGACAGAATTCTACTGGTAGATATTATTTTGAACTAAAGTTTCATAAGTGTATCAGATATATTAATGTTCATCATGGATATTTTTTGATACTCTTAATGGTAGTTTACTTTCCACAGCCATTTGTTCAAACTAATGATTTAAGAGGCAGAGGGAAAATCTGAAATAAGGTAACAGCATAGTGGTCTAAGACACTGCATTTGTATTGATAGCTTTCATTGACAGCTGGGTTTAAATACATTCAAACTCCCACTTTGGTAGAATATGATTTCTAATTAATTTTTAAATTATCTACTATATCAAAATATATCTATAGATTGAAATAAATGAACATTCAACTAGTATAAATAAGTAAAAACTGCTGGTTTCATCATTTGTCTTTGTGCTCTTTTCTATTACCAAAATAAGAGTGCTTAAATGGACTACAACAATGTGTTCAGGTTTAGGCAAGATGAAATTAAACTTGCTGATTTTTGAATATAGAATTACTAAATAAGTAATGTATTTATAAAGATATCTAGAGGTACTCTAGTGAGACTAATAATTAAAGTTATTAACATTACTGTTACTATGTGCACAGGGACTAACCGGGTTATTGTCATAGCTCTTCCTAATGCTGGAAAGTTTCTGAACAAATCTAGATATTCTTTCATCAAATTAAAAGCAGTTCTTATCTGTTTTAGATTAAGAGCAAGTTCACACAGTAGGTAAGTTGCACATATAATCATGAAGATAGATACAGATTTGAACTAGGGAATGTAACTAGTTATACCTGTGTGGTGTCTACAGTATTGACATAAACTGATTTTATGCTGCTTAATGGTTACTGTATCCCACAATTACTTGGAACATAAATACAATCTTAATTAAGAGAAAAATGACTTTAGTACTTAACAGTATATGAAGATAAAGCCTTCATGTTGTATTGTTATCTGATAGTGTGGATTTAAGTCTCTCTTTAGCTTGGAATTTTTTAAAGACATTTTTGACATCATTTAACATAATGTTATAAGTGATATTTTCAATTGTATAATTTAGTTTGTTGCTATAGGGAACTGCTAACAATGAGAAGATTTGTCTAATATATAGAGAAAATAGTATATTATTTACAAATTTTGTTGAATCATTCAACTTTGGGGCTATATCGTAAAATGTATTTTTTCACTCACATTTTCAATATTAATGATATAATGATACCAGTTTATGTTCAGATGTCAGTACAATTAAGACTGATAATGTGATGTAAAAATGCATTTTGTGATATATGACAAAAGTCAAATGGTTCAGTGAAGTATAAAACCAAAGGATAACCACCATTAACCCCTTTCACTGCAGGCTGGGTATACTATACACAAGTTGGTCCACACATTTCCACTATAACCTTTAATACAGCATGTGTATCTTCACCAAATTTAGTATACATTTTGTAAAGATTATAAATATCTTGTATATAAAAAATCAGATTTTCTAATGACATATTTTTTACTAATGATTTGTTTGTAAAAATAGTTTGAGTACAAAGTTATTTCATGTTAAGAATAAAGTCATTCTTCATCAAAACAATCTCAACTGTTATTTGTGTAATCTCTAGAACCTTCTAAATACATTTCAAATGTTTGTTTACAGTAAGACTGTATTTTGTCATTTTCTATACTCTAATTTTATGGGGTATATCACTTGAAATAAAGCATCAAATATTAGTTAAATAAAGATGCAGAATTACCAACTAAACATTAATTGCACTTTTTGGAAAGAAAAAAGTTATTAAAACTTAAAATGTTAATATTTTTGAAATTGGGCTTTTTTTAAAGGTTTTTATACATCAATATAGTCATAATTATTGGTGTTTTTTTTGACAACCAATACAGTTTTCTAGACAGCATCTGATGCAGGTCATGTCCTTCAAACAACCTGGAAATTTCTTTAAAATTGAGCCCTGAAGCATCAAAGCCAATCTACAACCATCATGTTAAGTAATAATGGGATATACATTGATGTTATTTTTTTCTTCTTGAGACACATTTGATTATTGCATATGCTTCAGATAATTTGTAAACCAATTTTAAAATATGATTTTCATGAAATATATGTAAATGTTATATTTTTTAAACTATTAATAGAAATAGTATGTTGTTTATAAGTAGTAAAGAATTTATTTAAAACTATTGATTTTATTTGCCATAACAAAACATCTCGTCTTCAGATTACTGGAAGCAGGAGAGAGTAAAGTCTATCATTGTTACTCATGGTATTCCTTACTTTTAGATTACTGGAAGCAGGAGAGAGTAAAGTCTATCATTGTTACCCATGGTATTTCTTACCTTTAGATTACTGGAAGCAGGAGAGAGTAAAGTCTATCATTGTTACTCATGGTATTTCTTACCTTTAGATTACTGGAAGCAGGAGAGAGTAAAGTCTATCATTGTTACCCATGGTATTTCTTACCTTTAGATTACTGGAAGCAGGAGAGAGTAAAGTCTATCATTGTTACCCATGGTATTTCTTACCTTTAGATTACTGGAAGCAGGAGAGAATAAAGTCTATCATTGTTACTCATGGTATTTCTTACCTTTAGATTACTGGAAGCAGGAGCAAATAAAGTCTATGCCATTCTTACTCATGGTATTTTTTCTGGGCCAGCCATCTCTAGAATCAACAATGCTAGCTTTGAAGCAGTTGTTGTTACAAACACAATACCTCAAGACAACCACATGAATGAATGCAGCAAGATACAGGTAAAGTAGCTATAAATTCTTATTAAAGGCTGTAAAATTCTCATCAGATTTTTGTTCTTGTAATAACTGTTTTGTCACTCTTCAAAACTCATTTTTAGTTATAGTTGAGAGATGAATTGAGACATGGTACAAATAACATAAAACTAATGTTTTCAGTTTTATATATTTATATACTACACAATAGATTTGAAAATATTGATTAGAAAAGTTGAATTACTATAAGATCCACACTGTGTGTGAAATATCAGACATAAATTTGTTTAATCATATAACATCATTCTGACTGAATGTGAACAATAAATGTTATAGCTAATCAGAATATTCAGGTGGAAAGCTAGCATATTTAATATAACATGTTATTATATTCAGTTGGAAAGCTAGCGTGTGTAACTTATTTACTAGTTGGAGTACCCGTCCTCTAAATGGAAGTAACACAAATTCTTGATGAATGAAAGGTTGTTGTAGGATGTAAGAAGTTTTTTCTCTTATGTGTAATTGTAAAAAATTTAACAAAAACTGCAAAATGCAAACTGAAAATTTTTAAGCATCTCCTCCATGGACCAAATAAACCACCATACCAAATTTGGTGAAGGTCCATCCACAGGAAGTGAGGTAGTGATAAAATTTCCCAAAAACTTCAAAACCAAAAAATGTAAAACCTAACATTTGTATGTTTTTCCCATGGACTCAGAAAATCCAAATTTGATGAAGGTTCGTGTACACCCTGCAAAGTTGTTACATGGACGTATGATAGACAGTACTATTTTATCTGTATAGATTTAGATGGTAAACTAGCATGTTTAATATAACTTGTTAATATATTTAGAATAAAAGCATGTTTAATATAATTTTAATATGTTCAGGTGGAAAGCTAGCATGTTTAATCACCAAGAGAGATCAGTAATGTGTAGATAGGTTGTTTAAGTTTATTAGCATCTTGACTGAAAAAAAAAAACTGAGTTTCTATCACCAATTTATCTGCATGAAAATGTGATGTTTTTATTTTTTATTTAAAAGAAAGTTAATATGGATTACTAGTTGTTATGCAGACTTGGCAAGTCAGTAATTATTTCAGAGCTGAAGATGTTATTGTACACAGAGATGTAACAGTTGCATTTGAAGTAGCAAAATGTCACACTGTCACATTTTGTTGTAAAAATATTTGTAATATTTTGGGTAAGCAGTTCAATGAACATCACATTGCAAAATGTGTGGCCATGGAATTTTTTAATATATACTAGCAAACGAAAACATCACAGTTATTTCAAATTTCTGCATGCAAACAAAGGTTAAATGTTTCTCAAACCAGTACTTTCGTTTGACCATTATGTTGTTTTTAACTTTTTATTATCCATGGGTTTTTTTTCCACTACTGTAATTTGAACAAATGTATGGGTGGAGTTTGTCTAGCATGCATAAATATATGGGTGTAGATAACAAAGGGTTAAAGATATATGACTAGTATAATATAACATTACTAAGATTGTCACCGAAAGCCAGTATGTTGGGAACATTGTCACTGTTTTTGTATCACAGATATGTGGTACTTACCTTTATGTTTTAAAAAACACACTTACTTAGTGAACATGAAAAAAAAGGAAAAAACTTAAGAAACTGGACAAATGCAATGAAGTAAACATTCATTTACAAAAGTTACATTGTTGAAGTTTTGATGGTAAGTAATAATGAGTGAATTATAAACCACCTGGTGATAAATATGGAGGTGGGCCATTTCTTGCTGTGAACATTTCCTGGATTGTGCTTGGTTTACACTTTATAAAATGTTGCCAGTGTCTGATTTGGTTGTAACACACATTTCAAGGATAGGTCTGCAACTCCATAGAACAGAGAGAGATTTTACTTCATATCACAGCCAAAACAATTTTTAAAAATGGGTTAAATCTTTAACAATACTCCCATTCTTACATATATCTAATGCATAGTATATCATTCTACACTGTAAGTAGGGTAAGACTATAACCCTCAAGTAAGAGAACAACACATCATCCATGCACAGTAGTCCCCTTGAGTACAATGTCTTACCACAAATCCATTTCTTTTCACACACTACTGGTTCTTAAACATGTTTTTTTAGTTTAAGGATTATGGAACTTTTGCATTTATTATTTTAAACTTTTATTTATTATGATTCATAGTCTATCTTACTTTTTCTTTCTGGTTTTTGAAAAGAAAGATACAAAACTTGTATGCATTTCTATTAGAATTCCCATATTGATTTCTCCATCAAATTATGATATTTTGAAACACGTGTCAAGAATAAGTGTAACTGACATGGTTTCTTTACCAGCATATTTTCCCATTGCTATTTACCCAGTGTACACATTTCAATAGTTAATCTCAAATTTCATCGTTGTGACAATGATGAAGTTCTTTGTAGTATAAACATATCAGATCAACCTGAAAAAAGCAATAAAAATATCAGTTATATGGGACTGGATTCTTTACATTAGGCATCTGTGATTTGCTGGTGATGAATTTGAACAATAAATAGACAGTACACAGTACACTTGTTTTAAAATATTAAAAAAAGTTGATAGTAGGTACAAAAATATTTTACTCTGTTGGTTAAAATAGTTGTAGCTAAAGCTTTAATATTTTTTTGGCTTGTCAAAAGTTTATATGAGTGGGTTCAATTATTTTAGAACACTTTGACAAGACAAATTATTATTCTTTATCTCTGTTTAACAATACTACTCTGAAACTTATCCTAGATATTGCCCCTTACAACTACACTAACAATCATGCAGTCTGACTTCACTAACTTACCTTAGCTTCTTGCAATCTGTATCTGCAGATATTTATAACATATGACAGAAAAATGTTGAAATATCTAACCCTCTTGTGAGAACAATATTCACCTAACAAGAAAAACTTAGAAAATTTGAGTAACATTGTGTCAACAATATTACTAACACCATGCACAACATGACCCATACAGGGTTACATAGCAAAAGGTGTCATAACTATCACTTTTAAAATAATTAACTTTTAACACCCTTGATATGAAAACTAAATGATCATTAAAAATTAAATCACTGAATAAACCAAATAATAACTCTTAAACTAAACAATCTTGTATATCAAACAAAAAAAGAACAGAAATGGTTTTCTGGATTGGCTTAGTTATTAATTCGTTCCTGTATCCATGTTTCTGACACCTATTAAGGCTCTGATACTCCATGGATTGGCTTAGCTATGAATTCGTTCCTGTATCCATGTTTCTGACATCTATTAAGGCTCTGATGCTCCATGGATTGGCTTAGTTATGAATTCGTTCCTGTATCCATGTTTCTGACACCTATTAAGGCTCTGATACTCCATGGATTGGCTTAGTTATGAATTCGTTCCTGTATTTCTGATGCTCCACAATGGGAGTCATCTGTTATTGTTTTCAGTGGAAAGTGGAGGCATACAGCTAATAATGTTACAGCCATCATGAACCAAGTAATTGGTTCTATATTTTCTAAAGTACAGGATTTCTGATTTCATACTTCTGTTGCTCTAGTTGACCCTGCCTTGTTTTTTGATGATTTTCACTTGCTGTTCTAACCTGCTTTTACTTGTCATTCTTTCTTTCCCAATGAAGAACAGATGTCACTTTGTTCTCTACACAGTTACTTTCATAGGTGTTTAACGTTTTTTTTCTCCAGTTGTTTTTTCCCCAGAACTTTACTGCATGAACCTCTTCTGCCTTCTATTTCACCTTCCATTAATATTCATGTCCATGCCAATACCTTTTTCCATTGACTTTGTACTGAACTCCAGTTGCCTTATCCTCCTAGACCTTAGAATTTTATTGTTGGGCACTTCATCATGTTTCTTGTTTTTTGTCCATTGAATTGTTTCTTCTAACTTAGGGATCTCTTCATCCTCATTCTTTGTATCTCTCTTGCCCTTATCCTGCTGTTCTTCACCTCACTCTAACTCAGCTAATTTCATATCTGCCCACACTTTACACCTTCTCTCAAAGGCTCTGTATTACAACCCTGAATATTCATTGGGTTGGAAAGTGGTGGTTATTCTCATGTACCCGTTCTTCACCTTAGTTTCAACTTCTAAAATTATCTGCAGCATCCTAGTTAACTTGATTTCTGGGATTTGCTTGGTCAAGATGCCTGACTTCCTGGAGTTGCCTCTTGCAATTTACTTCAGGGTCCTCCATGTGGGCTCCTTCCTGTATAGAAATATTGGTAAGATAATTCTTTATTCATTAGAAACTCAGCTCATGAGAAGTATTTTCTGCTTGCTTTGTTCAATTCAAGATGTTTCTAAGATTTCTCTTCTGTTGGAGAATCTTAGGGTTGTCCCCTCTTATGCTCCTCATCCTTTCGATTATCGTTGATGTTTCCATCTCACAGGGTTGGGTGTGGTTAGATCATGGAGGTGACATGTTTCTATAAACATCCCTCAGCTTTGGTGTGGTGGGAGCTCCAATTTGTGTTCCTGTGGACTTCCTTTGTAGAAGACCTTTGGTTCATACAGGTACTCTCTTATAAGCTTTTTTTGTCATTTGCAACCTTATTAGTTCTGTGCTTGGTGCCCAGAGTGGGCTGTATCTGCTTTGCAGGTTGTGAATAATGGGGACAGGACCCTCAATCCCCATATGAAGTTTTATCTCCATTTTTTCGTTTCAATTGAAGACTGGTAATTGGTGACCTGTCATTGTTCTATTGTCCTTGAACCATCTTCTTGTAATTTCTCAGTTTGAGAGTGATGATTTCCTCAGCTTGTGAAGGGTTTTTATTTTCCTAAGGAGAACCAGTCAATATTTTAGATGCATTTTTTTTCCAAATCCAGTTTATTGAAAGCCCATTTCATTTTGTGATTCATCCACAACAGTTGAATTTTCCTATTCCAGGTCCTTCTCTTTGAGTTGGATATGGCCCCATGTATTTTCGCTTGGGTTTTGGGAATATTTGCATTAAGAATGCATTTTAAACAGGTGTTTTATACATACATAAAATATCAATCAGTGTGGGTAATGTGTTCTTACATTAGCATTGTGTCATATTATATCTGAGTCTAATGTGAAAACGTTTTTAATGTCAAACCTAATGATATTTAATGGAAGTTATACATTCTAAAAGTAAAAACCATGGTTATTTTTGAATCTCATTTCCTGTATGAAAGTCATAATGCATATCACTATGACGACTTATAGAATATGCTAAATCACAAACTTCTGAAATAAAAACTAGTTTTAAGGTTAAAGTGAGATTTTAATTCACCTTAATTACAAACTTTGAATTTTGGCATGTTAGATTTAAATTGAAGTTTAATGGAGAGCATGCAGTGCTTGTGTATTTCTCATTCTAATGTAATATTTCATTGTTAGCTGAATGACTTAATATTATTTATAGGATTATTATTAACTTTCTGATCTTGCATTTATACTTTTTGCTTGTTTGTTAGTTTTGGTAAAATATTGCATGCTCTGCAACACTTGTAATTATTTATTATAAATAGGTGAGTCAAACACAAGTAAATGATCCATACATTACTCCAAAAAATTAAGAGAAAATATTCTTGATTACAAGTAAATAGACAACAGAATTTAAATTCGTACTTACGTAGAGCTTACTTCATTTACTGCATCAGTTAAAAGTCGGTGTGCAGATAACTACAATTTGTGGAACATGAATACTTTTAGATCCAAATTAGATTTAGTATTTGACACATCATTCAGACCACCAACTTATCTTTGTACTGTCCACTACTGGAAGGGACAACATATTGCATTGTACTGAGTAACTTCAGTTGATTTCACTGTTATAACACTCACTGTAAAGTGATGTACAAAAAGAATAGGGTGAAACAACTTCTTTTTTATGTAAAATATATATGGAAGACTCAGCATGTAATTACTCTGAGTAATTGTAATCCTGCTGTTTATTGTTATTTCTGTGTCATTGAAAAACTGTAAAAAGTAAAGGTATAAAAATGTGAGCAATTTAAGTAGTAACTAGTTTAGAAAAATGTGAGTTAAAAGCTATTGGAGCAGATATAGATGCTATTGGTAATTTTAGGAGTAATTTACTTGTCTGAAAGACTTGCATTAGTCAACACCAGACACTCATCAACAAGTGTTGGCCACCTCCATCTAGTTTTGGTACAGTCTAAATCTGTGAGACATGGTATTGGTCATTTTTTTAACCTATGTTATAGAAATTCTCTCTCATTCTCTATTAATCTAATACTGTGGTGTTGCATAATGAACCAAGACTTTAATGTTCATGTTGTGTTATGTGGAATTTAAACCTGGACTTGTTGCTGGCATTCAATGGTCTCTATGGTTCTTTCTTTCTTTACAATCTTGGAAGTATTATACCAGCTAAACATCCTGCTGTAGGACAGAATAAAGTGTGATAACACCTGTGAAATGTTATGTCAATGTAAAATAGAGCACTAAATCCACCCTCTAGAAGACGTGTACAATTATTTATCCTCACACCATAACTGAATTGCTTTCAAAATGTCCATACATCTTTACTTCAGCCAGCAGATAGTCCATTGTGTAAGTTCTGTATGTCTGTTATCTTTCCATGCTATAATTGAACTGCCTTTGGAATAAACACATGCTGTTCTGACTATGTCACTCATCTCAGTCTTCTCAGGCACGTTATAGTAGTACTAGGTCCGTAATAGTGTTATATCAAATTCTGATGACTTTGACAAAACAAACATACTCTGTAGTGCTTCTTATCAACTGCCAGAGTGAAACCTGTCTTATGAATCTGTAATAGTGTTATAACAAATTCTGATGACTTTGACAAAACAAACATACTCTGTAGTGCTACCTATCAACTGCCAGAGTGAAACCTGTCTTATGAATCTGTAATAGTGTTATAACAAATTCTGATGACTTTGACAAAACAAACATACTCTGTAGTGCTACCTATCAACTGCCAGAGTGAAACCTGTCTTATGAATCTGTAATAGTGTTATAACAAATTCTGATGACTTTGACAAAACAAACATACTCTGTAGTGCTTCCTATCAACTGCCAGAGTGAAACTTGTCTTATGAATCTGTAATAGTGTTATAACAAATTCTGATGACTTTGACAAAACAAACATACTCTGTAGTGCTACCTATCAACTGCCAGAGTGAAACCTGTCTTGTGAATCTGTAATAGTGTTATAACAAATTCTGATGACTTTGACAAAACAAACATACTCTGTAGTGCTACCTATAAACTGCCAGAGTGAAACCTGTCTTATGAATCTGTAATAGTGTTATAACAAATTCTGATGACTTTGACAAAACAAACATACTCTGTAGTGCTTCCTATCAACTGCCAGAGTGAAACCTGTCTTATGAATCTGTAATAGTGTTATAACAAATTCTGATGACTTTGACAAAACAAACATACTCTGTAGTGCTACCTATCAACTGCCAGAGTGAAACCTGTCTTGTGAATCTGTAATAGTGTTATAACAAATTCTGATGACTTTGACAAAACAAACATACTCTGTAGTGCTACCTATAAACTGCCAGAGTGAAACCTGTCTTATGAATCTGTAATAGTGTTATAAAAAATTCTGATGACTTTGACAAAACAAACATACTCTGTAGTGCTTCCTATCAAATGCCAGAGTGAAACCTGTCTTATGAATCTGTAATAGTGTTATAACAAATTCTGATGACTTTGACAAAACAAACATACTCTGTAGTGCTACCTATCAACTGCCAGAGTGAAACCTGTCTTATGAATCTGTAATAGTGTTATAACAAATTCTGATGACTTTGACAAAACAAACATACTCTGTAGTGCTTCCTATCAAATGCCAGAGTGAAACCTGTCTTATGAATCTGTAATAGTGTTATAACAAATTCTGATGACTTTGACAAAACAAACATACTCTGTAGTGCTACCTATCAACTGCCAGAGTGAAACCTGTCTTATGAATCTGTAATAGTGTTATAACAAATTCTGATGACTTTGACAAAACAAACATACTCTGTAGTGCTACCTATCAACTGCCAGAGTGAAACCTGTCTTGTGAATCTGTAATAGTGTTATAACAAATTCTGATGACTTTGACAAAACAAACATACTCTGTAGTGCTACCTATAAACTGCCAGAGTGAAACCTGTCTTATGAATCTGTAATAGTGTTATAACAAATTCTGATGACTTTGACAAAACAAACATACTCTGTAGTGCTTCCTATAAACTGCCAGAGTGAAACCTGTCTTATGAATCTGTAATAGTGTTATAACAAATTCTGATGACTTTGACAAAACAAACATACTCTGTAGTGCTTCCTATAAACTGCCAGAGTGAAACCTGTCTTATGAATCTGTAATAGTGTTATAACAAATTCTGATGACTTTGACAAAACAAACATACTCTGTAGTGCTACCTATCAACTGCCAGAGTGAAACTTGTCTTGTGAATCTGTAATAGTGTTATAACAAATTCTGATGACTTTGACAAAACAAACATACTCTGTAGTGTTACCTATCAACTGCCAGAGTGAAACCTGTCTTATGAATCTGTAATAGTGTTATAACAAATTCTAATGACTTTGACAAAACAAACATACTCTGTAGTGCTTCCTATCAACTGCCAGAGTGAAACTTGTCTTATGAATCTGTAATAGTGTTATAACAAATTCTGATGACTTTGACAAAACAAACATACTCTGTAGTGCTACCTATCAACTGCCAGAGTGAAACTTGTCTTGTGAATCTGTAATAGTGTTATAACAAATTCTGATGACTTTGACAAAACAAACATACTCTGTAGTGTTACCTATCAACTGCCAGAGTGAAACCTGTCTTATGAATCTGTAATAGTGTTATAACAAATTCTAATGACTTTGACAAAACAAACATACTCTGTAGTGCTTCCTATCAACTGCCAGAGTGAAACTTGTCTTATGAATCTGTAATAGTGTTATAACAAATTCTGATGACTTTGACAAAACAAACATACTCTGTAGTGCTACCTATCAACTGCCAGAGTGAAACTTGTCTTGTGAAATTCACATCATACTCATGGAATTTGTTCACTGATAATCACTCAAGTTCACAAATTCTCCATGTTCTGTAGCATACAGACAAGTCTGATAATGTGTGCAATCCTCCCAATATGGGCTCTCTTGTCTGTGTATTTATCGTAACTTGAACTTTTTGCCACCCATGGGTAATTGTCACATGATTATGTAGAAACAAAAACATTTATATGATCAGTAAGACAGTAAATAGTAAATTTTGAAGGGTTCTGTAAGTGTATGTACACAGTGTGCCAAAATGGCCATACATGAACAGAACAACAAATGCAACAAACTTAACAGTTATTTTTGAAATTTATTAGTTTGAATTTGCACATGATTGTCAGTATTTTCCACATAATTTTTGGAGCAGTTCAAATCATTAAGACATTTAGCACAGCGAGTTTACTAACAGCACAATTTTTTTCTTGCTTAAGCTATAGAGCAAACTTAGTATTTTATTATTTTGTGTCTTTGCAGTGCATTGATGTCTCAACCATCCTGGCTGAAGCCATCCGGCGCACTCACAATGGGGAGAGTGTTACGTACTTGTTTAGGCATGTCCCAATGTAACTGTTTTCATAGAGAAAGATTTTAGTATTAAACGCATGTGTGGACAGAATGTGTTTTGTGTCAATTTTTGAACATATTATATGTCTTGTTATGAAAAACTGTAACTATTCAAGATACAGCATGAACATTAACAAGTGTTTGATGGTAAAACAACTTGTCTTTGTATTTCACTGATACTGACATACATGAGATATTGAATTCCCATGACCTTAGTAACCTTGTTCATTTAAATATGTTGGAGAAATGAGAAAGGTGAAAAGTATATTGTGCCTTGTTCAGAGTGTGAGTTGTTTATTTTACAGTAAGGATTACTTTCACTTATATATATGTACATGTTTTTTTCTCTATGAATTGTAATTTTATCTTTTGAAAATAATGGTAAGTATTCCTCAAATATGATTTTTAGAAAATTACCTCAAATATCTATACTAAAATAGTAAAACGTGTATTTCTAATCATAGCTAAGGCTATCCTTGTAATATTTTTGATTAATTGTTTCTGAACAGTGATCACTTTAAGGTAACATGCAGAATATTTTGTGGTATTTGGGTTTTTGATAGTTGGCTTACCGTATTGGTTACATTGTTAATAACAGTAAGATTTAAAGAATTGTCATTATTTTTTTATTGTACCATATATGTTGTCATATATCAAATTGAAAGTTCCCAGTTAAACCTGTCTAAAAGTCTATATTATTTTTTTCAAGATTCATGTATACATTTGATTTTCCAAAGGAATAAAGTTCAAGTGTTTATGTCCTGCTTATATGAAAAGTATTTCTCAGTGAATAAAAGCAGTGAATATTAGTAGCAATATTAAAATATATTTTATAATAACTGTATAACACTACCTTTGTAAACCTTTACTTCATTTATCACAAGTTTTCATTTTATGGTTTGTCACTTTCGTTGGGTTTTTTATAACACATTATAAAGTGATAAGAACTATTGCATTTTTTTAGGTTTTATCATGCTGTTAATATAAAACAGTTTGTTCTATTTGTTGTGTGCACATCTCTGTCATACTGTAGACAAAATAACCAAAATTATATATTTATTTAGCATAATAAAAATCCTTATTCCATGAAGTGTGGTTGTGTAATAAGATATTATAGTTTTCAGTTGTGGTGATACAGTTTCTGTGTTTGGCAGTATTTTAAAAATTAACCATGATTTCTTACTTGAACTTGCATTAAAAATAACTAGTTTTTCAAGTGTTGAAAAACTTACTAAAAATTAATATAAATTATGTATTGTAATTTTAAAGAAAAAAGTTAACTATGGGAGTATATGTAGAATTAACCATACATTAATAATAATAATAATATGTATATATCTTTAGTTTGACCATTTATGCCATTAAAGTTTTTAAAAACCAAGAGGTAGCACAAAGAACAATTACTTCTTTCAATGGGATATTAGAGTGTAGTGACTTAATATCAAAACAGATTTGGAGAAAATCAGATTTCTGAAGTATTCAGACATATCAAACTGTCTGTACTGTTTATTTGTTATTGGTAAATGGTTTTGTAAACTTCCAGAAATGTTATACAGTTTATGATTATACATGTTTATGTAAGATTCAATAGGTCTAAAAGGCTAGTTTTATGAATTATAGGTAACTCATAAAGTATCCCACATTGTGAACCAATGAGGCTGATGATGTGATAAGCTACTTTAGATATAGTTCTGCTCGTCTCAGGTTTTAACGTACTATATAATTTATTTTTCTTCAGCATAGGATCATAGGTGGGCTCTTCAGGTATTTTACTGTATTAAAATATATGATTGACTTTATCCGTGAATTTATATCTAAAGTTATGATACTACTGCCTTTATCAGGCTTTTAAGAAAATCATGTGCTTTAGAGAGCTTAACACTACAGAGCCTTAGATTCCAGAGCAATAAATTATGTAGTGAATTGGTTAACTTGAAGTATTTCTTGATTTAATTAATTGTGCAAGAAAATATCAAAAATGTATCTTAGTTTCACAAGTGTAATAATATTTGCTTAACCAAATACAATATAAGAAGGAATCTATCCTAACTTTAATAAGTTAAGTATTATCATACTAAGAATTGCTTCAATATAACAAAGCAGCATTTCTTGTTAATTTATTCATAATCATTTCATGCATGTATTAGTAACTGTTTCATAACATTTTTGCTATTACTGAATAGTAGATCTGCACCTTCGTCAAAAACAGCATGACTCACATCAGAAATATAAATTCATGTGAAATGTTTTGTAAAAACTTTATAGAACTGATAGCTATTACCTGACACCACTGCCAAAAAGAGTTTTGTGCATAGCCTTGAACCACACTCCCACCTCTACACTTATAAAATTGAACTGTTCCAGTCTAAATGCAGCCAACCAATGGGAGGGTGAGATATCCTCCATGATCAGCAGACCTCATCATTCTTTCCACAATACTGCTTGTGATTTATTTGTTTTAAGTGTGAATCATGAGCTGTTGTTTAAAATGTAATAACTTATTAAAAATACAATATTTAATATTTACATACAGCCGGTATTAATACTAAAGCTCACAGTGTTTTAATATCTTCTGTGAGGCCCTCAGGAGTTATTTACAAGACATTTGTTTTCATTATGTAAATATTTTGGAATTCATGGTATTTCTTTGGTGCTCACATAATTTGCAGCCTAGCATGGCCAAGTTGTTAGGGCACTTGACTCACAGTCTAGGGGATCACAAGTTTAAATCCCCATACAATCAAACATGTTCCCCCTTTCAGTCATGAAGGCATTATAATTTGATAGTCAATTTCACTATTCATTGGTAAAGAAGTGCCTCAAGAGATGGCAGTGGGGATGCTAATGACTAGTTGCCTTCTCTCTAGTCTTGCACTACTAAACGAGAGTTGGCTAGTACAGATAGCCTCGTGTAGCTTTGCACAAAATTCAAAAACAAACAAATCTAGGTTGCTGCTTGCTGCTAGAAGAAGGTTAAATTGAGTATTTTACTTGTGCATCCCATTGCATCCAAAAGGAGAAACTGTGAAAAAAGGAAATTTTTATTCTTTAGTTGAAAGGGCATCAAAAACTTGTTTGTCTCTTTTTAACAGTCTTCTCCACCTTTCTTTACAGGTTGATGCAGCCATCCTTATCTCTAGAACTATAAAAACAAAAGTCATATCAACTTTTACTTGTGCAGTATTCAAGAAGTCGACTCACTTTTATACCATAAAATCACTTGCAAACATTACTTAAACTAAAAGCTACAATACAAATTACCCAAGAAGCCAAGGTCCATTTTTAGGGTCCAATGAACAGTGCTTCCTGTAAGAGAGTAGACCCCAAGGAACACATCCAGGGTGGTAACCTTGCAGAGAACTTTACAGAAAGGTATTTATAATGCCACCATATTCCAAATTTGTTTCCAAATCTGGAGTTGTCATGATCACACAGTTGTGCATAATATATGGGAATGGGATTCTGAACTAATGACCAAAATGTGATTTCCATTAAAGAATTTGTGAGCTAATTGTTTCATAAAATCTTAAAGATGATTATGGTAACTGTAATTCACATTATCCTTATTTATTCTTATATGAATAACATTGAAATTTAGATTCATTAGTAATAGTCATGGTAAATATCATGACACAGAATGCTTTCTTGATAACTGAGAATTTTTAATATAGTATTATGTAGTCATTTTTTCTTTAATTCTGTTTCTAAATCTGTGTGAATGTGATTACCATATATTTCTGGCATAATAACCACGTGATAGAATGCTAGTATCCTGTGTAGTCCATAATAATCATGGCATGTTAAAAGATGCACTGATAATGTGCATGTCACTTTCTGCAGCTTAGTACAGAGGTAGTAATTATACTTTTCTACTCTATGTCACTACCATCCTGCATAAAATACACAGCTGTAGTGCACAAATTCATATTTCTTTGGCAGTAGCATTCATTGTTGCAAGGTACAGTTTTCTTACTGCAGTGACAATTTCCATCACATCTTTTCTTGTACTTCACAATGTTCCCAAGATTGGCTGGAAGTGAATTCCTAGTCATTCTAATAGGTCTCAACTCACTACTACCCCAGAGTACCCATATAAATTATGTTAATATGGTTAGGGAATGTAATATGATTTGCTGAGAATAGTTGGCAGAGCAACATGTATTGTGTGCTATTCCAGTGCAATATCTGTGAAAGAGAGACCAAGAAGCAGGCCAGTTTTCCTTTTGGGTTCTCAAGCTAATGAGTGTGCCACTTTCACTCCAGAGGCTTGGATAGACAATGCCTTGCTGGAAGCAATTAGGTTATCAGAGATGATCTCTTCTGTATATGGGAGACAGCAAATGCTCTAAATTGTTCTGTATCAACAAAAGCAAAGACCTCCATAACTTTGTTTTGTCCAATCCATATATACAACTAGTGTTACTTGTTTCCTGTGAAGGCATGAAAGTAGGAAAACAGACACTTGTCCTTTTGCAGTGCAGAATCCAGCTGGTGAATATGTATAAAGGGGTTTGGTTCTGTTCTAATCCATAAATCATTTGCTGCAGAATGTTTTGTGCAATAGTACATGCTCAACACAACATCAATACTATTTGCATGGATGATAATTCGTTGGAAGTCCAGAACTTTTGCCCTGTGTAATACATACATCATCTGCATATCAGCTTCACCTGAGTACTTGTAATTGGTTGACATTCACCATCACAGTGTACAATTGGTCAGTGGATCTTCCAGTGGCTTTTCTTTGCGATGACAGTTGCTGGAATTCCATTGACACCAGTGTTGTTGATTCCTTGAAGCAAATGACACATTGTTTCTTGCTGTTGTACTAAGGAACCATAGAGTGACATGTCTACAAGAATGGATTAAGCGCCTGCTGATCATTAGAGTAATTTTCAGATAAATTTGCATCTTCAAGTAGTGTGTTATGTCGTTCTTTATGCTCTTGTACATTTTCATCAGCAGATAATTGTTTCTGTGCAGTGGATGACATTTGGGCCTCATATTCACCAGGGAAGTGTATTTTTCGAAATCATTATTCAGCCTTTCTCATGTTTCATCCTGATGGACACTGACCTCTATTCTGAGGGTAGCTACAGTAACTTTATAAAATGTCTTTTGATGTGTCTGACTTATGCCATAACAAATTTTGCATAGTCTGTGCTAGAATGCTTAAGTCTCTTGCTGCTCTAGGTACATGATTGAATACCAGTAAAACTGGTACTTGGAACAGGTTGTTATTCTTTTGATCAGTCGTTGTGGATCTGCAAAACCAATATCTAGTATACTAGCTATCTAATCGTGTGTTATCATGAGTGTATACCATAAAAATGAGTAGTGAAAGAAGATACATTGGAAGAAAAAAAATCAGTAAATATCATGTAATGATTGTGTCATCAGATTATTCGTCAAGATCAGGACCTACAGAATACTAGATCAGAGAAAGTTTCACATAACGTCAATCATACATGATCATTCCTTGCAATATTCATAAAGTGGTTCTGTATATAGTACCTGAGAGGCAATGAAACTAATTTGTTGTATAATACAAGTTTATCTGCAAATAACAATATGTCAACAGTATAAAATAGTACAAGTTTGAGTGCCGGTATTCTTAAATAACTAACAGGCTATATAAAATATAATCTATAAATCTTTTCACATTCACAATAATTTTTGGAACCAAACTAAACTCATCCTATTAAGAAGATCCTGAATTTGGTGGTAAATTTGCGATTGGGTGGTATTACAAATATCCCTCTGTAAAGATCCCTATAAATTTACCCTGAATGTATTCTTTAGGGCCTATAGTAAGGGAAAAATGGCATCACCCTACAGCAAGCCGCGGTCATTGGATCCCCCTTGGCTTTCTGGGTAGTCCGTACACTCGTTGCAGTGTTAATCTAACCCTTTTATCAGAAGTAGTCTAAGAATCAATGCTGTAAGGATGCAATTTACAACAAAATACCCTTTAACAAATAATGTCTATTATCTTTTAAACTACATAACCTTTTAATAAATGAAAAACATGATAACGGTCTTGATTTTCAATTAGAAAATCACCTAAGTACAAAGTAAACAAAGGCGCACAAATCCCCTTCAGTCATCATTGGTTTAAACCAAATGACCAACCTTCTGGTGTGTTGAACAGTGATCAGAAAATAGAGCAAGTTAATTCTGCTGGTCATCACTACCTGATAGTTCATAAAGGAAGGAATACTACTTTTTTCAGTTCTTGGCTATGTATATTAGTGACTGATAAGATATGTACAGTAATAACCAAACCATGCATTACATATATTGTGTTTCATAATATCACATGGTGGCTTACAATGAAAGTTTGGCGACACTTGACAATGTATCGACCACCCTACCTGGTGGTAATGAGGAAATTTTTGTCAGTGGTACAGCCGAACACTGGAACACTCTATCACACATTTTGATATTTCAATATCTGAGTCGTCAGTGATTACCAGGTAAGTTCTTGCATCCTTTTATCATCAGCTTCTGTGATTACTGAAAGCCCCATCTTCATCAATCATAGTTCAGCCTCCAACATCTGGGTGCATAAGATTATTCTGTAGTGTATGGTTGCAGCTTATTCCCATTTTTGGCTTTAATGAGAGTAGACATGGGTAATAATATCATAGCAAAAATTGACCATGAAATGTTGGTAGTATGATGCAAATTTCTAAGACTCTGGAACTGTCACAGTTTTCGTACGTTTCATTGAGATACCTTTTTATCAATGATATGATTAAGAAACTACTGATTTGTTGATAAATGATCAATTCCCCCTTTCAACTTTAATCCTTCCATTTGCATCTACTGTAAAACGTGAGAAAATTCATAATAGCAGATTATAACATTTAATCAAACACCAAGACATCATCCACATATACCAGGTATGTATCCCATTGCACACCTTTAAATGCTAGTTACATCAGCTATTCAAAGATAATCAGGGCATTATACAGTCCAACGAGCATGACCCTGAATCCAAACAACCCATATTGAGTGCTGAAAGCAATTTTGGCTCTGCTCTTATCATCCAGCTCATCTTACTAGTACCTGTAGACCAGGTTTAATATGTTAAACCATAAGGAGCCTTTTAGCAAAACTATATATACATGTCATGGTGTTCACCCAGTGAAGATTAACACAGAACCTGTGGCAACCATCTTTCGTGACAATTACCACTGAAGGCTACCACACTCATACTGAACGAGTACAACATTTTGCATTACATTAAGAGTGAAGTATTTGTAATATTGTTGTATTTTTGTCACTATTTGTTCGTAAAATCGAGGTAAGAACTTCTGTTTCATTGAGAGTTTCAATTTTTGGTAATACTTTACTGGGACTACTCTAATATTACTAGGCTTTAATATATATTTTCCACTCCTTTTACTTTAAAAGTTAAGCTTACGGAATTTTTCTGTGGCTCCATGACTGGAACAAGACATTGTTTAACCAAATTTTTAACTTTCTCCATCAGCTAATTTGGTTAAGTGGAGATATCGATTACGCAGCTTCTTGTATCATTCTCTTGCAGGAATAATACTGCTATTTTAATAGGGTACTAAATTGTTTTTTGGTCAATCAGGCAGGAACTATTCATTGGTAAACTGATCTGACAGGCACCAGTCACTGTGTTCTTGTGTTAACAACTTATGCTTGTTATGAGATCTAAGAGAAGAAAGCTGGGATCTGGGAAAGCAGATTTTACAAATATTTTTTCAGTGGATATTACAGAGATTTCCTACATACTTCAACAAGGATATTTTACCAGTGTATTAATGTAACATGTTGTGGAAATTTAAACAGTTTACACTAAAATTATGTGTAACTTTGTTTATTTTATTTTGTCTCATTTTAGAGGAACTCTTGTACTCCTGCAAATTTTAGTTAAAATTTAGCTTAAGCTGCCATTACATTCATGTAATTTAAGGTTTGCACCATAAGATTCTTGTCAGCAAATTAGGGTTACTTATGTTTACCATATATGGATAGGTTTTAGTTTTCTTAGTAGTGCGCTGGCTCTGATATTGTTAGAATTGTTTATTTTTCAGTGAAAGTGTTTTTATCATCAGAGGAACCCATAGTAGAGACTTGGATTTTACTATTTGAGTGTATTATTTTACTTAGGTTGACTAAAGTGAGAGTTTGATGTAGTTTATCCTATTGTCATCTAGGATGGGATTATTTTTCATTTGCTTAGTAACTGTATTTCATTGTTTAGTTTACAGGAACAAATATACGTGACATCGGGAGCTTTCTGCTTTAATGAAATCGTTAGCTCCTGCTGGTCCTACATTTTTCATTTAAATCACACATCATCACTCATACATTTTCTGGTAGTGTATTGCAAGGTGATCCAATGCATTGTATCCGATTTGTATTGTCCATATTGAGTTTAAAAACATATTCTGTGGGACCTGTGTCGGTCTCACTCTTTGTGGTCTAATTGTTACACCTGTTAGGAAACACAAATCTATAAGAAATCCACAAACCTTTTGGTTTTACGTGTCTGAACTTCTTATTTTGCTGAAAACCCTTATGATACCACACTTTCTTTTGAGTTCTTATAGCTTACTTCAGCTTCCAATTTATAACTACATAGATACGAACAATGTTTTTATTAAAGTCTTCATTTTGATATTGTCATTTATTCATACACACAAATACCAATTACTTGCCTATTGCCTTACCTTATTTGTGTTGATTTGTACTGTACTATGGTTTTTGATTAAACATTTGCAGTTTCAGAAAAGAGGAAATTTTTATGATGTGAACAAAGGACCTTGGTGCAGATATAGAGTACTTTCAGGAAAGGTGAAAACCACAAGAAAGTTAAAAACAGGAAGTACACCAGGCACATTACAGAAACGCCAGTTCTCACAGTGACAGGTACATGGTCTGAAGGATAATTACTTGCTTACAGAAGGGAGGAGTTATCGAGTAGTGTGGTCAGGTCCAAGAAGAATCCCCTTCTGTATCTGGAAGTTTTGCTGATGTTATAAAAGTCTCTGTAGATCGTGTGCCTTTGACCATGAGAATGAAGCGGCAATGCTCATCTGGAGCAACCTGAAGCTGCCAAGAATTTTCTTCCAAAGGCTAAACCTCAGTCTTGGAGCTAATTCAATGAAAGTTCATGAAGATAGTAGCAGATGTGCTGTGAATTCTAAGGCTCAGCGAAACAATCTATTTAGAAACCATTAGCCAATACCTAGAGTCAGAAAATCAGAGTCCCACATCTAGTTGCTTCTTCCTTTTTAAGTAAGCTTTACACCATGAACTCTTTGATAAACATTAACTGATGCTGAAGTTTATATCCAGTGGGTTAGAGAGACAGTCTTCGAGAAAGAGTCAATAGCCAGGATAAAAATTATTTATATGGCACTTGTCGTGAAGGCAGACCACCAGAAATAGTTTTCCCATTATTTGGTGAGACTACGTGCCTTTGTACAACAGGCCAATAATCTGTGAGAGCCCCAGGCGCTTCTCCACAAAGGGGGCACCTCACTCTGCCGAGAGTAAACTTTAATAAAGGCAGGCACTACAGGTTAAAAAGAGTAGACCTTCCTCGAACGAGAGGTACCTGGCTGCCAAGCTCAAAGTCAAAGGTGGGTGGCTTTTGGTTGAAAAACTACTAACTACTAACGACACAGAAGACACACACTGACAGCGTAGAAGTGAGCTAAGTGAGAACTACTCCGAGAAGTGTGATACTTAGCCACCCCATAAGTGAGAAGGGAAGTACTGTGAGTGAATGAAGTCCAGTTCAACAAATTGTATTATCACCCAATGAAACAGCATATGCTTTCTCCTTAGAAAGTGAAGAAAGATTACCTAGAACAGTGTAACTGTAAAAAGAAGCCCTGCATATGGACACGTCTATCTCATCAATCTGTGTCACTGTCTACAAATACAGCAAATGCTTCGTTCACATAAAGGTGAAGGATGGGGATTGCAAGACTTCCTCAG
Source organism: Tachypleus tridentatus (assembly GCF_004210375.1). NCBI lineage: Eukaryota > Metazoa > Arthropoda > Merostomata > Xiphosura > Limulidae > Tachypleus > Tachypleus tridentatus. The sequence goes on from NC_134834.1 coordinate 106,743,981, forward strand.
AGAGATGGGTAACTGAGACAACCAAAGGTAATAAGCTAGCTAGAAGTGCAGCATGACCTCCTAATGAAGCATGAACTACATTCTAGTACTCATCAACTGTAGAGTTAGGAGTAGACAGTCATCAAGGTATGTGACTCTGGAACGATGGAAATTTGAGAAAATCTACTCATATTGATCAGCCATGTTTGAGAAAAACTGTGGGGCAACCAAAGAGTGTTTTATGTTAATACTACATGCACATAGAGTCGTTATTAAACAGATTTCCTCTACCGTGTTTAAGGAGTGATAAAAAGAGGACACAGATTGCTTTTTAATAGTTTCCAGCAAGTAAGTACCTGTAACTGTGGTCGCAGCAAACGCAACATCTTTTACCGTGTCCGAAAGACCTAGAAATCGATGTTGTTGACCTCAAGCTCCAAGAAAATGGAGTCACATGCGGTATCATGTGGTATTAGAATAGAAACCACAATTGCAAAAACATCCAGTAATCACAGAGGCACACTTATACTTATGCAATATTGCTTTATCTTTCCTAGCATTAAGATGTATGGATTTTGTTATAATCACCTGAATGAGAAATGCAGAAGGACCAGCAACAAGTATTCACTAGTGTGAGTATGCTTTCAAAACATTAATAGTGTTTGAGTCAGGTCTGACCATCACTCTGGAGTAGGGAGAACAAAAGCCGTGATAGACACTCCTATATATTAGACACTCATTGATCTCATTAATGGACACTGTTGTTCTAACGAATGGTGGCAGGCTGAATGGAAGAGAAGAAGCACATCCTTAACTGCATCTGGGTTTTATGGACACAGAACAAAGACTGTAATTGGACACCTAGAATTGGCATATTAGAAATGGAAGTACTGTAGAATCTCCCAGCCTAATTTTCTTGTGCAACAAGTGATTATCCGAACCTAGTTAGGGGCAGTGGACTGCTTTCGTGCATCTAACACAGGAAACTGCACTACCTCCAATCATGCAACTGGTGTTCCATGGGTTTTACTGCAGACACGACTGCATACATTGGTAACATGCAATGCAATTGATAGTTGAACCAATATACAAGACATGCCATTCTCTATCTTAAAAGGAAGCCGCTGTATCACTAGTTGTAGTAAACTTCAGGGGCTAATGTGCCCAAGTTGTTTTGCAACTATAGTCTTTCGGCACTCCAACTTCCTGAAGGATTGGCCATTGGTGCGACAAATAGTGTGAAAATGGCTGATACTAAGTTTGATACTAGAGTTGGTTCTACTGCGCAAAATATTCGTACTTAGCTCCCAGCAAATCTGAGATTGCTAGATAAGGATCCAGTAAGAACCTAAATTTCACTCAGTTTCAGGTTTTGTAACTTGTTGTCCAATTGAGTAGAAGAAACATCATGTAACATTAGAGAGATAAAAGCCTAATGAATCATATTTAACTAACCACGAATTTAATTGCTATTAAACCTATAACACTAGGGAAATAGCTAGTAATGAGGCAGTTTGAATTTCAAAGACTGATAGTAACTTAAAAAACTAGCCTCTTATGTTTAAACACTGTTTCAAATATGCCAGTGAACTCTCAGGTTTCTAACATATGAAGAACAATGATTGATCCTTGTTAGACCAGCTAGTCAGCAGATGGTGCAGACTACAAATGAAAGGATAGCACATATGCAGTTGTAATCTAATTTAATAACAAGAATAGCTCAGCTTACTAATTAATTACTTTTTGCTCTGTTTATTTAACAATTCATCTATCTTCTCATTCCTATTTTTGTTTCTCACACTGTTAAGTGGTTTACGAGCATATAGCCCTCAATTTTTAGTTTGGCATAATCACCTCACTCATCGGTAGCCTCACATTGATTTGCTATCCCAATTAATTTCTCTGGGAAAGAATGTTCACTAATCCAATACTCAACTTGTTCCTATTCAATATTTCATACACCTTAGATATTGTATTAGCATTTATCAGGAAATCTTAATACATTTCTTTTGCATTGCAGTCCTTTGAGTTTTGCATATTTTTTTATTTACCAAACACATCCTCTTTGAGTTAGACAATTCTCATAGATCATGCTTACTTGAGTACTGCCAAATGGATCTTGTTTCATTATGTAGGGGGCCCAGCATGACCAAGCGTGTTAAGGCGTGCGACTCGTAATCCGAGGGTTGCGGGTTCGCATCCCCGTCGCGCCAAACATGCTCGCCCTTTCAGCCGTGGGGGCGTTATAATGTTACAGTCAATCCCAATCCCACTATTCGTTGGTAAAAGAGTAGCCCAAGAGTTGGTGGTGGGTGGTGATGACTAGTTCTCTCTAGTCTTACACTGCTAAATTAGGGACGGCTAGTGCAGATAGCCCTCGAGTAGCTTTGCGCGAAATTAAAAAAAAATCATTATGTAGGCTGTCATAAGCTTTATTGTTTGTTGAAATTTCTCCTAATATTGTTGAATAGCTTCGAGTCTAGCTAATTTATGAATTTCACATTGTAAGTTACCCTTTTTTTCTTCCTTCTCTGGATCTAAATCTTATTAATGATGATTGGAGGAACCATCATATTTTGGATCTGTATTCTTTTCAATTATTCCATTCTGTTAAAGCTTTGAGGTTTACAACGCAAACGTCAGGAATTCCCGCTCTTGTTATACCACCACAATGTTTTAGGTACCTGCAGACAGTTTGACTGTGGTGGCATATATCAACAAGCAGGTGTAGGAAACTCGGTATTCCTCCCTTATTTGTTGTTATTTCTCCCATTCTCTGACTATATTCACATCATGTAGTTCTCTGAATTGGTAATTTATTGGTTACTTGCAATGGTTTCGTCGTTCTGTGCTTGGGACATTCACAATAGTAGTACATCATCAAGCCATTTTTTATTGGTTTCCTGTTCCAACTCATCTTGTGTAACAGTAGATACCTTGACTCCGTCTTGGGCGAATTTTTCTTCATGCTTACTGTCTTGTTTATTTTCTTTCGTAAATCCGATTTTCCAGGGTTTGTACTCCCTTTTTTTTTTTTCTCAAGAAATACTGTTGTATAACTTTTTAATACATTGTCCACAACCTTTGCAATCTAGAGTTTCACATCTGGCTGTTTTGTAGTCCTTTACGGATGAAATTTGTTTCTCTTCTTCAGTTGTTTAAATATCACATTCTTGCAAATATTCATCCCTAGCAGCCTATAATTCTCGTTGGTCTAACTTCAGAAGTTAGTGCTCGTGAACTTTAGTTTCTTGTCTTTCTCGAACTTCCTCAGTAGCTTGCCTCACATTTTTACCTTTTTCATTATTAAAGCTTGTATGCTTCTATTGCAGGCTATAAAGTGGCACTCACAGCCATTTTCAGTTGTCATAGATGTCATTTATCTCTCTCCACCTAATTTTGAGGTTGTTTTTCAAGCTCCCTGATAACATCTTCTAGGAGTTCCTAAACATTGTCATCAGTGGGAGTCTGAAGTAGCCTGTTTTTCTCTCCTTTTGAACTGTTCGCGAATTGTGCGCTGTACCATCTTTCCCCGAAGACATATTATTTTTTGCTACTCACTTCCCAGAGAAGGTTATGAAACATTCTTACCAATGTGTTTTCTCCTAATATGCTATCTACTGTGACAAACCTTGATTCTCCCTGTGAAATTTGTTTTCTATGTCATATGAGAACTGTTTTTTCCTTTCTTCCTTAGAATTTTGCTTCGTTCCCATTAATGAACTGGCTTGTGCAACTGCTACATCTCCTTTGCATGGATGTTCTAAACCTTCTTCAGTGTGGATTTCAGGTTACATATCATTCTGTTTACTATTTGGCTGTCTTTGGTCTCGTGGCCTTTATACTCTTTAGCAGACACCTTATAGGCTGACAAGAGGAGAAATTGTATATTTCTCTGCTATTTTATCTTCAAATCTCAAGATTCCACCTGCAGTTATTTTCCAAGCTTGATGGATTTTTGTATCTCAGGAGTTTTCGTATATTCTTCCTTACCCCCACTGTTCCCCATTACAATTTGTCTGGATTGTTTTCTTAATTAAGCACAAAGCTACACAATGGGCTATCTGTGCTCTGCTCACCACGGGTATCGAAACCCGGTTTTTATCGTCGTAAGTTCGCAGACATACCGCTGAGCCACTGAGGGGCGTCTGGATTGTGAATGATTATATTTAAAAACAAACAACACAAAATAAGAAATATGAAATGGTTAAATAGTTTCTTTTCTATGTATCAATAATCTGTACTTATATTAATTTCATGAACAAAATTCCACTTTCTGCACTGGAGCTCCTTGAGAGAATGTTGCTCTTTGAAAGTGGACCGAAAATAACATCTTATCGGGTACCTTTCCCATCTCCACATGCACTTCCTTGTGTGGCATTAAGGATATAGAAAGCAGGACTGCTGCTAACACTAGACGTGTCTGCTCAAACCAGAATTGGAATCACCTGTGTTTAATATAATTAATTATTTATTTATGTTTGATGTTCTAATCGCATTGTCCTGACACTGTTAAAACCATCCTAGGGGCTGTTAGAATCTTTCTTCAGTTCTTTCTGAGAACTCACTCAGTTGGATAGTTGTGTGACAATTTTTGGCATGGAAGAAGGCTACTGGTACCATTGTACGTCCTTTCATAAACTTTTCACCGCAGAAGAACATATTCGTCCTCTTATCTATTTATTCCATCACCTGTGTCCTATTGTTGTCTCCTCAGATTTAATATACCATTACTACTCACACAAGAAATCCCTTTGCTTAATTAATGGGAGTTAGGGTCAAGATAGTACTCTGATGAGAAAAAAATGCCTTCTTTCTGAATATCTTTTAGGTACATTCTTTTTATAAAGTTAATTCACTCCACCCATTCTCGTTTTAAAATAGTTCTGCAAATACTTTTTGTAGTCTTAATTTTTGTTTTCATTTACTTTAGCTTGCAGTTTTGTATGTTTGGTTACTTTTCATGTTTGCTGGGTTACAACTCCTTTACAATATGTGTATTCTGCTTTCATTATTTTATAGGTAAATTGTACCTGATTTGAATTTTACGTTTTTTAAGAACTAATGAGTTTAAAACATGTACTTACACTACCAACTCTTAGATTGCTCTTTTATCAACGAATAGTGGGATTAATCGAAACATTATAACGCCCCCACGACTGAAATGGCAAACATGTTTGATGTGATGGACATTGGAACCCGGGATCCTTATATTACGAGTGGAGCGCCCTAACCACCTGACCATGCCGGGCCCTTCCCCATAATAAGGTTTTCATCATGCCACTTTCAATACGTTATAGCAGGAAATAAGAGCGAATGAAAAATGCCTTGATGCACGTGCAGTTAGCCAAGTGAAAAGTGGGAAAGATGAAAATAATTACCCAGCGATGCATGTTCTGTAATTGGTAAAGTAAGTTTGAGTCACAAGGCTGTTAACAGCATGAATTCAATCTCAATTATGAAAGGCTTTCACTACAGCAAAGGTAAGTGTCTATTTGAAATTAATTTTAATTTTACAGATGAAAAATTTCAAGCCTTTGAGCTTTTCAAAATATTAGCCCTAGAGTTCAAATAGATGTTATTGTTAGGAATCACAGAATCAGGTTTTGCAAAGTTTTTTGTTAAGGTCTAATCGGGAGTGTTAATATGAAATAAGACATTTTGTATAAAGTTATGTATCTATTTTTGTTCCAGTGCTTAGACGTTGCTCACTTTTTTTGCGAAGCCATTCGTAGGAATCACAATAGGGAACCTCTGGGCCCAGTACTGTTCAGCATACCATATTAGTCTGCATCACTGTTCATTGGATTTCTGTACTCAAAACTAGTCAGTGCAACTAATTTGCAGAATTGTTGATGGATTGTTCGTATGAAGTTTAGAACTTTGTTCTCATTGTGTAATAAGATCCTTAAGGATATAAGATAACTCACTGGAGATTATATAGTTTGTTCCAAGAATTTATTCATATTGTGCTTTTCTATCATTGATGGTTAAGTGACAGTTGAGTTATTTATGATTTTATTGAATTTTAACACTTGAAAGTATTTTTTGAAAGCGTAATGTACTTGTAACTGGTTTATTCAACATAATAATAAAATGTTGCTTGTTTTAATTTCTCTGTAAAAGTGTATTATTATTCTATAGATGTTAAACTCCTGAATGCATCTTTGCATTGAAAATAAAAGTAATTAGAGAAACGAATATTCATTGTTTTAATAAAAACAGTTGTTTGTTACCTAAAATATAGACTTTTAAAACAGGAAAACGCTTATATTTTACGAATATTTGAATAATCTGGTAAAATCGTTCATCATATCATTATTTTCAAACATGTGCGTATGTTTTTCTTATAGCAAAGCCACATCGGGTTATCTGTTGTGTCCACCGAGAGGAATCGAACCCACTATAAATCCGTAGACTTACCACTGTCCCAGCGGGGGACATTTTCAAACATATAAAACATGCAAAATTGTAGTTTTGTAAAATAAGCTGAATTAAAAATAATTATTACATTGTGTAATAATCTTTATAAACTTAATATAATCTTGAAATATGTAACAGGACATTCTAAACGTGAATCATCCACATTTGTTTTAAATTATGTGATGTTTAAGATGAGTAAAATTTTAAAAATACTTTATTTATAAATTAATCAGGATCTTCTAATTACACTACATAATTTTTCTTTGTGCAGGATTAGTTTTCATTATTTTTACACCAACTGATGTAATTATATTTGCTTCATATTTATAGATACAATTACGCGTCCCAGTGTTATGTATGCGAACTTACGAGGTCTGTTCAAAAAATACGCGGACTGTTTGAATTGCGCGGCTCCAGTTGGTTCCAGGGAAATCCGCATGGTGTCGCTAGGTTTGCACAGATCAGCTGATTACGACGCCATTCCCCGATTGCAGATATCTTCATTTATGTATTAGCTACGCGGTTTTAAGTGAAGTGCGATTTTTTCGTTTGGCGGATTTCAGAATGAATGACCTGAAGGAGTAACGACTTGCTGTGAAATTTTGTGTTAAACTTGGAAAATCTGCGACTGAAACTTTTGCTATGCTTAACACGGCTTACGGTGATGTTGCTATGAAGCGTACGGCATGTTTCAAGTGGCATGAACGTTTTAAGGATGGTCGACAGTCCATTGAAGATGATGAGCGTCCTGGACGTCCTTTCACGTCAACTGACGACCCACACGTCGACAAAATCAACACCCTGGTGCGGGCAAATCGAGGTCTGACTGTCAGGGAGCTTGCTGAAGAGTGTGGGATATCAGTTGGATCTTGTTACGAGGTTTTGACCGAAAAATTTAAGATGCATCGCGTTGCTGCGAAATTTGTGCCTCAGAACGCGTGAGTTTTTGGCCAAACACTCGATCACTGTTCTTCCCCACTCCCCTCCCTACTCACCTGACCTTGCTCCTTGCGATTTTTTCTTGTTCCCCAAACTCAAAAGACCCTTGAAAGGAAGAAGATTTGAGACGATTCCCGAGATTAAGGCAAATGCGACGAAGGAGCTGGAGGACATTACAAAAGAAGCGTACCAAGACTGTTTCAACAAATAGAAACACCGTTGGGATAAGTGTGTGCGTTGGGGAGGAGTGTACTTTGAAGGGGTCCCAGATCTGTAACTTCTAAATAAAGTACATTTTGTTTTATGACGTCTGTCCGCGTATTTTTTGAACAGCCCTCGTATAACGCTAGAAACTGGGTTCCGATACTCATAGCGGGTGGATACATATATCACTTTGTGTAGTTTTGTGTTTAATTACAAACAAACAAAAGATCAAGTTATAGTTTAAAGTTTAATTATTGGCTGAGCGTGAAATAATAGTTTAATCACATTACACCAGCAACATAAAAATAAGTTAGAAAATGAGAAGTGTCAGGTAACATTTTTAGTTTAAAAATAGCAAATAATGCAATATTTAAAGTAAAACCTTATTTTTGAAAATACTTTATTTTGTGATTGCAATTCATTGTAATAATAATAAAACTAAGAACTCCCAAAATTTTCGGAAAAGTGTTTTCCCCCATGTATATATAATGTACCTTTGATGTTGTTCTTTCATTAGTAGGCCCTTTCAAGTTCTGATAAAATTACTTCAAGGTCCAGCCATGAAAACAATAACAAATTAGTTTATCACTCACAAACATAAATATTAAAATAAATTGTTTGCAAATGATGCTAAGTGTACCATATTAACATAAAAATAAACTTACTTGTAGAACTTCACTGCTTAAACAAAACTGCACTGATTCATTTAGTTGACAACACATTTTTGCTATCTACTATACTGATGTTACAATGAATAAGGTATTTTTGACCTATCATTAAGTTTACTAGAAATTCAGGCGTTAAAATACGTAGAAAATTTCTAGAGCTACATTAATAAGCTTTTCGATCATAATGTACAGCTAATATTTAAATTACAAGATTGAAAAATGTGTAACAATACACATTTCTAGCTTTACCCTAACTGAATTACTGTAGTTCTGCTAATATATAAAAGGTTATCTTTTAAAAAATGGAAGTTTTACTCAGATAATTCATCACCAAAGTACTTTCTTACTTTGTCTATTGTTATACACGTTTTTTTTTATCTCTAATCAAACAATGCTTTAGGGATTTTTTAAAATTACTATTTGTTACTTCTTAACATACCTTTAAAATTTAAGGGTCCAGTTTAGAATAAAATGTACTGGTTTCACTTAAGATGACTGTTATGAATTTAAACACATTGTTTACTACATTAAACTGAAACTATTTCTACAAAGAACACATAAATGGGAACCATATTTGTGATAAGCTAATTAAAAACACTGTTAACAGCTGTGGAAAGGTCTTCTACATAGTAGGGAGTATCCACCTTTATTTTTGTTATGAGAAACTTTCTCACTGTTCCATCAATTAGAACACACACAGGCATACCTGGCCTGTTAACTGATCGTTAGATACTAGACTGGTTCTCACTGCTGCATTACTGAACCCAATGTTTCGTAGGACCTTCACTTTCTTGTCCCCAACAAAGCTTTCACATACTGGCATGTTGTAATTTCTTGGCGCCTCTCAATGTATGTCACGTGCTCCAATCACTACTGGCACTGTTGATTCATTCGCTACCTTGAGCTGACCAACAGTCACACACTGATTAATCATGGAAATGGCACTTTCTTCTAGTGGTAAATCTGATGGATTGTTTCTATTCTGTTTCTTCAGACAGCAGCATCCACGGTGATAGTCACTCTTTTTTGTTTCTTGTCAGCACTATCTTTACAGGTATCTCCGTCTACTTTATGTTGCTTGTTGATGCCAAGCTTACACTCATTTACACTTTTTCCTATTTTATAATAAATATAGCCTCCCTTCTCCCATTTCTCTGTTAATCTCCTGCCACTTTTGACGGATTCCTCCTTCTGATTAACCACCACTGGCTTCGACTTGGATTTTCTTGGACTTGTACACCGTCCGTATGCTTCCACATGCTGTTCTGCCAGCTCGATCATCGTATCTACTTCCTTTAATGGTCTCTTCTTTAGGAATAGGGATAAGCGAGTTGAGCGTGTGATCATGAAATGTTCACGCATGAGTAAATTTGTTAGTTCTTCAAAACTATTTTCTCACTTAGTCACACCTTGTGAAGTATCGCTGTATAAATGACACAAACTGTCAAGTTGATTTTTTTGAATTTCCAATGAAACTTTCTTCGGTAAGTTCATAGCATTTCAGCCACTTTTAACTTTTCTTGGTCCATGGCGTCTTCTGATGATATGCCTTTATAGACTTATAGGTCTTTTCCTGTGAGAAGTGGGCTGAGACAGACTGCCCAGTTAGCTTTTCCAAAGTTTTAAGTTTAGGCGAATGTTTCATACCTTTATAGAAAAGTTTCAATGTCATCTTTCTGTATATCAAATTTGGGCAGTTTGTGCCAACTGGCTCTGACATCATTGTCATTTGGGGTCTTTTCTTTTTCTATTGGGTGAGCTTGGTGATCTCAATTTGTGCTCTTGTTCTCTCTAACTGCAGTTTCTTTCTCTTTCTTCTTTTCTTCTTTCTTAATGTGTAATCTTATTCTCTATATTTACAGTTTCTTCTCTCTCTCATTTCCTTTTCTTATCTTAGTATTTTCCTCTGCCTATGTTCTTCTCTTTTCAGGTATTATTATAGTTTACCAAACTGTCACTGACTAGTTACTATCTTTAACCCTCACCCCTCTTTACCCATTTATCAAAATCAGTCGACAATGAATACACAGTGTGAATGTAATTTCAATTTCTGCACTATTATCTCCGCCACTAAAGCTGTGCATGTATAGGCCTACTTACGTTGTCGTTTACGTATTCTGCATGTTAAGAATATTGAGATAAGTGCTGCCACCTGTAGTTAGGATTTTTTCTGTACATGTGCTCTCAATGAATAAACACGTAACAACAGGTTATGGGCCCAGGAATGCTCTAATAGTGCTTAAACAGATGAAACTGTTTTGAAATTGTCAGTACAAGTAATCCAGGAGATATTGAGGATTACTGTGGAACAGTTTTGGATGACAATTTTTGTTGGATGGCACAGGATTTACACGGATACTTTATCACAAGTGCTAGGTGATTCGTTTCCTTTGTCTGGAAGCCATTGTGAAAAACCAAGATAAAGTGTAAGTAATATATTGATTGACACTCTATTTTCTCAAGTCATATAAAAGGAGAAATAGATCTAAATCAAAGAAAGGAATATTACAGTTGTGGTTGAAATAGTTTGACAATGGAAGATAAAATATCAATTGATAAGTTGGGAGAAAATAATTGGGCCCCATGGAAATTTCAAATGGAACATTTATTGAGAGGAAAAGGCCTATGGGGCCATGTGACTGAAACAGAGGTATTGGCAGAGACAGCCAATGATCAAACGTGGGCAGATTTCAACAGAAAAAGGAAAATTTTCAACAATTGTTCTGAACATTCAAGATGCACAACTCTATCTTGTTACCTCATGCACAACTCCTAAGGAAGCATGGAATGTACTACGTTCTCACTTTGATAGGAACACACTAGCCAATAAACCATTCCTGAAAACGAAGTATTTTCGATGTGAGATGAAAGAAAGCATGACAGTCCAGGAACATTTGAAACAAATGAAGGAATTAACGGATCAGCTTGCTGTGGTTGGGGCGGAAATAGCAGAAAAAGATCAGATTGTTACCTAACTTGGTAGTTTGCTAGCTAGCTATGATATAATTGTAACAGTCCTGGAAACCAAAATTGATGATATCTCATTAGAATTTGTGCAACAGGCACTGATTAATGAAGAACAAAAGAAGAAAAGACCACATCGAATGAAACATCATCAACTGCATTAGCCACTCGCAGCATCGTCAAACCACATAGAACACAAGAAACAAAGAAAAGGGGTAACAGCTTCAAGTGTTACAAGTGTGGCAGAGAGGGACATATAAAACACAATTGTCCAACACTGAAGGAAATGGTCCACAAAACTAAGATGGAAACAATGGTGTTGCCTTTGTAACAAACCAGGATAAAGGAATATGAAATGGGGAATGGTTGGTGGATTCTGGTGCGTCTAGGCATATGACACACCAGAGAAACATATTATCAAATTATCACAAGTTTAGCACACCTCAGCAAGTTAGGATTGGTGATGAAAGAACTGTTGAAGCTCTTGGAGTTGGAAACTGTAAACTAGAAATGATATTTAAAGCCAGTAATTCAAAGCATGTCACATGCAGAGTGTTCTTCATATACCAAAATTAGCTAACAATCTATTTTCAGTAGGAGCTGCTACTGAAAAACGAAATGTTGTGCAGTTTGGAGTTAATCGCTGTTGCATCTGAGGTAAATTAGGACAACTCCATGGCATGAGTACAAGAAAGGATGATGGTCTATACCAACTGGACTGTAAGACCAGTGTTATTGAGAATGCCTCAGTAGCCTCAAACAGCAGCATGAATGGCTTGGATAGATGGCATCAACGACAAGGGCATATCAGTGTTTCACAGTTACAGAAGCTTGTCAAGAGTGGAAATGTAAGTGGAATCAAATTCCAGAAATCTGATGAAGCAAGTTTCTGTGAGGGATGCACTGAAGGTAAAATGCATAGGAAGCCATTTAAGTCAGTGGGAGAAATCAGATCAAAGAGAAGACTGCAACTGGTACACAGTGGTGTCTGTGGTCCTATGCAAACTCCATCTATTGGAGGTAGCAAGTACTTTGTTACATTTATTGATGATTACTCAAGATACTGCAGAGCGTATTTCTTGAAACAGAAGTTAGAAGTCTTTGAGAAATTCAAGGAAGTTGAGAAGTTGTACTCAAATGAATCTGGAAAGCGCATAAAAACCCTGCGCACAGATAATGGCGGAGAATATACGTCAAATGAGTTATAGCAATATTTGAAGTCAAGAGGCATTCATCATGAGATGTCAGTAGCGTATTGTCCAAAACAAAATGGTGTTGCTGAGAGAAGGAACAGAACTCTTGTGGAATCAACAAGAAGCATGCTGTCACATGCTAAGTTACCAAAAATGTACTGGGCGGAAGCTAAAGCTACTGCAGCGTATGTGGGTAACAGATTATCCACATCGGTAATAAAAGATGGTAGTATACCACATGAGAGATGGTATGGGAAGAAACCAGATGTAGAACACATGAAAGTGTTCGGATGTCTTGCATATGCACATGTGCCAGATGCGTCAAGACAGAAATTAGACATGAAGTCTATGAAGGTACGTTTCATTGGATATGATAACTGCACCAAGGGATATCGACTGTATGATGAAAAATCCAGGAAGATTTTCATATGGCGAGATGTTATATTTAATGAAACAGAATTTGGTCAAGAGCCTGTAACAAATGAGTATATCTCGTCAAGTGAACAGATAGTGGACCAAGAAACAGAAGATAAAGCTAAAGATAAAGCTGAACGACAAGCAAGAAACAGGAAACCTCACATCAGCTATGGATATGATGAGTATGCTGATATGGCAGCAGCAAATGAATCAGTTTGTCACACTGCAAACTCATGCAGTATGTTAGAGCCAAGCACATTATGTGAAGCAATGTCAAGTGACATTGCAAAGGAGTGGAAGTCAGCCACAGATCTGGAATTTGAGTCTTTACAAGAAAATGTAAAGATCCACCTGGGATCTGGTGGAATTACCAGCTGGAAGAAAACCTATAGTTTGTAAGTGGGTGTTCAAAGTTAAGTATGGAAATACTGGAAATGTAGAGAGGTTCAAGAGTAGGCTGGTGGCCAAAGGTTACTCGCAGAATTATGATCTGGATTACGAGGAAACCTTCTCCCCAGTGGTGCGCTATGCATCAATTCGCTCCTTGATTGCATTTGCTGTGCAGAACAACTTGAAAATTCACCAAATGAATGTCATAACTGCATTTCTGAATGGAAATCTGGATGAAGAGATATACATGGAACAACCGGAAGGCTACGCTGTTCCAGGGAAGGAAAACCTTGTGTGTAAACTGAAAAAATCACTGTATGGATTAAAACAGTCGCCACGCTGTTTGAACAAATCATTTCATGAACAGATGATGGAACTGGAATTTATTCAGGTTTCAGCAGATCCATGTGTTTACATACGGAAGGGTGAAAATCTAGCAATAGTTGCAGTATATGTGGATGATATTGTTTTGGTTGCTGGTAGTGATGATGAAAAAATCACTATAAAGGAAGCACTGAAGGAAAAATTCCGCATGAAAGACCTTGGAAAGGTTCATTACATCCTTGGACTCAGTGTTGTTCAGGATGAAAAGAATGGCTGTGTTTGGTTAAATCATTGAGAGTAATTGTAAGTGTGTGTAAAACTTAAAATGAAGTGGGAGTGTTAAGAATATTGAGATAAGTGCTGCCACCTGTAGTTAGGATTTTTTATGTACATGTGCTCTCAATGAATAAACATGTATCAACACTGCATCTGTCGTTAACAACAGTGTAATCCTGGCTGGCTCGCTAAATGTTAGATGCTTATATAGTGTATGTGTTTTTTTTTCTTAGAGCAAAACCACATCAGGCTATCTGCCGAGTCCAACGAGTTTTATATAGTGCCGGAATTCTTTACAGTAGGTGCCTGTGACTTCTTGGCGATAAATATCAACGCTAAAGGGACGCAATACAATACACTTGTTTTAAAATAATATACATTCAAAACAAAGTCAAACGTAAATACAAAATGTTTTTACAATATCATCCACTACAGTTGAATTTAAAGCTTTAAATAACTGTCTCCTTTTCGTAAAAGTCTACACATGCGGGTTCAGGTAACTTATAACATCTTTTGATAACACAACTTATTCTCTTCTACTTTGTTATCACAATGTGATTAGTGGTAAATTCACTTACTCTACCCTGTGAGTTACCAAAGTTATATAGAAATTCTGTTTTAAGTAAACACAGGCTGGTTCAGATTTTTTAAAAACCCGACTTACAAGAGGAAGTATTCTTCTCTACTCTGTATATTACAAAACAATATGCGATTATTACGTTTTAAAAGTCATCAATGTATACTCATTATGGCCAAACTTACAAATACAAACTGGATCTAAATCAAATAATTACTTCAGATTTAATGTAAGCTACCAGTAGAAAAAATAATAATATATTTTAGCCTAACACGCATTTTATGCTTGTTAAACTGTTTTAAAATTTTAGAGGTAATTTGAACTCTTAAGACATGTCAACCGTCCTTCGTAAAATTTCCACGAAGAATCACAGTAAAACCTATAGAAGTATCTATATAAGAACATAATCTACAGCAATATATTCTAAAATATCATATAGTGCATAAGAAAAGCATGAACAACTGCGATATTGAAATACAATGATGTGCAAAAGGGATACAGATATAATTATCAGCAAAACATGGATTATTGAAACGCTAATCAAATAATTATTTCGAACATGAACAAATAAAAATAGTGGTATCTATTAAAAGAACAACAATTTGCAGCTTTTTTCCCATCTCTTAATTCGTTACATAACTTAAATTGATTGCTGGAACCAGAAAGCATAATTTTTCGTATACATAACTTAAACTGTTTGCAATGTTCTAACCAGATACCACACTGTTCAGTCAGAACAATGTTCTAACAATAAAGATACCACACTGTTCAGTCAGAACAATGTTCTAACAATAAAGATACCACACTGTTCAGTCAGAACAATGTTCTAACAATAAAGATACCACACTGTTCAGTCAGAACAATGTTCTAGTGCAGTGCGCTTCTATCCTTAGATCACCATCGTCAATTTCATTCCTACGTAAATATTTCAGGAAGACAAACCTCCGTTAAAACATACAAGTCTGGATACCATTACTTGGAATATGACTTCATGTTAGGAGTATCTAACAAAGAAACAGAGTAAGCACATTTATTCCTTAAAGAACAATTACTGTAATATGTAACATTTGCCTAAGACAAATATTAGCATATGTACATGACCACCTAACATCTGTCTTACAAATATGATCTAACGACATGTATAATACCTATATATAAATTTATAAAAATGTGCTTGAACATACACAAATAAATGTGTATTACTTAATTGTTATGAAAAGGTAAAATACAATATTTTCATTCATCATACACATACTTTTTACATTTCTACTACTTATAGGATTTTAAAAAAATAATTTATTTGGTTTCTATTCAGTTTTAGCATAAAAATGTCTTCACAAAAAACATCAAGGTTTCCTCGTTCTACTTCCTTTGTTTATTTGTTCTTTAAAGTATATATCTATTCTGCAAGAAGACATACTGCAGTAATACAGTATCCATACTGAAATTACCACCAAGTGTAATACTCATTGATGGCCGAATTGACGATATTTGTATATTATACACGACCAACGGTGTGAATGAACAAGTGTCACAAAGTATTGTTGTTGACTGAACAAAGAAACCAGTTTTATCTGTTAAATTCAAAAACATTTTCTTTGTTCGGCTCTACTGACTACTCTTGTAAAGACCATACGTCAAGTTACATTTTAGTACTCTGTAAAGAACAATAATGAGAAAGTATAAGATATGAAACTAAGCATCACCTATTAGAATATTTCTTGTGGGTTGTCTGTACAAGTACATATGCTGTATTCTTTTTTCTTTTTGTTTGATTGTGATAAAAATTCATTTAAACTCTGTACAGTCTATTAATTTTACGTACAAGAAAATTCATTAAGCTTTCCAAAAACAAACTATTCTTAAAACTTCCGAGTTTAGCAGATATATTTGATACTTGTATGTATATAAATTCGCCTGAAACACTACTGCCAATAACAAGAAAAAAAAAAAAAAATAAAATGCAAAATGGAATTTAAGTGAATTTATTACTCTGACTGAATTAAGAAGTTAGCTGAATGTTAAATAGAGGTGCGCAAATTCACAGGACAACACAACTGTAGTGATTGAAAAGAACTTGAAATATTTGGAGAATCTTGAGATCACCTGAATATGACTAAGGAATGAAATTTATAATGGCTCGGCATGGCGTTTGACTCGTAATCCGAGGGTCGCGGGTTCGAATCCCGGTCGCAACAAACATGCTCACCTTTTCAGCCGTGGAGGCGTTAAAATGTGACGGTCGATCCCACTATTCGTTAGTAAAAGAGTAGCCCAAGAGTTGGCGGTGGGAGGTGATGACTAAGCTGCCTTTCCTCTAGTCTTACACTGCTAAATTAGGGATCGTTAGCACAGATAGCCCTCGTATCAATTTGAGCAAAATTCAAAACAAACAAACAAGCAATTTATAATTGAACGAATAGGATAAACACTTTCACAGTTCAGGTGTCGCTCATGCCACGTCTGATCGCTCCATTTTCTGACGAAAATGGAAGTTGTGTCTATGTCAGTACCAAACCTTTCTAATGAATGACACCACAAACAAAATTCCATAAAAAGTTCAATAAAGTGGGTGTTAAAGAATCAAACAATTAGAAAAAAATAATTGTAGAATGTAACAACCTTTCTTTCTAACAAAACATAATTTTAAATAAAAGTACCCTCCTCACGACAAGAACATAACTTTCACTTGGACTGTACGTGAGGCTTTGATTTTATCTTTATTCAAACAATTTTTTAAATGTAGTATTGAGAAAGTGGAGTTCTTAAAAACTATATTTTTTTCAGTAAACGACATCGCTTTTAATACATAACAAATATTACAGTTTACATCAGTAAAATGTACGAAAAGTTTTAACTCTGTGCATTGAATTATTTTGATGCAATGGCTTGCATATGACTAAAGAACACAATCCAAGAACTTTTTCCAGTGCTAATCACAGAGAAAAAATACAAAATGTTCACTTTTTCTCAATTTTTTATTGGAGTATGAATACTACGAATAGAAAAACAGCTGCCCAGAGATAAAAAAATAGTTGGTAAAATATAGACTCGCTAAACTTTATAAAACAAAAAGTGTTTACCTGTACAAATAAAAGGAAAAGAAACACCAGTCAGCTCTTTAGTCTTTGCAGATGTGATCCTTGCTGTATGGGGCCGTGCATTACTCTAATGTAACACGACACCTTTACGACTGATCAAAGCAGGCCTTTTTTCTTTCAGTGCAACTGTTGACAATAGAAGTCTGATGAGTGGCAGCGACTCAAAGTGGATTACATCAACAATATCCCACCAAACGCTTAACAAGACTTTCCTAGGGTGGAGATCTCTTTTGGGCTGTGCTTTAGCCAGTTCACCTCCACTAAGCCATTATCTGCAGCGCTTAACATTTTTATAAAATATCAATTTTTCATCTCCAGTCACTAACCTGTCCAAAAAAGGTGAGTTACGTTCATGAGAGTGCAGAGAAGTGTAAATGTCCACACTTGCTCTGAGGTTGACATATGCCAAATCAAGAGCTCATTTTCCAAGTTTTGACACCTTTCCAAGCTGATGCAGATGACAGTGAGCTGTTGAATGGGTTGAATTAAGCTTCGGTCCTAGTTCTTTAACTGTTACAGCACAATATTCATCAAGTGCAGCAAGTCATCATTAAGCTCAACAGGACGACCTGAATGTGGCCCATCACTTAAGCTGTAGTCACCTTATCTCAACTTCTGGAACTGTCTTCGACATTTTCTTTTATTTAGAGACTTCACACCGGAAACACCTTGAATGTTTCGTATAGTTTCCGCTGCCCTATTGCCTTTTGTAAAATCATAAAGCATTATAGGCCTAATGTGCCTCTCAGACACATTTATCTTCATAAGGGTTTATTTGATTAATCTGAAAAGTGGAGTTGGGTTAGTTTCTTTTATTTATCTGAACATTTTTATACATATCCTATTACATATTTTAGTAATTAAAGCCTTCTACAAAAGCAGAAATGATGATGCACTGTCTGTATTAAATTTTCCGACATTACTTATGGGGTGACCTGATAAATACAACATACGGTTTCGTAAAAATTAGTGATGGATGTCAAAGAAACCAACTATTATGAGTATTCCTTGGAAGACCAAGGATTGTGCAAGCACTAATATAATATTTTGTCTTCACATAAAACTTCAAATGCCACTTAGATAGGCCCTGCATGGCCAGGTGGTTAAGGCACTTGACTCATAATCCGAGGGTCGCGAGTTCGAATTCACGTCACACCAAACATGCTCGCCTTTTCAGCCATGAGGGCGTTATAATGGTACGATCAATCTTACTATTCGTTGGTAAAAGAGTAGCCCAAGAGTTGGCAGCAGGTGGTGACGACTACCTGCCTTCCTTCTATTCTTACACTGCTAAATTAGGAACGACTAGCGCAGATAGCCCTTGTGTAGCTTTGCTCTAAATTCAAAACAAGCAAGCCACTTAGACAAAGCTAAAGTTGTATCTCAAATGAATGTGTCACCATGTTCACAAAGAAGAGCGATGGAATTAATATTATTCTAAAGTCCTTACCTTGAACTGAAAGTGGAATATATAATACTTCCCCAAACTACACTGAAGACAACGTTAAACAAAGTAAAATAGTCTTTATTTATTTAATAAATTAATAAGCCAAAAGACAAGTGCACAGAATGTCGGACAATGTTTCTAAAGAACTGCATAAATTATGAAGGTGTATTCTTAAAATAATCTGTAAATTATACAAAAAAATTCTGTTCTACGGTAATAAAATATAGCACTACGTATATGATACGCATGTACATGATATGTTATTATCTGCTTTATTGATATAGATATATCATTAGAAATTTCTGCTTATTTAGTTTGCATGTTGTAATGGTGGTGATAGTGGTCCAGAAAATCGTTTAGATTATCTGGCTCTAGTTTCTCTCATTTCATTGTGAGGGTTTTTATTATTGAAACAATGACCCCAACTGTACTCCTTAATGTATAAGTGGCGAAGACGGGTATGCTTTTGAACAAACAGAATCTTAACTTAAAAAACAATATACATAAGTATATATATATGTGTGTAAACAGTGCACGTACACACTATGGACTAGTTGACAATCCCCTTTCCTTTAATTGGTGTTTAGTTCTGTCTCTCTTTTTGGTTTTTCAAGATCAAGTGATACAATACTAAACATGAAGACTTTCCAGAAAAAGAGTGGCCCTTTCTCTTGATAAACTTATTGTGAATTAAGCTCAGAAATTGTTTATAAATTCAGAATGTTAACTTACTTTCTCTGTTTGGTGTACGATGTCACCTCGTGACCTATGTGCCCTTGACAACATTAATTAACTGTCAATTTCACTTGACATCACATTCTACCAGAAAAGAATATTTCAGTTTATATTCGTGCAACCCAGGTCCTGTAAACCACAGAGAAACACCCGCGCATACAGAACTAGGAGACGTCACTTCTAGAGAGAACAAAGAGTAATGTTAGTATATCTCAGAACTATTTATTACAACCATGACAGTGCAGAAATTGGATAATCAAAACTTTTGAATATATATATATGGCTACAGAAGATAGAAAACCCGTGATATGCCAATATATCACAATCATAAGTAGACATCCCCTTTGATTGTGGCTATTGTTTCTTTTGAATTTCGCGCAAAGCTACTCAAGGGCTGATTGTGTGTAACTTAGCACATAAAGTGAAAGTCTATTAATGCTCTAAAAGAACCACACATATATACATTTGACACATTTTGTATATTTTGCTAAACCAAACATTTTATCTTTCTAAGCTAAGAGTTAGTTTGTTTGATGTTAATCACAAAGCTTCAAAATATGTTGTTTGTACTGTGCTCTCCACAAATATCAAAAAAATATTTTTAACGTTATAAGCCCTCTGACTCACTGCTGAGCCACTTGGGACCTAAGCTAAGAGAGAAAGAATATATGAAATATTCCAAGTGCCACAACTGCTTTAAGACTGAGCCGGGATTTAAGCCCTTTAAGGTCCTCATACAATAATGTCATGCTAGAAGATCCCGTGTAATTGCATAAGTTACGCCTCCTCTAAATCTATATTACATGACAGCAGTGTTTCCAACATCATATTAATTAATCGCATTCATTCAGATTTTTAATGAAAGTTTCTGGGTAATTTTTAGAAGAGTGTTTTAAAGTAATTTTTTAAGTTAATTACACGTGTTAGCATTCAGTAGTCACAACCACTTTATGTTTAAATATATGAAAAACTAGTCCAATTTAATGACAGGTTTCTTTTAATTACCCACAAATCATTTCAACATTACAATGCGCATGTGTTCATTCGTCATATGTTCACGAAATTTGTGTAATATATCATAGTTTGATTGTCGACATACGGATTTAATTTTTGTGATATTTTGAAATTTTACTCATTATTTATATTGATGATATTTCCAAGATGCATTTATGATTAGCTGTGGACTGTTTTAAATTATTTAATCTTTCAAAATGTATCCTGCGAATTTATAACCATTGCAAAACTTCAATCCATTTTTGGCCCCAGAAGTAGTGTTGCTACCAGTTCAATTTCAAAGCTGAATTGCGTGCATTGTTTCTTACGTTGTACGAGGTCGTATACGATGTTACATATAGAATACAGAATAGGTTGTTTAAGTGAAAAGTTACAAATTATAATGTTAGGTAAAATTGATTTAGGTTTATTAGATTAGACAATTGTTGTATATAATTATACATTATACTATAGATTTAACTTATAAGTTGTAGCTTGTAATGCATCGGAGAAGAGGTTGGTCGTGATGACAATATTGTATCAGTGATAAATTGATAGTAATTTTTCCCCTATCAACATGAAACCAATTTTCAGCTAATTAATAGTGTGAAATTGTTATCAACACCTGAAAAAAACTCGTTGCGTTTATTAAAGGAGGAACACATTGAACTATTCATATGATTTGAAATCATTACAAAACTAAGTAATGGATTCAAGTCCAGCCTCAACAAATTCCTCTAGGCTTTCACCAATGCAAGAAACTGTTTATGGGACAAATAACGATGATAATCATGTTGTATCTGAAAAGGTGCAAAACCTAGCTGGAAGTATATATCAAGAATTTCAGAAAATGATTGAAAAGTATGGTGAAGATGTAGTGAAAGAATTAATGCCACTTACAGTAAATGTATTGGAAAGTTTAGATTTAGCATATATGGAAATTCAAGAACATGAAGTTGAATTAGAACTTTTGCGTGAAGATAATGAACAGTTAATTACACAATATGAAAGAGAGAAGCAGCTTAGAAAAAGTTCAGAAAAGGTAAGTGGCAAAAAGAATAGTAATGAAATAAGGAAAACACAATTACCATGCATTATCTACATTTTAACCTGAACCAGGAATTATATAGTTGTTTCATGATTTCAAATCAGTGACATTTATGATTAATCTGTGAAATCAGTAACAGTAGATTAGTTCAGATGTTTGTCTTAAAATGGCATATGTTACATAAATCAATTTTTGTAATAAATACTTCTGTTTCAAAGGTTTGGTGTGATAGAATTTTGGAGAGTGAAAATAATTATTTATTACAAAACATTTAATGTATGCATTGGAAATTTACTTCCAGTCATATCCTTATACTGCCGTTAAAATTTTTTAACATTTTGTCATGTTTCATTTATAGTAACGTGATCATGTGATGTAACAAGTGTATTAAAGCTGTTATATAGGAGACATCAATGATTAATCTCTGAGGATTTCTACAGTATATGCAATAACATGATATCAAAATAAATAGATGCAAACCTGAGATTTGTCAAGCTGGCAGTCAAGGAACGTAAGATCACATATAACAGATCCACAATACGTACATGCATGTATACATATAATTTAATAACAACAAAGGAGCTGTTTGTCCATCTAAGCTATTCCATCTATTGTACTAAACTCTAAAATTAAAATAAAACAATTAAAGCTGGCCTTTATCTTTGAAATATTTATGAAGCCTTCCCATAAAATTCATATCAAATCCATATATGTCCCTTAAGAGCCAAATAGACCCATGTTGCTTTTATGTTAAATTATTAAAAAAGTTATAAAGTTTTACCTGTTGAGGTAATAATGTTATACCATCTTGTGCCACTTCAATGAGTAAGAAGTAGTCTAGGTGATTGAAGTTGGACCATTTGATCCATTAACTTCACTTACTGAAAGATCAGTCCAACCTAAACATAACCCTTCACATCCATAAGAAATCTGAAACTACCAGCATATACTAAATCATTTGGAAAATCATTCTTGGAAGGAATAGAATAGTTACTCTTACCTCTTTAGTGGAAAAATTCTAGCAAACCTGATAAAAGAAGTGTTATATAGTTTTTAAGTGAATATGATACCAAAAATACAATCACTTTGGAAAATTTAAAGGGGAATCTTCCCTTACTAATATACTAACTTTTCATGAAGGTGTTAGAATTCTTCCCCTACTAGTATTGTAAACTTTTTCAATGATATTGCAAATCTTCCCTTATCAAAATGTTATCTTTTTTAGAGGGTGTTATTTGTTATCTGGACACTATAATTGGCATGGACTTGGTGTACATATATTTATGAAAGGTTTTTGATAAGATGCCACACAAAATGTTTGTTAAGAAGACCACATTGATAGAGATATGGAAAAGACTGGTTAATTAGATTGTAAAATAGTTGGATGAGAAAAAGCAAAATGTTGTTATTAATTGAACTCTGTCAAATTGGACACATTTTACTAGCTAGTTAGTGTTTATTTTATTTACCTTAATTATAAATAAAACTTTTGGGTGAGAGTAAAAAAAAAATACATGTATATAATAATACATGTTCAGCCCTATTTGCTGTATCCAGAGTTAATAAAACTTCTCACCCAATATCAGAACTGTACAAGCCAGCTGGAATATGATAGGCATGGCAGTGGTTGAAACTACTAATATTAGCAAATCACTTGAGAACAGTTGTTATGGTGTATAATGGATTAAAATGGTGAAGCATAGTTTGTCATCAGTCTTGTTATTAATGTTAAAAATCATCCATATTACAATAGGAATTATATAACACTATTATCTCTTTAATACTATTTATTAATGCTGTTTTCTTGAATAAGCCTGCTAATTTACCAGAATAATAGTATTAACAGAGATATAATTAGTGAATTAGTAAGTTTGTGGAAGACGTTAACCCTATCACAATGGGTCAGAGGTCATATCATCATCATGTTTGTTGAATTGCATTAATTATATGCTAGATAATTCCTTAATTTAAAAGTACATATTAAAAGAACATACCAAAACATCAATTTTTGTGAGTCACATGGGATGTTGAATGCAATACTGGATCAGATTAGATGTTTATGATGTCAGAGTACCAAGTTTATAGCTTTGTATGAATTAGGAATTCACACTACTGACATTTACAAGCTAGAATATAAAATAAGAACCTCCTACCTTCTCTATTTCTTGAGATACGGCTTTTGTATTAAATCAAATACAGTGACCTTGCTCATCTCTTTCAGTTTTTGGAAACATCCCTTATGTACATGTAATTATGTATGTGACATTTGAATAACCAATGAAAAGCTCAAAAGGTCACCTTGGTGGCTTTCTCAGCAATTTTTAATTGTTAGGATGCCATTGCATCTTTTGAAACAAGACTTCAAGGAGTAGGTTGAGCCTTTAGTCTGCTTGAACTTACATATTTGTTGTAGATGAAACACAGCTCAGTTAATAAACTTGATAAATTACAGTGTTATTCTATGGTATTGTTAAAGTTATTTATAATTTCTTGGTTATTTCAAATGTATATATAAAACTTAAAAAAACATTTTACTTTGTATCCTCCACATGCAAAATTTGAAAAGGCTTAGCAACCTATGGCAAGTGGCAAAGGAGAACAAGGGTTGTCATAACTGGAAGATATAATTGTTTACTGTGCTTATTTATTTACTATTCTATGTTTTAAGAAAAGTTTTGGAAACTTAATTTTGAATTGTAAAAATCGTTATACATGTTACATGTATAATAATTGAAATGTGATTGTTTTTTCCTAAATAATAGTCAGCTAAAGCACAGCCAAGACAGTCTTCTTTATAAAGACTACAGGCCACTTTTATATTATTGGATATGGTAACACGTATGCAATTTCTGTGTTGTTAGCCAGGCATAAATTGAAGGTTAATATAATAAATATATATATAAATGTATAATCTTATGAGAATTGAGCTATTTAGACAAACATTTATGTTTACATGCTATAATTTGTAATAATTCTGGAATGAAAAAAGCATAATTTATATTTCCAAATTTTTTATGGTGGGTACAAGGTTGGTTAAATTGACAGACCTCTTATAGTTATGTTAGAGAAAATGACAGACAAAATACAAAGTTTTACTGAAAACAAACATTTGAAATGTATTTAGGAAGTTTAGGAAATCACACAAATAATATTTTTGATTTTTGAGACAAAGAATAATTTTTAATTCATGACAAAAAATCACTTTACACTCAAACTAGTAGCAAAACAGACATGACTTTTCCTCAAATAAATCTTTAGTAGAAATACTTCATTAAAAAATTTGATTTTTTTGTATACAAAGGAATTTGCAATCATTACTAAAAGTCTACAAAATTTTGTGAAAATAAACATATAGCATTAAGCGTTATTTATCATAACCAACTTGTGATTATCATTAAGCGTTATTTATCATAACCAACTTGTGATTATCATTAAGCGTTATTTATCATAACCAACTTGTGATTATCATTAGCGTTATTTATCATAACCAACTTGTGATTATCATTAAGCGTTATTTATCATAACCAACTTGTGATTATCATTAGGCGTTATTTATCATAACCAACTTGTGATTATCATTAAGCGTTATTTATCATAACCAACTTGTGATTATCATTAAGCGTTATTTATCATAACCAACTTGTGATTATCATTAAGCGTTATTTATCATAACCAACTTGTGATTATCATTGCGTTATTTATCATAACCAACTTGTGATTATCATTAAGCGTTATTTATCATAACCAACTTGTGATTATCATTAAGCGTTATTTATCATAACCAACTTGTGATTATCATTCGTCCAATCTCTTCACATCCATGTTGTTGTTTTTTTTCCTTTTTTTTAATTCTGAGATCTCTTATGATCATTGGGAGGAATCTTTGATACTTGTGAATCATCTATGATTTTCGGGCAGATTTATTTGGTGATGCCTATATCCTCTTCAGGTAAACATATCTAATTTAGCAGTGAAAAACTGGAGGGAAGGCAGCTAGGTATATTAGCACCCACCATAAACACTTGGGCTGGTATTTTACTAATGAGTGGTGGGATTGACTGTAACTTTATAATGCTCTCACAACTGACAGGAGAAGCATGTTTGGTAACAGGGATTTGAACTTGTGACCTACATATTTTGAGTTGAGTACCCTAACCACCAGAACTTCACATCCATGTAACTGTCCAATAAATATTTAGATGCAACTGATTTTCCCAAGAATGATGGGATAGGTCCAGTGGATAATAGGAGACTCATTAATTTGCTTATTTCAGAGTAGTTTTCAATTTATGTGAATATGAGAAGGAAATAAAGATACTAGAAACTCTTTAAAACACAATTTTTTTTTTACCCTAATAAAAACAGAATATGTGAACCTCCTCCTTTTATAATGAACAGTAGCCTTTACTGGATCAGAGAGTACTTCTGACAGATTCACTTTGTTGCTGATATCATAAACTAGACTATTTAAACCTTATATTACCTTTTACATAGGTTATGTCAGGCTTACTCATAAGGTATAGTGCTACCCATGTTACAAATCAGTCTCATTCAAACTTTAAGGTAAATTATAACCTCAAGACATCACATGACCTACCACTGGATTGCTTCAACATCCTTGCAAAAGTTTTGGCGTTATAGCCATGCCCTACCATGGGCAGACTAGGTGTTATTTCAGAAGAGTGTAAAAAACAAAGACAACCAGAAGGAGAGGAATTTTAACTTTTGTTAACCAAATATTATGCAAAAACTGCACATTTGAGAATAACTGATAAGTTTTGATTAATACTGTGTTATAATGCAAAGGTAGAGAATGCATGGTATGTCTCCATACCACAAAGTTGAAAATAATTTGTACAAGAAGCACGTGCAATAAACATCAAGGAAACTGTGAGACATCAAGAGGCTTTATGTCCCATTAAAGGTTTTCTGACTCACAACCTCTCTTACTCCTCGGTGTGGATTCCTGTACGTTGTGAGGGGACCTCCCAGGGAAGGTTCTGTTCTTTCAGTTTACCTCCTCTGGGATCTAAACATCTACCCACGTGTTTGCCATGTGTGGTGACTTGTGAAGGGGAGGAGAGGATACTCGTGGTTGAGGGGTCCATCCCTAACACACCACTTTGGCCTTAAAGTCCTGTAGATGGGCAGTCTTGGGGTGGCCCTTAAGGACAGTCTGCTGGTCCAATTGGGCTAGGGTCAAACAAGTACCATTGTGTGAATTTTTTCAACAGATATTGTGGACATTGTATCTGAAGCTGGTGTTTGGGTATAGTGCTCATGAAATGCTGGCATAACTGCAGTGTTCTTGTTTCGCATTGTAGTGTGCCTCCTCATAGGCTCCATGGTGGGTGGGATCAGTTGGCACTTAAAATTCTTTTTTTTATTATGGATCCTCCAAATCAAAAGTTAAAAAATAGTGAAAAAACAGTCCATAGGTATATGACTATGTCTTAAAAATTCTGAGCACCAAGGCAGATGTCTCCCTTTTTCATTCAGAAAGGACTTGCTAGTTCTCCAAAGTCAGTCAAAAAAGCTTCACTCTGGTGACGTATTGGTGGAAACATCCACATCTCAACACAGTGAACTCCTTTTGCATTCATTGGCAATTGGGGATATAGTTACTAAGGTTATGTCTCATGCTACTTTGAATTCATCATGAAGAGTCATTGTTGAGAGGAATTTGAAGAACTTCCTCGAGTTACAGATTCTCACTCATTTCTCCACCAAAGGAGTTCTCCAGTGAGGCATATCTCCACTCATAAAGATTGAATTTTGATGCTGACCAATATCCTCATTTTAACATTTACATCACCATGTCTACCTGCCACCATCGAGGCAGGTCACTTTAATTGCAAGTTATGGCCATGAATTCCAAACCCTCTCATATGTTTCCAGTGTCAGCAGATCAATCACTCGAAGACATTATGTTGTGGTTTCTTGACGTGTGCTCCTTGCGGTGGCAAGGACCATGATGCCTATGAGTGTGAAACAGACCCTTGTTGCATCAATTGCAATGGCTCTCACCCATCCTACTTTTGCTCTTGTTCTAAATGGTTGGAAGAAAAAGAGGTGCAGTGTTTGAAGATGATTCAAAACATTACTTACCCTGAGGCTCAAAAGTTGCTATCCACCACTTCATCTCCAACCACATCACTTTCCAGCAGACTCGCGCATATCTTCGGGTGGATAAGATGTCAAAGCCAGAAGGATTCTTGGATTAAGTTTGCAATCTGCATATCTTCTATCACCAGTTCCAAAGTTATATGGGATAAGATTCAAAAGGTCAGTGGGCAATATAATTCTGTCCTCCTCATGATCTTGCTCTCTGATGGCCAAGATGTAGCTGATATCTGGAACATCACCAATACTCTAGGTGAAAGCTTTTGCCAGGTATCTAACACTTCTGCCTCTTACTCCACCTTCTTGGTCATCAAGACTCTGGCAGAGTGATCACCTCTTTCCTTTTGAGCTAATTGTCTGTATGACTATAATCATCCCTTTACATTGGTGGAACTCAAACTGGCCCTTCATCGGTCTGGCAGTACATCGGTTGGACCTGATGATGTACACTACAAAATGCTGTGCCATCTATCCCCTGCTTCTCTTGCTATTCTTTTGATTGTTTTTAACCAGATCTGGCAGGAGAATGTTTTTCCTGATGCCTGGTGCCAGGCTATTGTCCTACCTTTCTCTAAGCCTGGGAAGGATCCCAAGATTCCTTCACACTAAGGGTAAATTGCTTTGACAAGCTGTTTCTGTAAGACCTCAGAGAGGATGGCTAATATTCATTTTGTTTGGTTCCTTTTTTTCAGAACAGACAATCTGCCATTGCTCCTTTTGGCTTTCATATCCAGGTTCAGTTGGATAAATTGGGTCTGTTCTTGGATAACATTGCTGTATACACTGGTCAGCCCATCCCACCATGGCTTCTTACAGTCCCTAAATGTGACCTATCTTTAAGTCATCTGAGAAAAGCAGACACTCCCAAGTGGAAATACTGTCTGTTATTTGCTGAACATCCTTCGAACCATCATTCCATTCCTATTGATATGGATGGTTCAAAGTCAGGTGACCCTGTGGGCTCTGCCATGGTTTCTTGTGGTTTGGTGTTTGCATCAGAATCTCCTTTACATTTTCTGTGTTCACTGCTGAACTGTATGCCATTTCTCTTGCCCTGGAGCACATAGAAGCTAAGCAGTACTCAAATTGCACTACTTATATTGACTCGCTTAGTTTTCTACTGGCCCTGGAATCTCTTCACATTCATTCTCACTGCATTCTCACTGTTATTCAAAACCAGTTGGTCATTTTCTCTTTAACATTTAATTATATCCATTTTTTATGGATACCAGGCCACATTGGTATTCGTGGGAATGGGCTCGCTGACACTGCAGCTAAATCTGTTTGCTCTGGCACTGTCACTGCTGTGCCTGTTCCATACAAGGACTATGGTCCTGTATTCAAAGCTCATCTCTGTGCCAGTTGGTAGTCGACTTGGAGTGAGCAATGTCAAAACAAGCTTTTCCAAATAAAACCCTCTATTGGACTTTGGTCCATAAGGATCAGAAAGAGGAAGTTGACTACTCATTGGTCACAGTTTTTTAACTCATTGTTTTGTCTTATCTGGGACAGTTGCACCAATGTGTTGTCTGTGTAACACTCAGGTCACAATAAGTCACATTTTACTGTCTTGCCATTGTTATGATTCTCAATGATGGCACCATTTTAAACGTTTTGTCCCAAGGTTTGTCTCTAATGTTAGATAGTATTATTGACAGTGGTGACACTGTCCACATTAGAAATGTTTTTAGTTTTTTAAAGGCCATTAATCTTTTTAATACTATTTAAGTTTTGTTAATTCATACATTGGATTTTTTTTAAATGTGATTCCCTTTTAAGAATCATAGTACATCTAGTTTGATTTGAAATTAGAAAATGGCTGTAACATAAATAACTCAAAACCAGGACTGGAAAGGCCAATTTCATGGTGTCTAACGCTGATATTTAAACTACCCATTAGTCATCCTGGAGAGTTATAATAATTAAAGTTTTGCTACAAGTTGTTTAAAACTTGTATTACTTAACATTCTGCAAATGGCCATAACATCAAATAACTTGAAACCAGGACTGGAAAGGCCAACTTCAAGTGACTAATGCTGATTTTTGAACTTATTAGTCACCCTGACAAGTTATGATAATTACAGTTACACTACAGAAAGTCCTTTACAACTTGTATTACTGTAGTTTTTCTCTTACTGCTGTAGACAAGATATAAAAATTGTATTTAATGCTATTTATGTTTGCAATTTAAAAATTAAACTTTGTTTTGTTTTACCTTAATTTCCTTTTACAAATTTTAATAATTTTTACTTTAATTTTAACTTTTTACCAGATGTTTGACAAAGATAGCCTTGTTGCTTTACTCCATAAAATACCAAACCAACCAACCAATCAAATAATCTCTCTTAAGAAACAAAATTAATCCACCCCCTGATTCCTTCCTTGAACTCCTATAAAATTACAGAATCTAGATGGCAACTTATGCAACATATTTACCACTCAATTAGAAAAAATAAAAATAACCCAACTGGAGTTTCATCTTACCTTTCCAAATGTTAAATTCATGACCTCTTGTCTAGCGCCTTAAAAATTAAAAGCAAAAAAATGTGATACATAAACTTTATGAATTGTTTAATTAATTTTTAATACTTTAGTTAAGTCACATTTTACACTTTTATTTTGAGACTACAATAAGTTGTTTCAACACTACAACAACTCATTAAATTCTACTAGTATCCTTTCTCCAAACCCTTTCCAACAACTTCATATCTTTCTTATGATAAGGTAACCAATGTGATCCATAGTACTACAAGTGTACCTAACAAGTGACTTACACAACAGAACCATGGTTACTCTCGACTTGTAGTGAATTTTTTTTCAGCTTTACCCCATTCAGTATATCATTCACTTGAAAACTTGTGAGTTGTGTCAACCAGTATTTTTTGCTTCAGCCAAGTAATTGATCTAAATTATATATGCAACTATATTATGGTAATCCTGATATGTGATTTGTCAAACCAGCCAATCTCCAGAAATCCTGGTGTCCTCATTATTGCCAGCCAGACTTAAGATACTTATATCATTAGTAAATGTAACATATTTTTCAACTGCACCTGTAACAATGTCATACATGTAAATAAGGAATAGCAACAGTTTTGTGAGGTAGTAAATTCTACTCTTTATTTTCTGTTTACCATTTATTTATTATTTCTTCTCTTGTTTAGTTCACGTGTTAATTATTAGTTATATTAAAGCACCAAATCACCTTCAGGTTTCCCTTGACAGTGATGTACAGATACTATTGTTATGAAAGACTATGTAGATTTACAGTAATATCTTGTCACATGAGATGTAACATCATTGTTTGACCACCAAATACAAAAAGTCTTCCTTGTTTCTCAGAATTGAGTTAGTTTTTGAGATGCAGTTAGAAATATTTCTAATTATATCTGAATATTTTTCTTGATATTAAAAAGTGGTTTAATTTTGAAACATTGTGTTATTACCTGGTTAATTAGGTTATTAATTCTTCTGGTTCTTTTCTTAATTCTTTTGATATTTACATAAATTAATTATTTATGTTGTATTGTTTATTAATGTTTGTATCTAGTACTGGCCAGGCATGTGTTTATTAATTCATTTTTGTTTTTCTTGTAATTGTTAAAATTTTTATCATAGTTGTTTTAAAGTTTTTGTTTAGATTTCTGTTGTTATATTTAATAAATTGTTTTGTTTGACTTTAGCTGTAGCAGCATATTGATTTGTTCATGACAGTTTCCGTACAGATCCTTGAGGAACATGGCTTTTGATACTAGCCTAGCTAGACTAACCTGTTTAATATATCTACTGGTGATCAGGCCTAATTGCAGGGATTAATCTGACTCAGTATTGTCCTGTGCTGTTGAAAAATTTTATTTTAGTGGCAGTGTATTTAAATCATATATTACCACTTTATTTTATAGACTGTTTACCAACCTCTTTAACAGGTGATTTACCTTTCCTAACTTGTTGTAGTACATTTAGATTATATTTTACTATTGTGTGCTGTAGACGTTATACCAACCACTTTAACTAGTGATCTTTTTGTTCTGACTTGTACTATACTTAGATCAAATTTCACTACTTTATATTGCCATAGTTAATAAAACACTGGCTTTTATATTTAGTATTGATTTTGCTGTTTTTACCATACTTTTAATAAAAAAGGAATATGAACATCTACATGATCTGTGTTCAAAATCTGTTAGAGTTGACAAGTATATAAAACAAAAGTTGAGTTTCCATTTCATATAGATTGGATAACATACATTACCACAAACTGAAGTATATATTCCTGAAACTGTATTTTACTTTGATTTTTATTAGTGTCGTTCAATACATGAACTACAGATATTGATTAGACATATAGTATTTACATCTTTTTTTTAAAGGTATGATTAAAAGAGCAAAATCTGTACTAACTATTGCAGGTAAAAGTCACTGTGTTATCAACTACTATATCATACTATATTTCAAACTTAAGAGTAATTTAAATGCAACCCACTACTTCATTTTCTTTAAATTCTGGTTACTTTACAAACATAGTTGAGCTGTTTGAAAAAGTAAATTCATTCTTGCACGGTGCTATTACATTATAGGACTTGTGCAACTTCATGTTGCACTACTGTACAATTTATAGAGGCTTTCAATTTGATCAGTAGCTGCACTGTTTGAAATTGGTTTAATTAAGTAAAAAATGCTCTAACATTCATGTATTATCTCTTTACCTTGTATCTGCACTCCTGTCTTCTATTTGTTATTTTTGGTTATATTATACTTATGAACACTTCAACAACAGTTGGTAGCAAAACATAAACACATTTTATCTCTATTAGTACTGTCCTACTAAAAGTTGGCAGTCCTAATTATAATATCTGTAGCAGTTTTTCTTAAAGTACATTTCTCTTAATAAATTAAAAGAATATAGAACAAAGTTAAAGTATGCAGGTGTATTATATAAAAAAAAGGTGCATTTCTCATGATTTAATTTATTACTTGGATGTTGATGCATCTTGGTCCATTGTATTTTATATCCAGAGCAAGAGTTCTGATAAGGTAATGTCTAGCTATTTAATTAATACATATTTATTTTTAGTATGGCTGTGAGTGAAAACCAGGTTATATTACAAAATGTTAACAGAGTAATTTAACTTTACTTTTGATCTGTAAAATAAACTTTGTACCTTGAAATATATCTATTTTATTAACACAGCTTGAAGGTGAGCCCTCTAAATGTTTTTTCTTTGAGGAGTTACTAAACTACAAACTGTTGTTTTGTAATTAAAAAGACCTGTTAAGAATAATTTCTTTCCAATTGAAAAATTTTAAAATGTTCATCATTAAGAAAAAAATTGTTTTTACATCTTGTGTTGAAGGTGTCTGTAAAATGCTAAAACATAAAGTAACTAGTAGCAAAATAATACCTTCAGGTAGCAGAAGGATATCAAATATTTGTGAACATTGGACTCTGATTTAATATGAAATAAGTTCTAAGTAAAAATTTAAAACTGTATATGTACTATTTGTAATATGTTTGTGGCCTAATAACATGATTTCTTCACACTGTTCTCTAATAGAGCTGATAGACTTGCTTTGTTTTTCTCTAGAAACTTCTAGAATGTGAATGTTCAATAGATGATGACCGTCGAGAACAAATGGGGAAGATAGAAAGCTTAGAATCTATTGTTAGAATGTTAGAATTGAAGTCAAAAAACATATCGGATCATGGTGAGTTTAGTTTTTATGACAATCAGTTTAAGTAGCTTCAGTATTAGATGCTTTATCCATTAGTTCAAATTCCTTCATATATTAATGTTGATTTTGTCAAAATGGTATTCGTATAGATTTTTTTACCATAACCTGCAGCTTTTGTAATGACTTTGTTGTCAGAAAGGTGCAAATACATTGTAATCTATTTATTCAATAAATTATCAACAACTCTTTTTTTTTTTTATTTAACTCTGTTACATTAGTCTTTTCGTGTTGAGCATTTTCATGTATTAAAATATTAATGTATCTTTCTAAGTTATGCATTGGCTGTTTTTGTTTTAAGTAGTGACTTGTTAACTAAAATGTATATCTGTAAATACATCTATTGTACACAATGGTTATTTTTATATTATTATCATTAGTAGGTGTAAACAGTTGTTTTGGATACAGTAATAGGGTTTTTAGAACATATGATTGTGTGTGTGAGTGTTTAAACCATATACACTACAAAGAATTATGTGTCATGTTGCCTTTCTGCTAGGAAAAAATTACTGCCATTGACAACCTATGGCTATTAACTATTTTACTTGATATCACACAAAATAAAATATCTGTCTACTTTAAGAACATATAAACATTTATATATTAATTAAAGG
This sequence comes from Tachypleus tridentatus, assembly GCF_004210375.1. NCBI lineage: Eukaryota > Metazoa > Arthropoda > Merostomata > Xiphosura > Limulidae > Tachypleus > Tachypleus tridentatus. Next base: position 106,778,126 of record NC_134834.1, read on the forward strand.
AGTTGTTTTATTAATGTACCGTCCATTGTTTCCATATTTACCACATAGAACTAATTCAATCCACATGAATACAGTTTTGTACCGTAATGAGTATTACAGTTTTGCACCATAATGAGTACTACAGTTTTGTTACAATTTCATTTTAATGACTACTTTTTGTTACCAGCTAACTCCACATAGGAATGGCAGAGCATCATAGTATTTTTATTGCCAGTAACTGATTGTTTTCACTGAAAGTGTGTAGACTTAACTATGTATGGGAATGTAATCATATAATGTTATTATTTGGATTTGGAACTAATTATAACAGGTAATGTACTGTTTATTTATGAAATTATTTATTTATTGTTTGTAGTTACTGCTCGTAAAATATCTGTTTTGAATATGCTACTTAGTCTAAAAGTAAAAATATCACCTGTGGCATTTTGTCTTCTTTACAAAAATGTATTTCATAAACTACACTTTTCTTGATAGATATTTTACTGTAAAAATTTGTCTAGCTCTAAATTTTTTAAAATGACAATAAACTAATCCAAAACCACTACATTCAGCATCACTACCTTCATAATATCGTGCTTTGTCAATAAAATAGAAGAAGCTAACAGCCAGTTATCTTCATTCACACATTAGCACACAAATCTCAGAAAAGGTGGATTTTATCAACACCAGACTGATCATCAGCTTTCATCTCCGCTGGATAACTAACTTTTAAGAATATATCAAACCCATATTTACCTGTTAATGAAAATTATGCAGTGACTACTGTTTAAACCTTCTGAAACCCAATATATACTACAAAACAATTAGGAGGAATGACCATTGTGTAAGCCATCTGAAATCCTATAAATACACATAGAATGGCAGGGAATCATAGTATTTTTATTGCCAGTAACTGATTGTTTTCACTGAAAGTGTGTAGACTTAACTATGGAACATAGAAGTGTGTCACTTTTTCCTTTAGGTTTGCTAACAGTCTGACTCAAGATCTGTAGTTTCTTTTAAATAGTTCTGATGGTTCTGTTCAAGATTTATTACTTCTAGTAGCAAGGTGTAATTACTGTATAACACAATATCTGTTACTTATCATCATAACATGATATTCATCATGAAACTTTGTGCTCATGTCAGGGGTTCGATTCCCCTTGGTGGACTCAGTAGATGGCCTGATGTGGCTTTGCTATAAGAAAACACACATGCTTTTCAAGTCCAGACGTTCTTTAATTAAAGTAAGTAAAAATGAATGGATTTAGTATACATATTGTGGCCTGATGCAGCAAAGTAGGACAATGTATTGAATACAGACTGAACATCCAGTTTCCTGTTCACTCTGTTTTAATATAGTTCTGAAAAATGTTTCCTGTCTATATATATGTTGCATTCAGGGTTTTGTTGTCTATAGTTAACTCATAGATTACTTTGCTTGTTTGAGTGTTTTCTATTCCCTGATTTAAACCACTGCATCACATACGTTATTTATGTTTGTTGCACTGGCCATCAGTTGATCAAAGAGAAAAACTGATGCATTGGCACAGTCTGTCCATTTTGCTGTGTATAATTGGCCCTCTATCATTTTCTTAATATTCTGCAGTTTTGATTGCTGTCTCTTCCTCAGTATCAGTTACAACCTCTTCCATCACCTACTCTTATTTGATCCTCAATAGAACACTTCATCTCTTGCATATACACTGGCCTATTAATTTTTTTACTTTCTGCAGTATCCAAAGAACATGTGTAATGACATCTTTCTAATTCCAACTAGCCACTATAATCTTTTCTTTATTATATGTCACTCTGTTTTTGTGGATGAAGGATATCAAATACTTTTGAAATTTTCATTATGTTTACTACTAAATTCACAAAACATGCACCTAGTACAGCTCTCACAATTACTGTATTAGTAAACATGTGTCACTTATCACTGCATTATCAGCATAGGTGACTTTTGTTTTACCATTCACTGTATTTATTATTGCACTGTTAACATAGGTAACCTTCACTTTATCATTAGTTATGTGTATTACAGCATCATCAACACAGCTAACCTTTATTTAATTACTTTGCATGTGTATTACTGCATAATAAACATAGATAACCTTTGCTTTACTACTTAGCATGTTTATTATCATTGTTAAGATAGGTTACTTTTACTTTACTGCTTAGAATGTGTATCACCCCGTCATCAAGTAACATTTTCATTATTACCGAACGTGTTTATCATTGCTTTGTTATTAAAGATGATCTGAAGACGTTCTAAGAATCCAGGCTCTGCTGTGTAATGTCCAATGTACTCAATAAAGCATATCTCATCACTGGCTGCTGCTTGCCTTAGCTGTATCGTCAGAACATTTATAATAACAAACTTCATATCATAATGTTTGACCAGTAAAGACAAATACAAATCTGTAGTAAATAAAGCTATCATTTCTAGAACTCCTAATAATCATTAGAAGAAAATATAATGATGACTAATATACGTAAGACCCTTAGTAAACTATTTGCATCATTTCATTCTATGAAGGCATCTTGTGGTGCAATAGTCATGACGTTTTCTAAAAAGAAAGGTCAATACTGCACACCTGGCCTTTTTTGTTGTAAGAGATTCTTTATGTAAGTGAAGGTATTCATGATCTCAAGTTGTGATTTGTAAAAATAAATGTAATACAACCCACTACAGAATAGTTTTCTGCTATCACCAGTATCTTTGGTACAGGTTAATAAATCTATATTTCATTTGCAATTATACCCAAATAATGAAGTGCTCATTCCATCTAAACTTTTTGCATTGTAATTAATGTTATCTAATACATGCTAAATAGCATCTTTATGTATACAGGTACATTTGTTCATTGAGTGACTACTGAAGTGCACTCGAAGTCAGTATTGTCTGTTACAAGCTGAATAAAGTGTCCTGATATGTGTCCAGATATATGTCCAGATATATGTCCAGATATATGCATTTGTTGAATAATTGCTGCACTACACTCAAGGTTTTAGATGGGTGAAAAGAGATTCAGATAGCTTGAACTCTTGGATAGCTAAGTGTTGGAGCAGTGACACTGTTTGTCAGATGTCCTGAGCTAAAACTCAACTCCCAGAGTATCTTTTCACTTATTGGCTTTTTTTATATTAAAAGTTTTAGCATAATTAACATCAAAATGATTACACACTTTGTTCGTACATGTGAAATTGAAGCATTTTGTGTGAGATTATGCACAGGAGCAGTCAAAAGTGACATTAAATATATGTTTCTGTTCCATAAATTATAGGAAGTTGTTTGTGTGTGCCTTGTATAGAACTATTATAAAGAAATAACTTCTAAATGTGGTTGAGTGTAGAATCTTTTGATTAAAAATGAGAGAATATTTGTACTAAAAATTATTTTTTTAGCTGTTAGGTTAGAAGATAAAGTAAAGGAAATGAAAAAAGAATACTCAAAGTTGCATGAGAGATATACAGAGGTAAGGAAAATTTGGTTAGAAGATAAATATCAGTGAAAAATATATAAGATTACATGAGAGATATACAGAGGTAAGGAAAATTTGGTTAGAAGATAAATATCAATGAAAAAATATATAAGATTACATGAGAGATATACAGAGGTAAGGAAAATTTGGTTAGAAGATAAATATCAATGAAAAAATATATAAGATTACATGAGAGATATACAGAGGTAAGGAAAATTTGGTTAGAAGATAAATATCAATGAAAAATATATAAGATTACATGAGAGATATACAGAGGTAAGGAAAAGTTAGATTAGAAGATAAATATCAATGAAAAACATATACAAGATTACATGAAAGATATACAGAGGTAAGGAAAATTTAGGTTAGAAGATAAATATCAATGAGAAACATATATAAGATTACATGAAAGATCTACAGAGGTAAGGAAAATTTAGGTTAGAAGATAAATATCAATGAGAAACATATATAAGATTACATGAAAGATATACAGAGGTAAGGAAAAGTTAGGTTAGAAGATAAATATCAATGAAAAACATATATAAGATTAATTGAAAGATATACAGAGGTAAGGAAAATTTAGGTTAGAAGATAAATATCAATGAAAAAATATATAAGATTACATGAGAGATATACAGAGGTAAGGAAAAGTTGGTTAGAAGATAAATATCAGTGGAAAAAATATCTAAGATTACATGAGAGATATACAGAGGTAAGAAAAGTTAGGTTAAAAGATAAATATCAGTGAAAAAAATATCTAAGATTACATGAGAGATATACAGAGGTAAGGAAAATTTAGGTTAGAAGATAAATATCAGTGAAAAAAAAAATAAGATTACATGAGAAATAATACAGAGGTAAGGAAAAGTTATGTCAGCTTAGAAAATAAATGTAAATTAAGAAAGAACACTCAAAATTACATAAGATATTTGTATAGATATAGCAGGTTTTATTTTTTACAATGCTGTTTACCGAATATATCGCATACATGGCTTTATGAGTAAAACCTTATTTTAAAACGTGTAAGTTATAAAAGATATATTTTGTAATGTTACCCATAAATACTTTTAAAATATAGGTTGAAGTTATTGAATCTGAAACATAAGATAATTTTTAATTTACATATATCAAACTATATATTTAGATATGAAAAAATCTTAATACTTTTTTTAATGTTTTTGGTAAAAATAGATATCACAACTTAAATCTTTCATAGACATTTATCGAACTGTCAAGATTGACTGATTAAAACTCTGCATTAATTAAAGGTTGAGACAAGTGTTATATATATTAATTTCAAAAAATAAAATATTCTGTGTAGCAAGAACAACTATTTTGATTTTTCAGCTTTTTAAAACTCACATGGACTACTTGGAAAGGACCAAAATTCTTTTTGGAGGTGATAGATTGGAAAATGTGTCAAACAAACAAGGGTAATAACTATATATTTGATGTTTTCAGTTTCACTACAAAAGAACCCGTAAACCTGTACTTAAATATTTTTGTCAAATGTAGGTTGCAATTGCACATGGTGCATTTTGAGAAAAAAAGGTGTGCATATATATATGTATTGTAGAACATGTGCATTTGTTTTAATGTACTCATTTGTTATTTACAATGAAATTTAAATAGTATTCTATTGGCTTTATAGTGTATTTTGTTACATTAATTAGATTAATGAGCCATGTGAAGTAATCCATGAAATTAAGTGGTATAATTTCTGACTTCTCAGAAATTAATAGATGGTCAATATTTTTATCTCATTTTAGTTTATTCAAAAACTTTATGTAATAGAGCTAAACTGCTTAAAATGTTTCATGATATAAATATTTCTTAAAGTTTATCATTATTTTAATGAGTTTCCTTTTCCAGACTTGGTTTTCATCTGTCTCATGTCAAGTGTGGACAAGCTTTTTTCAATATGAACTTGGAAAGTGACTCTATAAAAACAATTCACAACCCTTTAGATTTTTCAAATGTGATTTCTCCCAACAGAAGTTTAAATTCACATAATAATCTTACAAGTGAACTGCAGGTTAGTTTCCTTTTCTGAGCAAACATTCTCATTTTGAATCTTTGAATTTTTCCTGATTTTCAATGTTTCCAAGTTTTAATAGAGGCCTTATTGTAAGAACTAAATATTATAAAAATTCCTTGTGTTATTAACTCTCTGTTTCTTTTCTCTCCAAAATTCTTGAAAATAAACATAAACAAAATATTTTAGTCCAATTAGTATTTAAATTTCATGATAAGTGATCCAGAATTAGTATATATATCAAGTATTTATGAACACTGAAGAATAGAACTCATTTCCTTTTGTTAAAAAGGTTTAAATGTGTTACACAGTTTTTCAAATTTTAAATATACAGCACTTAACCTAATTTACATTGGAAAAGGCTATTAATGTGTAAAACATTCTTGAGTAAATCTTTATTCATTTATTTAAGTGGATGTGTCTTTATATATTTATCTTTTCACTTTTTGCTCCAGTATAAATTAATTTTAAAAAGATTAATTGCAAGTGATTAATATATAAATTAAGAAATTGAAAACTGTAAGTCACCTTGAACATGGGATAAAACCTTCCTTTGGATAACCATACTCGAGTAATGATTGTGGGGTATATTACAGTAATCTTAGGTTTTAACTAAAAATATTTCTAAACAAAATTCTGATTAACCTTGAAAAGAATGTCATTAATTCTTTCTTAAGGTGAAGTAACAACAAATTATTTGTTTAATGTTCATAAAATAGTTCCATTTACATAGTTTGTTGATACAACTCTTGATCTTTTATAATTGTTTTATGCTAAATATATTTAACTGTCTTGTTAACTGCTCATCAAAAGAAGCAATATTTCTTCTCAAGATATTGAACTAATGTTTTAAATTGAGGTATCTTAATATTTTGTATTCTAACAAGTTAGCTAATAAGTTATTTAATAGTTTTGGTTCTTATTTTACTTTAAATATCTTAAGGCATGGTGTCATTGTGTTAAAGTTTTTATAAATAACCAAACATAAAGGCTTAGATATATTATAATAAAGAAAAAAAATTTTGTTTCTAATAACTTAGCATTAACTTTTCTCAGTTAGTATTTCTAGATATATCCGCGAGTTAAAAGTTTCACCTTTAAAATGAATTCTATGAAAAAATTCCATATTTTTGTCATTAAAATATGATTCTCTTGCAATATTCAGTCTACCTTAACAACGTACTGTGCAAGAGGAACTGAAGAAAATAGTTCACTTTCCACAAATAAAGAAATGTTGGACAAAAGTCAACTGACTGAGAAAATCCAGCAAAGTGATAGAGGCACAGCTACAAGTAGGAAAATATAACAATATATATATATGTATACTTTGTTTATAATGTTCTCTTTTGGAGTTTTTAATACTGTAATTTGTTTTCTTACGTAACTACTGTTCTTGTCAGTTTTGTTTTCCCATCTATTTCGTTTCCTTGTTATTCTTGGTTATCGTAGGTTTCTGATATAAAAATGGATAAGTTTTAAGAGTATCATAACGTGTTTGCTACGGAACTAATAAATGAAAGTTAATTGAGTTTTATTTAATTACAGTGATGTATACATATTCACTCCATTACATACTGAATCAGGATAATATGTGAATGTGTAGAATTCACTTAGGAATTGAATGTACCAAAAAACAAACAAACCTCATTTGGTAATAAAAATGTAAAGCCAGTGGAAACTCTGCCTAGGTTAATTAGCCCAAATCTTTAATTTGTATGTTCATTGTGTGTGTTTGTGTTTTCTTATTGCAAAACCCACATCAGTCTTTCTGCTGATTCCACCGAGGGGAATCGAACCCCTTATTTTAGCATTGTAAATTCGTAGACTTACCGCTGTACTAGTAGGGGGGGGCTTGTATGTTTGTGCAATTTGTTGCATAAATAGTTTAGACAATGTGATCAGAAAGCTAAATGATACACACTGACAATTATTGATCAGAGGACAAAACACTTTACTGCATTTTTAAGTATCAGAAGCTTCTTATTGTAAAAATAGCAAGTTTTCTGTGGAGAAATAATATTTGTGTTACCCATATTTTAAAGACATTAAGTATAGAGCAATCCCACCATACATATAATGTACTTTTTTCTCTCTCTCTCTTTTTACTATACTTTATGTAATCAATCTTACATTTTTCACTAGAAAACTAACAACTTAATTAGTTTACACATAAATGTTGACTTATGAAATAAGTAGTTTGATTATTATTTTAAAAAAAAGTACGTTTTTAAGTACTAATGAAGGGTATGCCATTAAACTATGATGCCAGAAAGAGTTCTAGTTTTCTGGTAACAGTTTTGATATCTGCTTTTTGTTTCTTCTCCTTCTTTGCAATATATAGAAGGTGGTTGGATTGATGGGTTTGATAATGATTTATCATATGCCATCTATACCACTCCAGAATTGGAGGACATTAAAGATATGACTGAAGATGTGAATATAGGAAAAGAACAAATACTGATAAAAAGGTGAGTATTTTGACATCTGTTAATAATGTGGAACAGTGCAACCTCTTAATGGAAATGACATAAAGTATTCCTGGTTCTTTATTAGAAAGACAACAACATGAAAAGTTTCTAAAAACAGAAACAAGAAATAAAAGTATGGTTATTGTCATAGGGAACAAAGAAGACCTAACACGTTGTATCAGGAACTCCGGTTTCATGACACAGATGCTCTGGAAGAAGTAGATGATGGAAGTGATATTTCAGGTATGTACAAAATTGTATTTTGTTTTTATTTCACCTATTTGTTATTCCTATTCAATCATAATTATCGAGTCACATGCTGATTGTGTGAAGTTTCAGTCATGCAGATATGCTAACTAAACTTGAAGTGAGAAAATATTATGTAATTCCTTGATCATTAGAGGTGTTAAAACGTACAATGAAAAATTCAAACTTAAGCAGAGAAATATTACGTGAAGAAATCAATATACGTTATTAAAATTATTTTAATTGTTTTATTAATACAGATATTAATCTTACAGTTTTCAATTATGTATTTTATATGAAAAATCAGTTTTTTGAAATATTTCTTAAACATATTTTCATAAAGTATAGCATTTACTAATCTTTAACTAAATGACAACACTAAATTCTTAGATGTATATTGTCCTTTTAGATAAGACTTTAGTAAAGCTGACAAATTAAAGTTCTGTAAGTTAAATTTAAGTAAGATGGATACAAAATATGCATGTCCATCAAGTATGTATCTTTAATTTCTTTTTTAGGATAATAATTTATCTAGCATTTTAGTAATATCCCCGCATGTAATAAAAACAAGTTTGTTTAAGAACACAAATATATATGAACATATAAAGGAACATTAGGATTTAGATGACGTGTGTTAAAAGTAAAAATAATTGTTTAATTTGAGATATTTATATATTTTTTACTTTGATTTTCACGCAATCTGAGGTGGATATGTTCATCCAGGGGAGTTTGCATCTGCTGGTTAGTTGAGTTTGAAATATGATAGTTGTTATTTTCTTGACTAATTAACAAAATATAGACACTGATTGTTTTTGTTATATCCACCTATTCCTGACATTTAATAGTCTACATTTGTATAACTTGCAAATGCTTATTCATGTGATAAGCTAATACATGAAGTGTTGCCTCTTTAGTCAAATCAGTACCATGTCCTACATAAGATGTCCTTTTTATTTTTTCTGAAACCAGTGAAGAGACTGAGACAAGTGTTCAAACTTTTCCTTCAGATTCAATAGATTTTAAGTTAAGGCGACTTTAGCTTTCTGAGAAAGGGAACACTTCTTAATTTTCACTACTTAAGTGTGTTTTAGTTGGAGTAATGTAGTATATTGAATGTGTGCCCAAATTGGTTATTGCTATTTGCTCAGTTTGTTTATTTTTATTTAGCTAATAAAACTGAAATAAATGTAGTAAAACATTAACCTTTTACAATTAGGAGTAACAATAGTGATAATTTATTTATAATCAACCCAACAGCTCTTGGCTTTTCTGGGCTAACAACATTAATTAGTGTGTTTCATTATTTCATTTGGAATTTAAAATTAATCGTTTATTTTACTCTAAAATTATTATTAGTGATAATTATAATTCATATTGCTTTTTTATCAACTGGGATTGTTGTTTTAAATTGTTTTTAACATCAATTTAATCAAGTTGCTAACATAGTCACCAGTTATTATTCATTCAGTATCTGTATTAAAATGGTTGTTTAAAACGTTTATCTCACTATCAATGTTTCTACTTTAATTTTTTTCACTTGATTTGTAGTTTAAGTTGAAATAGTCTAATGATTTAAATACTGTGTTTTAGCGACCATAATGACAAAGTGTGCATGGAAACTGTTAAAGCATGTTTGATATGTTTCTTGCTATAAACTGAAAATCTTGATTAAATTGTTTTATGCTTCTTTTTCTGTTGTCACTTAACATGTTTGTTTATTTTATATTGATGCATGAAGGTCTACTAGCTTAATGTAAAGCTAACTTCAGTGAAAATTAGTATTTAAATACTTGAAATTATTAAAAATATTGTAGGCATATTTGGTGAACTAAACTTCTTTCCAGATTCAATTACACATGGTATAGTCAGGGAACCATGCCATGAAAATCATTTTGTGTTTAGTTCTAATGATGAAATTCCATAAAATCTACAGAGTTACACCTTTGGGTAGCGTGAAATTTGTATAATTGAGTTGGTTTTATAAGGAATGAAATATAAAGACATGCTTATAAAGGTCCTCCCTATGGCTTTTGTGACTTTTAAATGTATCTGTTCTCTAAATGTAGATTAAAGGAAGAAATTTAAATTGAAAGGTTTTAATCAGTTTTTTTTATAGAAAGGTAAAAAATGGATATTTATAAGGCATTGGTTTCATGTGACTTCTACAAGTATGTGATAACAATGTCAGCAGAAATTATTTGTGAAATTTGACCTTAAGTTATCAGCTGTTTGTTAAATGTTTACTGATTTTTATTTTTTATAAAAATGGACCCAGCATGGCCAGGTTGTTAAGGCACTTGACTCGTAATCCAAGGGTTTCGGGTTTGAATCCCCTTTACACCAAACATGCTTGCCCTTTCAGCTGTGGGGGCATTACAATGTGATGGTCAATCCCACTATTCATTGGTAAAAGAGTAGCCCAGGAGTTGGCAATGGGGTGGTGATGACTAGCTTTTTTCCCACTGGTCTTACACTGCTAAATTAGGGATGGTTAGCATGTATAGCCTTTGTGTAGTTTTGCACTGAATTCAAAACCAGTCTATAAAAAGAGTCAGCTATTCTTGAAAACAATGACCTTGAATATCACAAAAAATAATAGGTCTTTTTACCTTTGTGTGTGTGTATAAAAGTTCAATCAAAATGACTAACCTTGTAATCATCATGTTACCATGAAACTGTATAAACTATAACTGAATATTCTATGTTTTGTCTTCACAAAATTTGGTGAGCTTTTCCATAAACATTAAAAGTTATTTGTTCGTAGAGAATCAGATTTTCTGATATGATATATTACCTGCACTCACATAAATAGCTATACTAATTTAATGTTGATTTCTTTATGCAGAAAAAAATATTTGTGCATGTCGCAAGGCTTAACACTCCCACTCACCCACAATTGACTGATTCCAATGCATCTTGCATGCAAATCATCATGCAGCAAGCCTCCACCAATAAGAGTGCAACATACTCTCTTAATGCTTCTGATTCCATCTGTTCAATTATATTGGACTATTACTTCTCATTTGGCTGTACACATGTTGTTTATAGTGGACTATTACTTCTCATTTGGCTGTACACATGTTGTTTATATTGGACTATTACTTCTCATTTGGCTGTACTCATGTTGTTTATATTGTACTATTACTTCTCATTTAGCTGGACTCATGTTGTTTATATTGTACTATTACTTCTCATTTGGCTGTACTCATGTTGTTTATATTGGACTATTACTTCTCATTTGGCTGTACTCATGTTGTTTATATTGGACTATTACTTCTCATTTGGCTGTACACATGTTGTTTATAGTGGACTATTACTTCTCATTTGGCTGTACTCATGTTGTTTATATTGTACTATTACTTATCATTTAGCTGTACACGTGTTTATATTGGACTATTACTTCTCATTTGGCTGTACACATGTTGTTTATATTGGACTATTACTTCTCATTTGGCTGTACTCATGTTGTTTATATTGTACTATTACTTCTCATTTAGCTGGACTCATGTTGTTTATATTGTACTATTACTTCTCATTTGGCTGTACTCATGTTGTTTATATTGGACTATTACTTCTCATTTGGCTGTACACATGTTGTTTATATTGGACTATTACTTATCATTTGGCTGTACACATGTTGTTTATATTGGACTATTACTTCTCATTTGGCTGTACACATGTTGTTTATAGTGGACTATTACTTCTCATTTGGCTGTACTCATGTTGTTTATATTGTACTATTACTTATCATTTAGCTGTACACGTGTTTATATTGGACTATTACTTCTCATTTGGCTGTACACATGTTGTTTATATTGGACTATTACTTCTCATTTGGCTGTACTCATGTTGTTTATATTGTACTATTACTTCTCATTTAGCTGGACTCATGTTGTTTATATTGTACTATTACTTCTCATTTGGCTGTACTCATGTTGTTTATATTGGACTATTACTTCTCATTTGGCTGTACACATGTTGTTTATATTGGACTATTACTTATCATTTGGCTGTACACATGTTGTTTATATTGGACTATTACTTCTCATTTAGCTGTACTCATGTTGTTTATATTGGACTATTACTTCTCATTTGGCTGTACACATGTTGTTTATATTGGACTATTACTTATCATTTGGCTGTACACATGTTGTTTATATTGGACTATTACTTCTCATTTGGCTGTACTCATGTTGTTTATATTGGACTATTACTTCTCATTTGGCTGTACACATGTTGTTTATAGTGGACTATTACTTCTCATTTGGCTGTACTCATGTTGTTTATATTGGACTATTACTTCTCATTTGGCTGTACACATGTTGTTTATATTGGACTATTACTTCTCATTTAGCTGGACTCATGTTGTTTATATTGGACTATTACTTCTCATTTGGCTGTACTCATGTTGTTTATATTGGACTATTACTTCTCATTTGGCTGTACACATGTTGCTTATATTGGACTATTACTTCTCATTTGGCTGTACACATGTTGTTTATAGTGGACTATTACTTATTTAGCTGGACTCATGTTGTTTATATTGGACTATTACTTCTCATTTGGCTGTACTCATGTTGTTTATATTGGACTATTACTTCTCATTTGGCTGTACTCATGTTGTTTATATTGGACTATTACTTCTCATTTGGCTGTACACATGTTGTTTATAGTGGACTATTACTTATCATTTGGCTGTACACATGTTGTTTATATTGTACTATTACTTCTCATTTGGCTGTAAACATGTTGCTTATATTGGACTATTACTTCTAATTTGGCTGTACACATGTTGTTTATATTGGACTATTACTTCTAATTTGGCTGTACACATGTTGTTTATATTGGACTATTACTTCTCATTTGGCTGTACACATGTTGTTTATATTGTACTATTACTTCTCATTTAGCTGTACTCATGTTGTTTATGTTGGACTATTACTTCTCATTTGGCTGTACACATGTTGTTTATATTGGACTATTACTTCTCATTTAGCTGTACACATGTTGTTTATATTGGACTATTACTTCTCATTTGGCTGTACACATGTTGTTTATATTGGACTATTACTTCTCATTTGGCTGTACACATGTTGTTTATATTGGACTATTACTTCTCATTTAGCTGGACTCATGTTGTTTATATTGGACTATTACTTCTCATTTAGCTGTACGCGTGTTTATATTGGACTATTACTTCTCATTTGGCTGTACACATGTTGTTTATATTGGACTATTACTTCTCATTTAGCTGGACTCATGTTGTTTATATTGGACTATTACTTCTCATTTAGCTGTACACGTGTTTATATTGGACTATTACTTCTCATTTGGCTGTACACATGTTGTTTATATTGGACTATTACTTCTCATTTAGCTGGACTCATGTTGTTTATATTGGACTATTACTTCTCATTTAGCTGTACACATGTTGTTTATATTGGACTATTACTTCTCATTTGGCTGTACTCATGTTGTTTATATTGGACTATTACTTCTCATTTAGCTGGACTCATGTTGTTTATATTGGACTATTACTTCTCATTTAGCTGTACACATGTTGTTTATATTGGACTATTACTTCTCATCTAGCTGGACTCATGTTGTTTATATTGGACTATTACTTCTCATTTGGCTGTACACATGTTGTTTATATTGGACTATTACTTCTCATTTGGCTGTACACATGTTGTTTATATTGGACTATTACTTATCATTTAGCTGTACACGTGTTTATATTGGACTATTACTTCTCATTTGGCTGTACACATGTTGTTTATATTGGACTATTACTTCTCATTTAGCTGGACTCATGTTGTTTATATTGGACTATTACTTCTCATTTAGCTGTACTCATGTTGTTTATATTGGACTATTACTTCTCATTTAGCTGTACTCATGTTGTTTATATTGGACTATTACTTCTCATTTAGCTGTATTTATGTTGTAATGTGTAATTATTGCTCTTTTAATTTTTTATTCATCTTTTTATTAATTTCTCTCAAAAAGTTTACTCTTTTTTTTTTTCTATACAATAGTGATATTTATAACTTGTTGAGTTACTCCAAAGTAGAATTATTTTCTATATCTACTCAGTTATGGAACTTATTACTTCATACAAAAACTTTATTTCAGTGATGTCGAGAAAACCCACTTGTAGAGAAATGTATATGTAAAAACGGCTTGTTTGGGTTGAGAAAATTTTTTATGTAGAGGAGTGAACAACATTTCAACCTTCTTCGGTCATCGTCAGGTTCACATATGCCACATCTAATACATACATTATTGTTAATACATGTTTCATTTTATAAGTAAATGTTTATTTCATTTTGTTATTATTATAATTATTGTTGGATTAAGAATTTTATTTTAGAGCTTAGTGATATTTTTTGTCCTGCACTGTTCTATTAGGCTTAACATGAGTGTTATTTTCAGTTTAGCTGTAGTTCTACTTGCAACTTAATTGCTAATTAAGTTAAATATCTTTTTAGCTTAGGCTTAACAAGTGTCTTTTAATTTTGGTTTACTTGTGGTTTTACTTCTGGATTAATCATTAGTTCAGTTAACTATTTTGTTGTTCTTCAATACATAACATATTAAGTATGTTTCTTTCATTACCAACTTTCTTACTGTTAATTTTGTTTAATTTATAATATATTCCTCTTACAATAAATTTTGTTCATGTGGGCCCCTGGGAGCTGGGGTCCATCCTACTTGCTCCCACTGTCACTTGCCTTCCTTCTATAACAACTGAACACGTTTCAGATTGCCCAGATTTTGTCAGTTTTTCCTCTATTATATCGTGGATTACATTCTAGTCCTCTACTGCAGAATCTGCTAGGCCTATCTCAGTTTTTGTTTTAGACATGTTTCACAATTTACTTTTCTTCTTTGACATTGCTTTATTGTTTTCAAGGGTTTTTATCCTTCAAATCCGTTTCCCACTATTTTTCCCTCCCTTATTCCATTGCTTTGTCTGTGATATTTTTTCCCCTTCCACCCTGACCCATACGATTACAGCTCCAATTTGATAGTCTTTTTATTCCTTAAACCCTTCTTCCTGTCATCAGTTCCTGGTGTCTTCATCCTAATTACATATCTTTTTTTTTCACTGTATGTCAAACCTGTCATCTGTTGAGCCCTGGAACCACACCTCCTATATATTCATCTCCCATTCTCTACTTTGCATAACTGTTTCATCCTTATTGAGGTATCATCATCCACCCTTTGCCATCCTGTCACTCTTTTGTGACACTGACTGTGCAAGTTTCCTTTTAGTATATGTGTTTCTTATTTTTCATGGGCATGTCCCTCTTTTTCTCTTTATGGGTCCCACTCTGCAATGAGTGGTGCCTGTCCAGTAAAAGCTGCACTGTAAGGCCACAATGACTTGACGATCATAATTCCATTGACACGAAACATATATGTTGAGATGGTGTATTCCACAAGATTCCTTGTAGGTTTATTCTCATAATATATTTACTTCATTAATATGTCCGTCCTGTAACATACCCATGGAATTCATGGGTAAAGCAGAAGGAGGGTATATGCCAATCCCTGTCATGCCTTCTATTGAGTAAATTGGGTCTGCTTTTCAAATTTTGATTTCATGATTACCCATTGCACTGTCTCACGTGTTGTTGTTTCCTTTGGACTCACCACTATACTTTTTCCCCTTTTTCATCTAGTGAGTTTGAAAGTTCTTACATTTTCCAAGTCCAAGCTGCTGCTGTGATAGAGTATAGAGTCATCCTTCTGAATGTGTTAAAGAAAAATAAATTTAAATATATACAAACACACCCAATTTACATAAATGATGATAAAACCATTCAGTTAATAGCAGGATGGTGGTGTTCTGCTAGAGTAGATGACAAGATGTCCTCCACTGCATAACATTGGAGTGAACCATGATAACTGCAGATCACCCCTCTGACTGGGATTGTTCATCCTACTTCCATGTGAATGTCAATTCCCAGTGGCTGGGTTTTGAATTTAGAGCTGAATCAACCAACATAAGTTCTCACACACATTTATTATGGCTGTTTCTATTCTTTCACTTATTTATACACTTGTTACACTATCCTTGTTTTGATAATGGAGATACTCATTGGTTACTGTAGTTTTTCTCTTTTTGTTATCCCTCAGTGTTCTTATTATTCTGAGGATGTTACTGCACTTAGAGTGGTTTGTGCCATTTTGTTTTTGAGTAGATTGGTTTATATAACACAGATGTCTTTTTGATGTCAGATTCCTGGATTGGTTAATTGATTTCTAACACTGTTATTATGTGTTCTATCATAGGTCAGGGAGGGTATGAGATTCTCTATGGTCTCATGAACTTAAGGTGAAGATGGTATGATGAATGTTAGTTCCTGGTGGCCAGGGTTTTGGATTTTAGTTGACTTGTCAGCAGTATGATCCTCTTTTCTACCCTCACATGGATGTCAGTTACCAGTAGCCAGACTTTGGATTGTAGTTGACTTACCAGTGATATGATCCTCATGCTGTCCAAGCAGTTCCCTGTGGTCTGGATTTTGGATGTAATTGACTTACCATGCATGGTCTGTCATGCTCCAATCATTCTGCACCTTGAGGCACATTCTTTTACTCTTGCACACATTTTTATATTATGGAATTGAGACTCATCTGCAGTGTGTTTCAGACTACTACCTGACCAAAGTATACTTCCTATTGAATTTGCTACTCTCTGTTTTGACTTATATCTATGACACTTTTTCCTACTAGGTGAAGAGTATATTTGGTACAGAAGTGTTGTGGTCTCCCACATATGACTTGCAACTCTAAAGATCTCTTTGGGAGTGTCATTCAGATACTTCTGAATGATGCTTCTTTTTTCGATTTTGTTAATCACTTCACCTGTTCAATGTGAGATTCTAACTATTTATGTGATAAAAGGTAATGTACTCTCTCACAAAATGTAATTTTTGTGTATTGAAAATTTATTTCCAATGGGTACTTAACTTCTCTCACATTTGCCACCCTTCCTCCCCATTGAAAACTGGTACTTCTTTTTCCTGCCAAAACTCAAAGTGATAGTGTGATAGAATTGAATAGCAAAGTCATATGCGTCCAGAGAGCACATCACACTCCTACAAATGGAAGGTTGTTGCATCATGATTTTTGTGTAAGACACGTTGGAATCAGTCAATTCCAGAAGGATGGGAGCATCAAGGCTTGTGGTATGCACAAAAAAATTGTGCATATAGAGAGGTCAGCACTGAATGAGAATAACTATTTATGTGAAAGGAGGTAAGTACCTATAAGAGGCACATTTTATTATAGGAAAATTATAACTTTTAATATATTTGTACCAGAGATTTGTTTGCAAATTTATGTAGTCAGAGTCTGACTTTGAATTTGACTTGGCTGAGTGTAATTAATTTTCATGTTAAGATTAAAAATATACTTTCATCTTATAATTTTAATATTTCATTTGCATAACCCCCAGAACCTCCTAAAATAAATATCAAAAATTTATTTGAGATGATACCTCATCTTAATGTACAAAATAGCTTAATTCTTTGTGCATCTACTGATGAGATTAACATGTGAAGAACCTTGAGCTAAATCTCGCCTATGAAACACGTTTAACATGAAATGCTCTAAGTACATAATGTCATCCTTTTGCACTAATAGCTCTCCACCAGTGAAGGAATGATACAACATTCTTGCACAGCAACTCTTCCAAAGCACTTGTGCTCAGATTAATTTCATTCTTTTCCTCTGCATTTTCTTGAACAGACATATTCCAAAATTGTTACTTATTTATTTGAGATTTATGATAGTGTATGAGTGTTTTAATTTTTGTTTCACAATTATCTTATTTAGTGTTTGTGTTTCACACAACCAGCATGGTTTCTTTTATTTCACTTAAGAAAAAGAAATTTGGTTATTACCTGCTACTCTGACATGTAGGTTTCTTCATGCATACTGAGGCTCCTCCTTTTATCTATTCAGCTGATGTTCCTTCTTCCCAGTTTGATTATCGGGGTCATCACTCATCTTATTGGTGAGTATCCTGTTGAGTTTGGCCTTATGGAAGCTATACTCTCTCTCTCTCTTTGCTAGCCTTTGGTATCCATTTTCTGCCACCACTTAGTCCTTCTTCAGATTCTCACTCATGGCTGACTTCTTCTCTTTTCACCCTTTTTCAGTTTCCTTTTCTCCTTCCTCTCATCTCATTTATCTTTAGTATCAAGAATGCAATTTCAAATCTTTTCGTCAAGATTGTCATCTATTGAGTATTTACCCCTACTCCAAGTTATTACTTTTGTTTCTTTGTGGTCCCTAAGAAGATCAAGAACTAGTGTGTGGTTACCACTGATTTCTTGTCATCCTTCAGTTCCATATGGTGCACTCTTTTCTCTCCAGTGGTTCTTTTCACTTGATCTCTGAATGCCCCAGAGTCAACATTTCAGTCTCCTTTTTTGCACTTCTAATCACCTCTCTCAGCCAGACAAGATTCTACCAACAGAATAGTTTCTTCACTTTCAAATTTTCATTGGGTTTGCTCATGGTTGGGCACTCCTATCAACACCAAAATTCCTCTTTTTTGGCTCAGTTCTTCATCCCTTAACCAAAATTATTCTCACTTTTTTCTCTACACCTGTGTACTCCTTCATGTTCCTTCTCATGTCATTGCTTTCTCATATTCTGTTGGTGGTTTATCTTTGGTTGGCAAAACTCATTTCCAACAGTTCATCAATTAATATCTTGTCTCTCTTTTACTTTGTTCCAATTCCCACTCTTTCTTGCTCCAATCACACATGCCTCTCTCTCACTTAGTGTTGTCCCTTCATCTTTAAATATGTGACATGTCTTGCTCACTGCCTATAAAATTGATCTCTTTGATTGCATAGTTCTCCCATTTCTGTTGTCCTTCAACTTTGCCTATTTATGAACATAAGTGACAGGTTTTTTTCATTATGACCCATCTGTCACTCCCATTCTTCAGTCCATCTGACTATGAACTATGTTGTTTTTTATCCTTTTTCATGTGGTTGTTCAACCATAGACCGCTAACTTCCTCCATTGCTGATTATGAAACAGTTTTATCAACAACATTTTACCTTTCCAGTTACTACCATGTATTTTCTTCCACTGTCCTCTTCACTTTGTTCATATTTTTTCCTTTCTCACCAAAACCTTTATCCTACTACATGCTTGATTGGGACCTTAATTTAGTTTTATCAGTGTCCAAGATATTGACTTCATCTTCTTGCATAATCTTTTCATGAAAGCATATTTCTTTCTTCTCACTTGTGGTCATCATCATTTTGATGTATATGTCTGATGCTTTTTGCAGTCTCTTTCTTTATAACTACTTCTCTATTCTTATCAGGGCTTTTTTTCCTCTAAGGTGTTGACTGCTTAGGAAGAAGACTGTTTTCCTCTTTACTTTCAGTTTCTCACCTCTATGCTCATTCAGAACTGGATTGTCATTTGTGTTAAGTGTTACCTGGCATTTATGTTTCATTACTGAGACTCATTTTTGTTGAAGTGCCTGTTATCTATCTTCTACCATTAGAGGTTAGGTTTGCCAGGTCCTCCACTTAATGTATTCTTCTTCAGATATCAGTGCTTGCAGGCTGTTACAGATTTTGTTATTTCACTTTCTGGTTCCTCACTCTAGTCCACCATTGAACAAGACATGTGAATGACTCCACACACTTTTGTCTCCTATTTTTTCCATCATCTGGTTGTTTTGTATCTTGGTGGATTTAGACTCTCTTGAGTCCCTGTTCTTTAATCCATGCACCATATTCGAGAAAGATGAATACAATGTCTTCCCTTTTATAGAATCCCACCAGGTATCTGCCCACTTCTTTGACTCAGGCTTGCCAGCTTTTAAAAATAGGGCTATGCAGTCAACAGTTGCATTTCATCAAGTAATTAATCTTTTCAGCAGGTGTCTGGTGAAGATCTGGGCACTTTTCTGTGCCTTTACAATGCAAATTCATCCTTCCTTTTTCACATGGAGCATAGGAGGTCCTTGGAACTTACTTTTCCCAGTTGTTGGTGGTTGACTTAGCAAAATTTGTTGGGAAGAATGGTAGTCGTGTTGGCACTGTCTGTGTATATGGGTCACTCTTTAAACAGTCAGTGTACCCTCCTCCTGTGACATAGCAGTTTTCTTTACTCCAGTCAGATACACACTGTACTGTCTGATTGCACCCTAATCACACTACATTTCTTGGCTCATTGACTCTTTGTGTACATGGCTGGTTATGCTAAGATTTGGCTCATCCCTGCAACACTTGTGTCCTTTTGCCTTTCCTTCCATGCAGAGAGTATACTCTGGTTCAGACAAAATGCAGCCTCTCATGGATGTGTCCCTATAGATATTCTGACATTAGGTGTCACATTCCATGAGGTCTCACTTTAAGCACTTTCTCAAAGCAGGTCCTCTAAGCTTATTCTTTGCTTCAGCCACTCTGTTAGTTCAGTGTGAAATCATAGCTACTTTGGTTGAGGAGATGAGGTACCATCCGAGAAGTTAACATTTTACTTAATTGAAAATGTAATTCTGATAGACAACCCAGCACATCTCATCCATCATCTTCATTTCAAGTACACATTCTTTTTGTTTCACCTAAGAATGAAGAACTTGAACTCAAGTACTTAGGACAGAACTACTGTGAAAGGAAAGAATATCATATTCTTATTGGCATAGAACTATTGTTACATAATGATAACATTATTTACTGTGGAGTTTATGGTAAACACAATTTTTGTCTGGTTTAGCAGCAGGCAATTCTCACAGGCAGATACACAAAGGAATCAAGTTATTCTGTGTGAAGAGGTGAACATCAGAAATACATTTTGAGATAAGGATATTGTTTTCCTTTATTAAAATATTATATTTTATGTTTTATTTTCTCTATCACAAGAAGACTGATAAAAGCATTAACTTACACTGGATGTTCTTCAAAGCCAGTGATTGTGTTATAGTTATCTGTTCTCCTGATACTAACATGGCAATGTTATGTTATAATTACTATAATGCTAGTGATAAATTATCCTTTCATACCAGATCTTGGACAAAAGAAGGCATGTTCCAAAACGTATCATCTGCTGATAATATAGCTATTTGTTGAACTTCAGGGTTTTCATTCTTTACCCAATTAAGTATTGAAAACATTTGCTCCAGTCTTATGCAAATTAAATTTTGCAAAATTTGCGACCAAAATAAATATATAATATTAAATCTGTTATAGTATTCAGAAATTAAACTGTATGTATCAATCATGCTGGCTAATGTCATAAATTTAATATATTTAACATTTAATTAATGTCTAAATTTATATTAAAATTTAAATCAGTTTGAGGCTATTTTAAATTGTAATACCTAACAAACAGGACAAATGTGGAATGATAGCTAGTCCTATGCACATAGATTGCAAATAATGATCACAAGCCAACAACAAAAATTAAATGATGAGACAACACATGTAAAACTTCAATTCAGTAATTGAAAAGGTTGTTTGGGCTGAAGAATACAAAAGGATTTTTGTAGATCTGATAGAACTGGACATACAAAAACTATCCATTATTTGGAATATCTAAAAATTGTAGATAAAGATGACTTATATAAAGTTACTGTAGATGAAGCAAAACTCTTCTCAAACACCCAAGTTATAAAATGGGATATAGTAGATACTGTTGTATGAAGAGGGTTTAAATACCTTTTAACCCTTTAGCAATAGGTCGGGTCAAAGGCCACAACATCACATCTATTGACATGCATTCAAAAAGTTTATTGAACTATTATTTTATGAAATCAAATTGCAGATTATAATTCAAACTTTAATATTATATGTGAGTTAAGTTTTAGATTTAAAAGTAAATATTAAAAGAACATATCTGCATATAGATTTAGTGAGTCATGTAGTATGTTGAATGCAACACTGTTTAAAATTAGATGTGTGTGATGTGAAAATACTACGTTTATAGTTTCTTACAAATTAAAAACTCAAATTACTGATATTATCAAGCTATAATATAAAATAGGAATTTCATATATTTTTATTTTGCTGAGATATGGCTTGTGTACTAAATCAAACACAGTGGCCCCATCCAACTCTTTCCATTTGTGAAAACAGTGCCTTATGTACGCTTACTGCAATATATGACATGAATAACATTATGTAATGCAAATTTTGTTCCTGGATAGTATGTGTTATTTCTTAATTGCTTATGTTGTAAAAGTACAGAAAATGGCCATTATTCCCTTCAATCTTTGCTTTTGTGACCTAGATAATGAAATTTAGAAATTAACCTATATTTTATGTAAAAATGGGCAAATTTGCACATTTTTGTTTACATAAGGTCTGAATAAAACAATATATGAATCAAGATTTACATGTATTTACATTAAAGATATACAAAAAGGAACAAAATTGTTTAGAAGTGAGTAGTTTTTCTAAATTTGCGACTGTAATGTAAATCACTTTCACGTATCAGCCCCCGAAATATAGTCTCTCATCATGTTTTTGTTATACGCTCCTTGGTAGTGGTGTTCAAAGACCAGTACGTCTTGGTGGAAGTGCTTATCTTGCTCCTCTAAGTAGGCTCCCATGTTCTTGAATTTATCAAGATGAGCGTCAAGGATATGGATTTTCAGGGACATCCTGCAGCCCATTTTGTCGTAGTTGTTCACCAGAGCCTCAACCGGTTCCACACAATTTTCGGCCTTGTCATTGCCCAAGAAGCTCCAAACCACTGTGACAAAGGTGCCCCAAGCTGTTTTTTCCTTTCTACTGAGCTTCTTGGGGAATTCTGTGCACTCCAGGATCTTCTTTATTTGTGGTCCAACAAAGACACCAGCTTTGACTTTTGCCTCAGACAGCTTAGGGAAGAAGTCTTGAAGGTACTTGAAAGTTGTAGACTCCTTATCAAGAGCTGTGACAAATTGTTTCATAAGACCCAGTTTTATGTGTAATGGTTGGAACAACACCTTCTGGAGGTCCACTAGTGGCTAAGACTTGACATTATGCCTCTCCATAGAGAACTTGGTCCACTGTGACCAATGCTTCCTGTTGTAGTGTGCTGCATTGTTCCTGTTGTCCTGGCAAAGATAATAGGGAAACTTGGTAAAGCCTCCTTGGAGACCCATCAGAAATGCCACCATTTTGAAGTCTCCAATAACCTCCCAGCCATATTCTTCGTACTTCAAGGCTTCTAGCAAGGTCTTGATGCTGTATTTCTCTTTGAGGTGCACCGAATGAGCCAGGGGAAGAGATGGATACTTATTCCTGTAATGGAGCAGCACAGCTTTGAGGCTTCTGGATCAGCTATCAATGAAGAGGCACCACTTGTTCAGGTTACAGACAATTTCAATTGCCTCAGCACTGAATCTACTTGGAATGTTCTGGAAAATGGGTAAATTTAAAAATTTAATTACCCAGGTCACAAAAGCAAAGTTTGAAGAGAAAAATAGGTCTTTTCCATTTACTTTAGGCATAAGCAATTGGGCAATAACACTTTCTGCCCAGGAACAAGAAAAAGTATAAAGTTTGTTACATAATGTGACCAGTCAGCAGCTTAGAATGCCCCTAGAATGGTTTTCTCAGCCATCTTAATCTGTGAAAAGGCTACTATCTTTCAATCCAAAATTTGAAGGAGGTAGGTTGTGTCTTGAATTTGGTTAAAGTTTCATATTTTTTAATCTAAATACATCTTAGTTATTAAACTTAATAAACTATAGTAAAATTCAATAGTATCAGTGTAGTTATTTATGATTTTTGACTATTCAGCTGAATATATAAAACCTTAAAAATTTTTGATATCCTTTATGTCTAAAATTTTAAAATGCTTAGCGACTTAAGTTCAGTAGCAACCAAGTACAAAGGTTATAGTGAGAAGAGATTATTGTTGACTTTTTTCTTGATTTATTGTTTGATATTTTATTTAAGAAAATTAAGTTTAATAATTTATTTCAAAATAGTAATAATCTGTATAATAATTGAAATATGATTGTATATTACAAAATACTAGTCCACTTAAATGCAACCAAGACAGGAAAAACCAAAGGTCAGTGTTGTATTATTGGATATGTAACATGAATGCACATGCACCACATTAATGCAAGTTATGTAATGTTAGGTAGGCATGATTGGAAGGTCAATATAATAAAAAATAATAAATATGTATGTTCGTACTTAGCTACTTAGACTGTA
This sequence comes from Tachypleus tridentatus, assembly GCF_004210375.1. NCBI lineage: Eukaryota > Metazoa > Arthropoda > Merostomata > Xiphosura > Limulidae > Tachypleus > Tachypleus tridentatus. The sequence continues at coordinate 106,802,538 of NC_134834.1, forward strand.
CATTTGTATTTTCATATTATAACATGTAGTCATTCTAACATGAAAAAGTGTATTTTATATTTATTTCCTAATTTTTTATGATGGTTACAAGTTTTGTTAAATGATAAACTCTACACAGTTAGAGTATAGAAAATAACATAAAATATAAAGTCTTACTGAAAACAAACTTTTGAAATGTATTTAGGAGGTTTTATAGATTACACAAAAAATGTTTGAGATTTTTGGAACGAAGAATAGTTTTCAGTGATAGCGAGAAAACCCACTTGTATAGAAAAATATATATGTAAAAATGGCTGGTTTGGGTTGAGAAAATTTTTTATGTAGAGAAGCGAACACTTTTTTTCTACCTTCTTTAGTCATCGTCAGGTCAAAATGTTGTTCACTCCTTTACAGAAAAAAATTTTCTGAACCCAAACCAAAAGAATAGTCTTATTTTTAATCATAGCATGAATCACTTTGCACTCAGACTAGTTATGAAACAGACTGTATTTTCCTAAACGAATCTTTAATAAAAACATTTAATTAAAAAATCTGATATTTTGTATACAAAAAGCTCGTGACCTTTAATGAAAGTGTTGAATTTTGTTAAGATACACATGCTGTATCGAAAGCTATAATGTATATATGTTAAGTGTACAAAAAGGGCAGATAAAATTATGCATATTATACTGTGCTCATTGCAAAAGGGTTAATATACTACCAACAATAGATATTCCAGTTTCATTGATAAACAATCATGGTTGTCCTACAAAGAGATTTTGTTAAATACAGAGAAACCTTAGTAGGTAAACCCTCAAGTCAGGCAAAGAAGTGTAAAACTTCCTATCATGAAGATTGAGTTTTCAAATGTCTGGGTGGAGAATGTCTGATGAAGGTAATCTCAATAGTGACTGCTATTTCAGATGAGGTAGATGTGGACATTCTTGCAGATACTGAATAAGCATAAACCATGCTTTGGCTGTCTAACATGGCACAACCAAGAGAACTCAACAAGGAGTACAACAAACCATACTCAGAACTCAGTGTAACAGCTGAACTAGGGGAAAGGAACACAGATGTGAACTTCTCCAGTTCTTACTGAACACATCTACTGCAAATGCTTGATGATGAGGTATCAGAGACCAAAACAACTGTAATCAAGAATTATAATGAGTTGCAAAGACATCAATCATTAGAAACCCAAACTGGGAGCAAATCCACTGAAAAACCTCATGATGTAGCACCCATGAATCTGGTTGGGTTGAGACAAGTGATCTGTAATTAAATTAATCACTCCTAGAAAACAACATGCTAAATGACTGATACAATGGGAATGAGCCCAGTAGACAAAATTCAATGTATGAAAACAGAGGTCTCGAGAACATGTGTCTCCTTTATGAGAAATCTGAAATACAAGCATGAAATTGTTGGAGTGTAGCAAGAAGTAGTTTTCCTTTAAGGGAGACAGACCTTGAACCATTGCCTGATCTACTGCAAGGAGTTTGAAAATTTTGATATGGAGGGTAGACTCATCTTCCATCCACGTATCCTGAAATTCCCAACCTTGGAGATAAAATCCCCATCCCTGAAGAGATATGTTTGTGGATGAGGTTTTGGAATAGGTACCTCAATAATTGTGTTGTTCCAATCCAACCACTGTTTGCAACTGATGATGTTGCTCATGAGCATTGAAACAGGATGATTCAAAAGATTGGAATGTATGATCTTTTGGTCACACAGTGACCATTGAATGAACCTAATGTGCTTGTCCCAAAAGAATGAGAGGTTCAAGGGATGCTTACATTCACAAAAGAGAAAGAAAACCATCATTGCAATAGGAGATGGAGTCAGAAGTAAAAGCCTTATGGCTATTTCCATGGTTTGAAGCCTGATAGGGGCTGGTTGAGCACAACTTAAGTGAGAATTGTAAAACACACCCAAAGAGAACAGATATTATGTTGGTGACAAAATAGATTTTTTTCAGCCTGATAAGGAAGCCCATGTCTGTGGCTTCTGAAAGGAGAATCTCAAAGTATTGTTCTTCTAATTAATGGGATGGAGCCATAAGGAGCCAGTCAACTATACAACAGTGTGTGCACAGGCCCAAGGAATTCAGGTGATGAGGAAAAGCTTGAACAACTCTGCAGAAAACATAAGGTGTTGATGCAAGACCAAAAAGGAAGATCCTGGAACTACATCATCTGCCCCTTGTGCACAAACTTTCAGGAAGATTCAGCTATGGGGGAATATGGAGATAAGAGTTGGTAACATTGAACTTGATCATCCAGATCCCTGTTGCAAGGTGCTGTCACAGGTTGAGAAAAGATTCTGTTGTAAATCACGGAGGATCTAAAAATTGGTTGAATTGATACAAAGTGATGATTGGATGCCAGTCTCCTGTTTTCTTGGATACAATGAATAAATATGAATAAAATGTTGTAAGAATAGGATCAACCCTCTCTATTGCCTTTATCACTACCAACTTTCTTATGGCAAAAATATGAAGCTCCACAGAAGACAATGTGACTTAAATAGATGTCAGTAAAATCTCCAATTCATCAATTTGAGAATTAATTAAACTTTTGTCTGAAGAAAAATACCTTAGAACAGTTGTGAGAGTTAGAGAAAAAAAAAAAACTAATCTGTTTAAAGTTATCACAGGTTCAAATCTAGACCCCCACAGGTCCAAAAGGAGGGTCCATCCATTAAGAATCTAAATAGGCCTTCTTCTAACAAGGATAAGCCAAAGTATACTGATCCAAAAAGTGTGAATGACAAGGCATAGCTACCTCATCATGTAACTGAGCAGCAAACTCAGCATTGACAGCAGTATCAGGAAAAGGAGGAAAATGAAGTAGTCAGTTGCCATCCTTTCTGCTAATAAGGAAGGAGTAGAGTAAAATACAATAGAAGAGACCCCAAAACCTTACAAACCCAAATAACCAACTTAAGAAAAGGGGCTTGAGGTGGCTAATCAAAATGATTCTCTGAGGCCAGTTTTGTAAAAGGAGCTAGAAAAAAATGGGTAACTTCTTACCGGTTGTTCCTGAGTTGTATGCAAAAGCTGCCTCAGACACCCCCTTCCCTGAGGGAAACCCTTAATCTGCATATAATTCTCTATCTCACAAAGGATCATGTCATGGACTGCTTCTACTGAAAATGACCCCTTCCCTGGCTGTTGTCAAACACCAGATAGCAGAGATGTAAGAGAATAGATCTGGCTGACTTCTATAGTAAAAACATTAACTCAGGAATTCATAATCCATCTGTAAGCTTGTTTGTTTTTATTTAGTTATTTGTAAATAAAAATGAAAAAGTAACCATGGAAACATCAACCATATTGAAAATCATTTTGTAAGTAATGAATAAACACAGCACTCCTGTTGACAGAAACCTGTGCCAAATGCTTTGTCAAGAAAAAGTAATTGCATTATCTGAATAAGGTGCTTATTAGATAGAGGCCTCCCAGTGGCACAGTTGTATGTCTGTGGACTTACACCCTAAAAACTGGGTTTCGATACCCATGGTGGGCAGAGCACAGATAGCCCATTGTGTAGCTTTGTGCTTAATTCTAAACAAACAAACTTAGATAGAGAGCACATTGAAGTTGGGAAGAAGTTTGCAAATTAGAATTTGCTTGAGGCTTTCTGAGTGGGGCATAGAAAACTGAAGCAAGCATTTTCAATGCTTAAATGGGCAAAGAATAGAAACCCTGGAGATCAAGAAATTTCTATGTTGTCAATGGAGGTAAGTGTTACTGGAAATACATTTTCAGTTTAGGAAACCTTTAATCTGCTCTCCAGGACAAGCACAGAATTCTATAGTTATTTATTGGTAGTTTGTGCTTTGACAGATGTAATTCTACAAGTGATTTATCATTACTCAATAAAAAGAAAGCTCTCACCACTATCAAGAGTCATCATAAAGATTTGTATCTTTTGCCAAATTGAGGAACAGTGTGTGCAGTATGAATTGTAATGTTGTACTAGTTCCAAGAATCTTCACAAGCAAGATTTGTGGCTAGAAATATGAAATGCAAAATGAAAACATTTTTCTGATTAATGAACTTTTGAATAAAATTAGTCAAATATTAAAGAAAACTAAAGATGTAATTAATCTAATGGATAAAACAAGTGTTTATCAAATTGAATGTGAATGTATATACTTTAGTCATATTAAAAGAATTAAAATAAATTAGCATAAGAGAAATTACAAAAATAACAAAAATGCATTAATTGAACATTGCAATTAATTGAATCATATCATTTGGTCCAGTTGAATTGTAGGATGGATAGAAATATCAGAGAATCTGTAAGAATAATGAAATACACAAAAATAATTATCTTAAGGTTGAAGGGTTGGTAAGTCAGAAAGTACAGAAATGGCATGAATAATGGTTTTAATATGTATTGTTTTCACTAATTTTGATTTTACTCTCCTGAATATGATGTGATTGTAGGTGGAAACATGTATAGTATTTATTTTGACATCATTGATGGTCTCAGAATGAAGTTTTAAACTGTGTAACTAAAACATTAATTGTTTGACTGTTTTAATTATTTATAAAGTGTAGTTTTTATGTAGTAGAGTGGAACTTCTTAGAGCTGATAATTTCTTTGAAAATGTTTTCTTAGTAAATCACAAAGCTAGTCGACCACCTAGCATGGAATTTTGTTTGGTTTTTATGATGCTGATATATTTTTCTTTTTCTGATTGATGGTGTAACTTTCTGATGTGCATGTTGTTTTTTTCCCGGCACTTCCACATTGTTTGTAGACAGTGACAGTGAAACAGAGAATGAACAATCAAAGAAGGGTGAGAAGCATACATTTATCTCAAAGAAACAAATATTTAGTGTATTTTTATTTGTCTAATCTTTCAATAGGCTTAAGAAGTAAATACCAGCTTTTAAGTTAAAGGAAATTTTTTAAAAAAGTAGATATTCATGTAACCTTTCTCTTAGAATATACAGTTGTATTAGAATGTAGAAAATTGCTCAAAATGCTAACATATTTTTATATTGGGATAGTGTAGAATTTTATAAAGAATAAGAGTTAAAGGGTATCTTTCAGAAATAGTTGGTTAGGCCTTTATTTAGTACGTAATGTCCTGTGAGCACTGAATTGAAGAACTTAGTGTAAGATTGTGCTAAAGTAAGCTAATGATTGTTGGAACTTTAATGGACTGACATTGATATATGCTTTCCAACTTTGACCAAGACTTAATTCCTTATGTTATGTAATGTATAACTACAAAAATTTTTTCAGCATTTTTTTTATATGTTTACAGTTATTTTCAACAGTATTTATATAACATTCCACTTTAGAACTGTTGGTTCTGCTCTCTAATACTGCTTGTTTTATATCTTCCTTTGTATAAAGTATTTCAATCTGATTCAATTCTGTTGTTTTAATAATACTAACAAAACTTGTGTAAATATTTTGGAGAAAAATTTGAATCTAAATATTTTACTTATTGTATTATAAGCTATTAATACTGTTTTAAGATATTTGCTTTCATCTCTTTTTAAACAACACTGTACATCACATTGCCTAGGTAGTGACATGTTCAAATAAAACAAAATGTAATTTTTACTATTTAAAACAACTAATTATTACAAGTTCAAATTAAGTAAAGGTTACAATGTTTGATTTCAACCAATTTTCCAGTTTAATCACTAGAAGATAATACAGGTAGCTTTAATTTGGTAATGTAACTTTGTGTTTCTGTAAATACTAACAACAGTGGTGATGTCAGAAGCTTGTTATCTCATTTCTGTTATACCATTTTTTGTTGGTAAACACACAGTAATTGTGTATTTTTAAAACTTCTATTTAAGTGAGGTACATTTTACAATATGGGTGATATTGTTATAGAGAGAGTACTGTTAAACTTAGAATTTGTTTATTGTTGGATAAAAAGATTATAATATTTATGGTTACAACATTTCAACAGGTTTACATGGCATCATCAGATGCAACAATGATGTAACCATGAATATTATACTGTGTTTGTCCAAAAATAAAAAAAACTTTTAAATTATATTTAACATTGTTCTTTCTCTTACTCTTTAGAGTTCTGTTAACATTCAGGCTGAAAGTTGTTGTTGGATTTGTTTTAATTATGATTCATTGTATCTTGGTTTAATATTTTCAATGTATATTTCTGCTCAGTTTGCTTGTATTTTATGTTGCTTGTAGAATACAAGTTAACACATTTTTCCCTTTTCTTCTTCACCTGCAGTAGTTACTGACAACTTCTTTGGTAAGCATGCTTCTTTAGCTTTTAAATAGTAAACACTATTAACTCCAAAATATCTCTCAGCTACTAAAAGTCATGTTCTGTTGATAACAAGTTTGACAATTACAGTTAAAACAAAATTACAATGTTAATTGTTAAGCCTATTTAAAAAAAAAACAAAAATGTTTTAATCCTAGTGATACAGTTAGTTAGATTTATGAAATTATTTTTATATGATTGTAGTAAATTATTTTTATTGTTTATATTTTTCTTATTCATGAATGTTGAAAAAAAAATCCTTAAAATAGGAAAGATGCTGTACACTTTTCATTCATAGAAGTTTTGTTGAACACAAAATATTTAAAAAAATGATAAACTTTGAACCTGCTTTAAAATAGGTTCAATGTTATATTATGTTTCTGATAAAGTAGTTTTTAAACCTACTTCAGAATAGGGTTGATATTTTGTTATGCTCCTAATAAAGTAGTTTATAAACCTGCTTTAAAATAAGTTCAATGTTATGTTATGTTCCTGATAATGTAGTTTTTAAACCTGCTTTAAAATAGGTTCAATGCTATGTTATGTTTCCCAATAATGTGGTTTTGTTTTTCAGGTCGTTCTTGTTTTCTTTCAGCTCTAGAGGTTCTGTTTTAGGTTGTTGTTATCCTAAATATCTAATTTTTTATAAGTGTCATGTGTAATGGAATTACTTGTTTAAAATAAGTTCAATGTTATGCTCTGTTCCTGATAATGTAGTTTTTAAACTTGCTTTAAAATAGGTTCAATGCTATGTTATGTTTCCCAATAATGTAGTTTTGTTTTTCAGGTAGTTCTTGTTTTCTTTCAGCTCTAGAGGTTCTGTTTTAGGTTATTGTTATCCTAAATATCTAATTTTTTATAAGTGTCATGTGTAATGGAATTATTCTACTAGTTTGAATATTGCATGTTTATACTTGTAAGCACTTCATATGGCTACTACGTGATGAGAAGATGATATGGACTGAATTCATGTCAAATGGACATTAAAACAAGTTTATTAGTATTTATAGTATAAAGTAATTTCACTTGCTTGAATTTATCTGAAAATTGCAAACCTTAGAGAAATTGTGCAGAAAATACAGATTTTCCAACATGTTTTCCATTCTTCTTGTGTAAGCAACATAAAAACATCCTTGATATGTGAGACAACTTTTTATATGTATTATATAAGCATCAGAAATTTTAAACTGTATAAAGAAAGGCAAATTTTGGAACATAAGTATACAGTAATACTTTGCAAGGTCAGGAAATATCAATCAGAAAGGAAAAATATATATAAAAATATAACTAAATGTTTATCAATGCAGAGACAAAGTACTCTTGTAGCATTACACACACTTTAGTGTCCACTGTCGATTTCATGTTGGAATAACGTGTATAGAAGATGAACATCAAGAAGAGTAATGCAGATACATTAATTTAAAGCTTCTAATGTCGAGTCATACAGTCTCTGATAAATACTCATTTCATTATATATTTTAAAGGGATATAAACCCCACCTCATTCTAACATTCCTTTTAGAAGGATATGAAACCTAATTGTAATGTATACAAGATTTTGTACCACCCCTTGAAATAAGTGTGACCTTGCTGTAAAAGGACATAATACTTTATTGAGGTATAAATCCTTCAACAGCTAGTTCAAAATATCTGATTTAAGTGAACCAAACCAAATTGTATTAAATATTATAAGCAATAATTAAGAAAGTGTACAAATTCAACACGAAGACATTAAATAGTTTCCAGAATCAAATGAAATACATGAAGCTCAGAAACATCTGGACTATCAACTTGAATAAAATTACAGTTCAAAATGATTCAAGTAAAATAAAACACAGAGGTACGTGTTTTCATATAACAATAAAATGCAGAGGTACGTGTTTTCATACAACAATTAAACACAGAGTACGTGTTTTCATACAACAATTAAACACGGGTACATGTTTTCTTACAACAATTAAACACAGGTATGTGTTTTCATACAACAATTAAACACGTGTACGTGTTTTCATACAACAATAAAGCACAGAGGTACGTGTTTTCGTACAACAATAAAACAGATGTACATGTTTTCGTACAACAATTAAACACAGATGTACGTGTTTTCGTACAACAATTAAACACGGGTACATGTTTTCATACAACAATTAAACACGGGTACGTGTTTTTATACAACAATAAAACATGGGTACGTTTTTTCGTACAACAATAAAACACAGAGGTACGTTTTTTCGTACAACAATTAAACACGAGTACGTGTTTTCATACAACAATAAAACACAGAGGTACGTGTTTTCATACAACAATAAAACACAGGTACGTGTTTTCATACAACAATAAAACACAGAAGTACGTGTTTTCATACAACAATAAAACACAGAAGTACATGTTTTCATACAACAATAAATAAAATGTTGAAAGGAAAAAAACAGTATAGAAATAAAAATGGATAAATAATAAAAACTTAAAGACTGATAAAACCACATACAAAAATTTAAAACATTATTCACTTGAAATCTGAAAATATAGATTTATTATACAGTAACTGAAGAATTACAACATAAATGGAATAAAATCATGATTTTTAAAGGAAATTGTATAGAGAATTAGAATTAAATATAAACTTAATACACCACAAAACTTGAAATCTCAAAGTAAATGAAACTAAATATAAAACCAGTTGACACATCTAAATGAAAACTTTTACTAATTTCTTTTGTATGGTGTTTTAATAAACACCCTTTATCAAGCAGAAAAGACCATGTTAAAGTATAATTAAGCTATAAATAATCATTAATTTAAACGTGTCAATTTATTATTTATTATCATTTATTCAAGTTTTCCTTTTCACATCTTGCAGAATAACACTTATTCATAAATCCAGATGAAAGTGTATAAAGAAACCTTAAGTTAATAAATTCTCAATGTAGAACAGAATTACGCTACATAAAAGAAAGTTTGAGTACTTAATAACAAAAGGTACAGAAGTGCATGTAAAAGGCATCACTATCTGCATTGTTTATTTAGAGAGGTGGCAGAAAACTATTGAAATTCTTCTGTGTAGAATTTTTTGAGATATCTCTAGCCTCATCATGCTCCTGTTCCACATTGTTATTGGCCACCAGATCTTTTTCTGCATCATTGATCTAGGAATTACCAATGAACCACAACTTAGGCTACTCTGCAGCCTTGTTTTGACTGTGTTATTCTCACTATCTTGCTTTCTAACTCCTCCAAAATGATATTTGGTGAGGGTAGAACTTTTGAGTGTTTGATATGAGGTGGTGTGACATTCCTAAGCAATACAGTCATGGGAAAGCATCTCTATGATTAGGAATCTTGTCTTCTTAATCCTCTTCAGATTTGATTATTTCCCTTCACTACCTTAACTTGCAGACAAGTAATACTACCACCTTCTCAACCTCAGGTGTTCTGAGTGTTTACGGGAAGCTTATGTCCTATACAAGTCAGGAGGAGAATGCTACAATGTATAAGGAAATGTCTTCTCTTCTGTAGTAACCTCAGCCAGTGAATGCTGTTTCAGTATGTCATCTGTCTGCCTTACCAATGGAGAAGACTTTTAATTGCCATAAATATCTCTAGAATGACAGTGAGACTCTGACTGCTCCTTCCATTAGCATTGTGACTTTTTATAGCCAATTTATCCATCAATTTATCTCACCACTGTTTGTTGCCCTTGCTAACTAACATGTGGTTAATGCATTCCATCAAGAAAGCCATCATCATCTGTCTCCTGTGTGCAGCAAGAAACAACACCATTAGAAGTGTAACTTCAACAGATAGTGTTTTTTCAAGCCATCTTTTAGTCATCGTTGGCTAGTGAAAGCTCTTTTGTCCAAGAGAAGGTTCCTCCTAGTCCTTGGTGCATTCTCTGATCATGTTTCACCTCATCCTCTCTTTCCCATTGTGGTCTTGGAAAATGTCCTTACTTGATGGTCAGAGCTTATCAACTTTACAGATTGAGCACATCCAAAAATCTTTGTTCACATCATCAGAATGTAAAATAACTCAAAGTATGGTATTCACTGATTCAAACTGTGGTATTCACTGACTCAAACTGTTAGATTTAGTGATTTCCAACACAAAAGTATCCAGTATCTCAAGCTCCAGGATTGACCAATAGAGAATAAACTTAACATGAAGATATCATTAACACCGAGAGAGAGTACCAAGCTCATGAAATAATCTATTCTTATCTCTAAGTACATACTAAGAAAAGTATATTTAATTAACTATACTGATTTACTTTCTATCTGATAAAGCAGCTGTTTTAGTAAACATTATATTAATTGTTACTTACCATATATAAAACAACCATGAAACATTTTTCTACAGAGCTTAGTATTTTTCCTTGTGAAGTGTCATATGTCTTTTAATTCACATATTTTTGCTTCTGTATTTTTGTGCTGTTTTGTGTATGGGGTTTTTTCATCGAGTTTTATTAAAATGTTCTTGAAATCATCTTCAGGTATGGGAAAAGAAGTGGAAAACCTGATCATGGAAAACAATGAATTATTAGCTACAAAGTAAGAAGACTCTTTAAACATTCAGTTTAGTTTTATGGCTTTAATTTTTGTATTAAAAATTATCAGTTGTAATATTAAATTTAGCTGAGCCAACATGATATGAACATTACATACAGATTTTTACAACTTGTTCTTTAACAATGAATAATGTGGAACATACATCACAGAAAGTTGTTTTTAATGGATTATTTCAATGTACATAAAAGTTTAAAAACATAAATTTTCTATCTTATACATCAGCATCATTTTTTTTAATCTTTCATTATTATGGGCCTTAATACTTTTGGTATATGTATAAGAACATAATGTTATGTAACTGAAGATAAAGTTGAATAATTAAAGCACTGTAACATATCAAACATTTAGAGACAAGAAATGTTTCTAATGAAACATTTTTCATATATTGCAAACAACGAATGCCAATCATGCAGTTTGAAACAACAATGAAAAGAGTTAAAAAGTGGACTCCATTCTTAAACTGAAGAAAAAATGAAATACAGAGCATGAAATCAGAAATTACCTGATGAACGTTACCGGAGACAAGATTGTAATCAATTAGTAACTTGCTTTGAATAATGATAACATAAAACTGTGAAACCAGGGTCAAACTCTTGTGGATGTGTTGTTGAATTTCATTAAGTGTATATTGAACTATTTGGGGTAATCAGATTCCAGTTGCTTAAAAACTTTATAATTCTAAATATTTCATTGATGAAAAGTCATATTCTTTTCAAAATGCTAACTTAAAATTGCTTTTGCAGTATAAAAATACATGTAATTAAAACTTACATGACATTATAACTCCTCAGTGGCTCTTTCGTGCACTAACTTTTCTCCATCATGGTCTATACTTTCTGGTAAAGTGCATCTGTATGAAACATCACAAAAAATAAGTTGTTGTAGACACGTGTGGTAATTTATTTAGTTATCTGAACTCCATTAGACACCGGTGGGACAGCAATAGGTCTTTGGATCTACAATGCTAAAATCAGGGGTGTGATTTTCCTCTGTGGACACAAAAAATAACTTGCGGCTTTGCTATAACAAAACACATTGAATTCCATTAAGGTAATTATTCCTGGCTTAAATTTACTGCAGCTGTACTTTCACATTTGACATTATACACAGGACATTTTTAATGATACCTTATTTGGAAACTGATATGTCCTTTTATTATATATTAATTTTTTTTCCCTAACACTGTTTGTTTTGAATTTTTTGAAGAAAAAATTTTTCATTGGGCCTGCATTGTGTTGGTTGCAGTCAGAATCATCTGTGCATTACAAAACACACTGAAAGTTACTTCACTTGACAGGAATGATCTTGTTTTACAAGTACAAAATGACATGGAAGTTCACCTTCTGGTGCTATAACTAAATTTACTTCAAAAATATTTAACTGGTAGAAATGTGAGAGTAAGTAGTGAACATTCCTGATAAAGATTGAAATATCTAATTTCTTAAAATTATACTTGGGATAATGATGTTTTCTTATATTCTGTGGAAAATAAACTTTTTTTATTTTTGCCTCATAGAAATGCTTTGAACATTGTGAAGGATGACCTCATTGCAAAAGTCGATGAATTGACCGGGTAAGTAAAGCTACAGTCTAAATATTTTAATAATTTTAATTCATCATTTAGTGACATTATAATATTTTATTAAGTAAATTATATTAGGGTTATTGTTTTATATGTTAATATATTTAAAGTCTTGTAAATGGCGTGAAAGAGTATTTTCTCTATTAATTTTAGTGTTTGTAATTTCAAACTCTTGGAATATCAGACATCTCTGAGAATTACTGACTGATTAAAAGAATATAAATAACTTAATAGCTCAGCACACTTTTAGCAAATTAAAAAATTCAAATCCAAATGAGGCTTGGTTTTTGTCTCAGTGTAATTTAAAAGGAAATGAATACATGATATTATTCATAATTGAAAGAAATGGTAAATTTTCACAAATATTTAATGTCTGCTAAGCACTTCTTGTATTTAAATCTGACATGAATTCTGAAATAAACTTGCTTATGTAGTCTAACACTATTGTTTAGATCAACCTGGTTTGTAACTGAAAACCCTTGACTTAATCCATGCTTGTGTAACTATATACCAATCATTTGTGGGCTAATTTTGAAACAAAGATAATCAAAAGTGTACATACATATGTATTAAAATGGCACAGTAGTAGTATTTACAAAATAACAGTGATGTGTTAAATCACAAGAATTTTCTCACCATCTTCAAGCTGAAGGAAGTAGTAATGTGCTTCTTCAGAAAACACTCAACTTACATCTACCTATTTGTGAAAAGGTTTGTTTAAACAAGCATTGAAATTTTAAGGTTTACTGATTTGACATACAGTGGCTGTTTATGGCACTTGCTGGGAATACAGCATAAAACTTAATCAGCAAATGCTATCAAATAATAGAGAACAAGAAATTCTGAAAGAGGAGGTGAAATCCCTTGATTCCGTAAAAGAAAGACTCATGCAGAGGATCACTGAATTAGAAGAGGAATTAAAGAAAGCTAAGGAAGAAGTTGAGAAGAACAAATCTGATGATGAGGTAAAAACTTGTATTGTCTTAATATGAGGTTACACCAATTATTATCTGAATGTGAGATAAAAACTTGCATTATTTTAGTTATGAGGTAATACATTTATGTTGCCTAATCATGAGTTAAAAATTTGCATTACTTTAAAGTGAGTTATTGTGTTGTTGAAGTATGAGGTAAAAATATGTGTTGTCTAAGTACAAGGTAAAAGCTGGTGATGTATATCCTTAAGTTTAACAATATTCAAAACCATAGTTTTTAGTTACTTTGATTGTCTTGAGTAAAGTTGAAAAAAAAATTGCCCTTGTATTGATATTCATTATGCCAAATAAATTAATATTTGAAGATTATTTGGTACACTTGGATTAGTGTTTACAACTTACTGTCTAAACAGCCAGTTTGATATAAATCTGGAGAATATTTTAGTAATATTAGGGCTAATGTTAGTGGAATAAACTTTTAGTAATATTAGGGTTAATGTTAGTGGAATACACTTTTTTGTAATATTAGGGTTAATGTTAGTGGAATACACTTTTAGTAATATTGCAGTTAATGTTAGTGGAACAGCTTTAATTCCTCTTGGTATTTGTCTTGCTAAATTACCAATTTTTAATGTTATTAAGGAAGATTTGTTAGCACTGAAATAGCTCAGTAAAATAACAGTATAGTTGTTACTGATAAAGGACATAGTTTAGTTATTATAGATAAAATGTTATATTTAAATGAAGTTAATAGTATCTTCAGTAATTCAACTAAATTGGAAGATTTGATCAAAACCTTATACTGACACTAGAGAAATTTATAAGATATACTTCTTGCATTGGGCACAGTACTCTGGAATTATACTAACCAATAGTTATTGTAGGGTTTGTTTTAGTTTTCCCAAATGTGTGAAGGATGTTCATTGAGTCTGATAGTTTTGAATATTGGAATATTTATATTCACATTCTGACAAAGGTTTTAGTTGGTATCTGAAGAAGTATGCTACTAATGAATATACTGTGATTTGCTTTCAGTTTTGTGGTAAGATTTATTGTGCTAATCTATATTTATATATAAAACACAAAAATATGTGTGTCTGTCTGTTTGCTCATTATCTAACTACTAGGTCACTGAGCCAATCCCAGTTACACTTTGTGGGATAATACTTTTGAACAAAGGACATGGTAATGAGAGACTCACAACTTTATACCCCCCTGTGACAGTTTTGTCTGTACACAGGCTCTGCTACAAAATAATGACTTGAAACCAACCATTACTCTTACAAAAATAAAAGTATTTATACTTTGTCTATAGGATCAAACTAAACCAAGTTATATTAGTATCATTTAAAAAATAAAATCTTTATTTACTTCAATACTTGCTGAACAGTCTTTTACACTGTCTAAAGGAAAAACTAGAAGACAGTCCTGTAACATAACACTTTATCACCCAGAAAAAATATTGCTAAGATAAAACTATTTTCACATACAGAGACTAGTTTTACAAACAAAATAATGGGTTAAGGATGGGATCTATATCTTCCCTTATATGTAGTGACCTCTACATGTCCATACTAGAAGAAGAATTGTTTGGAAACAAATTCATACACACCAAGAAATCTGTTTAATATACATAAATAATATCTTTGGCATATGACCACATGGGAAATATACACTGCTCAATTTTATTGACTTGTTAAGTACATTAAGACTCAATGTCATAATTTTCACACCTGAGGTATAAAGTAATAGTTGCCTTTCTTTTTTAGATCTAAATGTGAAAAGAAATAAATAAAGTTATCACCAGTGTGTACAAAAAATCACATTCCATCACCATACCACCATATATAAGATCTAACCACCATCTATTACAAAAATTATCCTCTTACTTTACCTGCAAAGAAGACTTGTATATTGAAGTGAACTACCTAAAGAACATAACACTACCTGGAAGTTTCAACCCCAATATCATAGATAGAGCTTGTATTAAACTTTAAACCAGTGAAAAATATTATGGTAATTCTAACCTTTCACCTGTCAACAAAATAAAATGCAACAAGTTTGTTTCATTCCCTTTTGTGCCAGAAATTGCTGATGAAATTACTAGTCTTTTTATTAAATTGAGCATTGAAGGCTCACATAAAATTTAACATCTTACTACTTAACCCAAGAAAATCCATGTTAAAAAAACAAAAACAGGCATATACAGTATCTCATGTGAATATGGAAAGACTTGTTTAGGAGAAACATCAAATCCCTTAGCAATAAGATGTAAAGAACACTAAGGTCACGTATGTAGAGGTGATTTCTAGTTATCTACCTTAACATATCATTAATATGAAACAGGTCACAAAATGCTTTCTTCTACACTAACCTAAAACTAAGAAGAAAAAATGAAACACTAAATTGTGATAATGGCTCCAACAACATCAGCTCTATCAGGCAAGGTCTGTTTACCTTTCATACACTTCATGAGAACTGACCTCTATCTATATTCTGTCACCACTTCCATCACATTTAATCTCTACTGTCTTTATAATGATATATAAACTTTGAATGGCGTGGTTCTCATCATACCTGAAGAAGACAGACCAGTGTTCTGTCAAAACATGGTGTGTTCAACTATCAATAAAACTTTTCCTTATTTTGATCATGAATCATTGTTTGCCTAGCTATTATTATCATGTAGAGAGCTTATTTTAGTTAACTGTAGTTGAGACTAAACCACGTTCATCAGGTAGAGAGCTCACATCAGGTTTACTATAATTTGGACTGAACCATATTCATCATGTAGCTGGAATACCCAACTCTCATTCATCTTGTTTTATGTTTTTCATCCTCTGGGTCTGAGTATAGATATTCTCAGCCAGAATTGGGCAGATCTTCATGTATTTTGCCTGATTCGTCTCTTGTCCAGTGTTCTTACACTGATTTGTTCCTCCTCCTGTTGAGTTCTTCTGGTGGGGGCATATTGGTCAGGTAGGATTTGATGTCCATTTCTTCAATGTCTTCTGCTTCCTCTCTGATTACCTCTCTTAACTCAGTTTTGGTCGGGCATTATTTATCCTGAAATCACCATTCTCTGGCTTTACACCTGGCTTTTATGTGATCTAATGCACAACATCACAGATTGACCCTCTCAGGTGGCATCTTCATTAACATGGTCCATTTCGTATTCTTCATTGAATGTTTATCAATGGCAATGGTTTACTTATCGTAAATTATCTCTCAAAGATGGTTTGAATCCTTCTTGTCCTATTGTGTTGCCTGTGTCTTGATTGCTGATACAATTGTTCAATAGAGGTTTGGCATCTTCATCCATTTTGTTGTATAATGTGGCTTTAGCTGCTGCTTTTTGTTTTTTTGGAAGACAGGGTTTTTGAGTCTCCAGTTTTGCCATTGCTTCTAAATTCTTTTCTGGGTTATCTGTCCTCATTGTTCTCTCCAGATTCCTAATTGAAGTATCTCAGTAGTTCTCTGTCCTTGTCTAGTGCACCCTTAGCACCTGTGGGTCATGTTTTTTATATCACCTTTTGATTAAGACTTATTTTCTTCTGTTGTTGCTAGCAAACATCAATGTTTGTATGTATTTGTGATTCATGCTCACAAGATCCTTTGCCATTCTACTTATGTTCTATTGTATTCTGATAGGTCCTTTTTTCCCAAAAGATCAGGAGCTTCTGAAGGGGATAAGGCTTTCTCTCTTATTCTTATGAATTCTTGGATCTGCACTGTCTTTAGTGCCAGACTTTGGCTCTTAAATGTTATGTTGTGCACACTGAAGGGTTTTATGGGTTCACACTGCTGTTTATTTATTTATTGAAACCTTAAGGTGTCATATGACTTATCCCTGGCCATTTTGACCATTTAGGTTCATCAGTTGGTGTGTGTTGCATACTCTGAGTTTTCACTGGAAGAATGGAGACTTCTTTGTGTCTCATCTCATTAGTTTTGCCATTTTTCAATGTCCTTGACAGCTCTGGTTGCATTGCCTGTTGAAGGAGATTGTACAAGCTGGTATGTGGACCATGCCTATACTTTTATATCTCTTTATTTATATGATTTGCAGTTTCCTCCTTGGAAAGTTTTAGGCTACTCTTGTGGTTATTCTTCATTTCTTTGGTGTTTATTTCTTGTTCAAGGTTCCTCTCATTCTCTTCATTTTGATCACATTCTTTGGTGGATGAGCAGAGAAGATAAAAGGAAAATGTTAACTTTATAGCGAGTCATGTTCATCTGCCTTGTTTTGGTTTATTGTAGGTGGTTATACAGTTTAAAGAAAAAGTTCCATAATTTTGTTGTTTTTCAATAAAATTCTGAAAATCATAAATGTTATGAAATTCAACATTATTCATCTTTTAAACAAAAGTGTGTAATTCATATGCTTCTGAACTATAAAATATACACTTTCAATTTGTTAGTTTCAGTTGTATTGAACATTTTGATATACTTATGCTTGGAAGAGATGTAGTAAAAAGTGTAGCGTTATTCTTCATATAGTATCATTGTGTGTAGAAATAATTGCAGTATTTGGTTAATGGTTTATGTAAGCTAATCAGAAACCTCATATTGTACATGTACAGCCTTGAACTTGTGATTAACTTTTGTTATAAGTTGAGTTTTATTGTTATAACATATACACATGGAGAAAAGGTATTATTTTTATTGCTTTAATTGTGAAGTTAATCAGTTAATAGTTATTATTGAAGTTATAAATGCACACAGAAAAGTTGCCTTTTATTTCAACATAAGTGAAACTTATTGTTCACAAGGTTTTATCTTGTAATGTTTCTTGAGTTTTATGGAATCTTTGGCAAAAACCATCAGATTGACATGAGGGAGAAACAAATTGGTATTTTTATATCTCGAAAGTTTTAATTTTAAAATAGCATCAAATAATGTTTGCATTTTAAATTACTAAACAGAAACAGTATTGATATTAAGTTTTTACATTTAATTTTAGGACGATGTGCCTTTGGCACAAAGGAAGCGTTTCACCCGAGTCGAGATGGCTAGAGTACTCATGGAACGCAACCAATACAAGGAGAGACTGATGGAACTACAAGAGGCTGTTAGGTGGACAGAAATGATCAGGGCATCACGGAGTGAACCAGCTGAGAGCAACAGAAAAAACAAGTCTTCTATTTGGAAGTTGTGAGAATTACAATCAAGCATTTTTACTAAAATAAGTTTTAATTGTGAAAATAGAGAAAGTGTTAGTTTTTAGTGGTGATATTTTAACCATACTAATTCTGCATCTGGTGGTAGATTGATTTTTAAAGGTTTGTTGCTTTTGACATTATTAATTGATAGAATTCAAGGAGTTTTATATAATTGTGTCAATTATCTCTTTTATCCTCTTTTGCACTGCTTTTTGTCATGTTACTCAATGCAGTTTTCCCTTTCTCTAACCTTAACTGACTGGTTCTAGTTTTAGTATAGCTGTTACTAATGACCACAGCAAACTCACCTCATGATCTGGGTAGAGAACCATCTATCCATTAATTCCATGTTTTAATGTTTTCTTTTTTTTCCCCAAATGTTGCTACACCCTTACTCTCCAGCAAGAGTCGGGAAACTCAGAAGTATTCTTACTACAACTTATTTCCTCCTTCTTCTTGTCAAGACATTTCTGTCATGTAAGAATTGATAGTTTTATATTTACATGGGTTTCTTTTGTGTTTGACCTACCTCGTTTTTGACCTCTCTAATTGTATTAACTTTTCACAGTTATCTTTTGCCTGAACAGCTGATATTTCATACTTGTAACAAAAATGTAGTACATCATTGTTAAATAATATATTTCCATATGTTATGTGTAATTTGTTGGTTAAATTTGTAGGACATATTTAAAACTTTATTCAGTTTATTATTATGTAGCTGTTTATAAGCAAACATTCCTCTCATCTTACTCCATTTACAAAATTTTTAAGATTACCATTTTTGCTCGATATTGTTTGATAGCTGTTAATATGGAATTTTACAGATTTGGTAATTTGTTCAATGCATCAGAGAAGCCTCAAAGAAAACATAACCCTTACGTAAATGTTCGTTATAATGCCCCCACTTCTCATGCGACTCCAGCACTTGATGCTATGAGGAAAAAAAGATTGGGTGACCGTCACAAGGGTCTGGATTTCCTGGAGAGTGATTTGTATGTATTTTGAATAAGTTTGGTTTCTTGCAAGTCAGTGATGTAAATTTTCACACAAATGTTTCTTTTATGATTTCATTTGTTATCATAAATTTTATGAATAACTTTGTCAATGGATTTGTCATTTATTATCTGTCTATAATCCACACAGTTTTGAACAACTGTTAACAGAGAAATTACTTGTCACTTACTTGTAGATTTATATATATATATGTCTTCTACAGTATAATTTCCCAAAAAAACATATTAGTAGGACTTTCTTAATCAGTACATCAACATGACTATAAATCAAATTATTGAATGGAACACAAAGTAAACCATCTATGTCAGAGAGACATTGTGCACAATAAAAATTTGTTAACCTTCTTCATCAATACTGTTTTGATGGAGAAGGCTGAAATGGGTTTCCTTTTCACTCATATTAAGATGTCATAATCTTAACATTTAGTTTAGACATTTAACTCTAGGGTAGGGTTGGGAGTCTGAACTAAAGAGTTCATTTGTGAAATTGTATTCTTATATATTTACTATTGACATAAATGTGTTAAAAAAAGATGAAACTTCAGCTGGAAGTCTTAAATAACCTGTTGTGTTGGTCATATTATCAGCAAAACTGTAAAGACAAGTATATTCAGGGAATATCTAACAGCTCAGAAAATAAAATGTTAACACAAATAGAATATTTTAAACTGCTAATTTAGTGTTCATTTTGGAAACATTTACATTTGTAAATTTATTGAAAAAAACAAAAAACAAAACTCTTGCTAAAAGCAAATTGTTATGTGTGATTCTAATATACTGTCTCTAGTAGTATAGGTGGGTTATTGTTGGTGTAGTAATTATCTGATTTTAGTATTGTACTGTAACTATTAGTGTAGGTGGATTACTGTCAGTATAGTTAGTATGTGATTTTAGTATCATACTATAACTATTAATGTGAGTGGGTTGCTGTTGGTACAGTTAGTATGTGGTTTAGGTAATGTGTTGTAACTGTTGGTGTAGGTAAGTTGTTGTCAGTATAGTTTAGCATCATCTTGTAATTATTAGTGTAGGTGAGTTGATATTGGTATAGTTTGTACATGTTTTTAATATTGTGTTTTAACTATTAGTGTAAGTGAGTTGCTGTTGGGTTAGTTAGACTCTGAGTTTAGCATCACTTGGGCAGATATGTAGAACACAGTTAAAAATTGTTGGTTTATATGTACAAGCATGAAATTTGGCATAAATGTAGACCATGGCCTAGGGAATATTTTTAGAGATGGAACTATCAATGAAAAATGCCTATGTTACTTTTGGTGGCCATTTTAAAAAAATGGCTAACAAAAAGTCATGATGACAATGAAAATGTTTCAGTTAAATGTTGTTATACATAAACATGTTATTCAAAAACATGGTATTCTTGTAATTAGCATAGAAACATGAAACAAAATATATTTAAAACTTTGATAAAACAAACGGTGAGTCACCAAAATATACATTATACTATACAATTCACTTTAACTTCCATTGATTTATGTTTGGTTAGGCTAACATATTGTTATTTTTAGGGAAAATATTTAAAAGTTGTATTAGAAGAGGGAAAAAGTAACAGCTATAAATATTAATAAAATGTATAAGGAATTTTAAAAATAGTGATTATCGAATGATGAAATGAAGTTTTTGTGTATCTCATGTGATGTATCCACGACAGTACGGTGAATAGTTGTAACTAGTACTGTTCGAAATATTTATGTTACACCAATATAATAACAGTATGTTGTGCACAATATGTCATGTTTGAACACTGAAATCAGTCAACCTACATACTGAAGTACAGGTCGAAAATATGTAATTTTTTTTCTGACCAACAAATGAATTTCACAAATAATTCCCATGTGCAGTGGGAAAATAAAATAAAACTTTATATTTAATGTACTTTGTATAGAAATTGGACATGATGTGTCTGTAAACCTAAAACTTGAATAATGTTGGTCTTATCAGCACAAATTAAAAAATGTATTGTTTTCTGTCAACCTTCTGATGATTTGCTTGTACTTGAGTTGTGTAAATCTATTTACACAATGTATTGTTTTTTGTACTAATAGTGTAGTACTAGTGTTATTCATCTCATGTCTCATGCATATTAGTCCACCTCCTGTAAGTGGATCATTTTGCCTGAAATCAACACTGCATTAAGAGAGTTAATCGCTACAGTTGCAAGAAAGGTTGCAGAGGTCACTGCAACTACAAGAAAGTAGCATTTAAAATGCACTGCATTGTGTCATCTTTGTGGCAGACAAGATTGTGACTGTAAATTGCACAACATCATAGTTAATGGCTGTGTTTATGTTAACTTACAATTTCATGTTTTGCTGACTCAGCACATTTTATCAACATTTTGGATATATATATATATATATATTGTGTTTATTTTAAGTGAAAGAATATCATATTTTAAAATGATATATCTGTGTATGGTAACATGTAACTGATATATCTGTGTATGGTAACATGTAACTGATATATCTGTGTATGGTAACATGTAACTGATATATCTGTGTATGGTAACATGTAACTGATATATTTGTGTATGGTAACATGTAACTGATATATCTGTGTATGGTA
Source organism: Tachypleus tridentatus (assembly GCF_004210375.1). Taxonomy (NCBI): domain Eukaryota; kingdom Metazoa; phylum Arthropoda; class Merostomata; order Xiphosura; family Limulidae; genus Tachypleus; species Tachypleus tridentatus. The sequence goes on from NC_134834.1 coordinate 106,824,635, forward strand.
ACATGTAACTGATATATCTGTGTATGGTAACATGTAACTGATATATCTGTGTATGGTAACATGTAACTGAATTTAGCTGTAAATAATGCAAATATTTCAATATAAGGAATTTTGGCAGCCATTTCTTAAAATTGCCAACAAGGGTAACATAAGTCATTTTCACTGAGGGCTCTATTTCAGAAAATATTCTCTGGCAATGGTCTACAGGTATATCAAATTTCATACTTGTGTGTGTGTAACTCCTCAATTCTTGCATGTATCCAGTAGATTAGGTGAGTTACAGTAGGTTTAAATAGTATGTGGTTTTAGTGTCATAGTATATTCAGTAGAATATGTGGTGTGTTGTCAAGTTAATTAGCTTGTAACTTCAATATTATAATATATATAGTAGTTTAGTTAGTGTGTGTGTTTTAGCATCATACTGTATTTAGTAAATTAAAACAATTGCTATTTGTTTAGCTAATATGATTACATTGATGTTTGTAAATTTTTATGAAAATTTAAATGATATTTTAAACTTCTTGTATCTTAACTCATTCATTGTAATGTTTTTATTTTGTTAAGAAAAATCTTTTAGAAGAGACAAATACTTTCTTTCATTCTTAAAAACACATTTTTAATGTGTGTACTTTTATGGATGACTTAGACAAAATATTCATGATGAATTGAAATAGGTTTGACCTGATGATAAAAGACAGTAGGTGCTCGAAACATGGTCTTACTATGTGAGCTGCATCTGTAGATAAGCTCTTCAATACTTTTTCTCTCCAAGAGTTACTTTCAGTTAGGCATTTGATGCCCATATTATCTTTGTTTGTTTAATGAATTATATTTCAGTATTAAGCTTACGTCAGACACAACTGTTCTGTAACTGTAAAATTAAACTAAATACTTATGTTTAGTACTATTATGGTTATATTATTTTTGTATGTTTTCTATTAAATTCAACCAATATTAGAAGATGTGAGAAGCTACAACAGCAGCGAGCAAAAGAAAGGAGAGAACAGTACAAGCAAGTAAGAGCACATGTACAGAAAGATGATGGAAGAATGCAAGCATATGGATGGAGCTTACCTACCAAAACTATTGTTCCTGGGTCTAAAAATCAAATAGGCAGTAGCAGTAGTGATACTTCCAAGTCCAATTCTTCTCATGTCCCAGTTCCTGTGCCAATATATTGTCGTCCTCTCCTGGAGAAAGATCCTGGAATGAAGGTTTGTAACATGACAAGACACTAATAAAGTTGTAAAAAAGACAAGCACAACTTAACATAAGTAAAGTAAACCTTGGTTATATCAAAATACTTTATTTCAAGAAAGAACAATTGAATTTTTTGTTACATATTATAGTGTTCATTATTTTTAATTTAGCTGCTATATTGTAAGTTTAGAACTTGCTTATAGCGTGTTATTTTTCCTTTAACAAAACACATTATTCCAGCTGTTTCAGTCTACTCTGCTGTGTAATGGGCACCAGCAGGAAGTTGGGAGTTAACCTGAAATGAACTGGCATCTTTTCCAGGGGGATTGTGTTACTATCCTCATCTGACTGCCTTTGAAATGAAGCTGGAAATCAGCAGTAGCCTATATCTGTCAGGCATAGGATGGATTTGACTTGACTTGTACAGGGTGTTCGGAAAGTCACTGTGCACTTATATACTTATTAACAGACATGTTTCAATATAGAATACAGGAGGTAAATATGAATGACAATTATAAACAATGTTGAAAGTGACTCCCTTTGGCATCAATACAGGCCTAGATCCTTCTTATTTTGTTTCTAAACACTGCTATCAGTTGCTGGCTTGAAATACACTGAATGTTATCACTGCTTTCAAAACTGCACAGTGACTTTCCAAAACCCTGTATAAGAAATGCAGTACAATGTTGTACTTTTTGTGCATGTGTGACAAAATAGATTTTTCTAAGGAATCATGGATGGGGGAAGAGTCAAACTTTATTACAGTTTTATTTTCATGACACCCCACACCCTTGTTGAAGTGTAGTGTGAGGTGTAAAGTCACATAATCCACAACATTGTACCTATACAAATATACTCTAAGCATCTTTAAAGTGTTCCCTTTTTATCTTAGATGTTTACAACTGCCTTGAAGCATACTCCCCCTCATTCTCGTATGTAACAGTGATTCTTTTCTTTTACTTTTAAAACATGATGGACTTCATAGTTTTTATAAGAAAGTTTCTCTAGAAATATATATGGCTTTTGATGGTATATGATTTTCCAGAGAAGAAACGGTGAAAACATAAACATTCAGAGAAAGACAAGAAAGAGTTACAAAGAGGTCTAATCATTATGAATTGGAAAATATGGGTAGCTTCTCAAAGTAGTTTTCTACAGAAGATTGAAAACTACCACAAAAGATGCTATAGTAACTGTATGATTTAAAGGTATTTAGAAAAACGAATGGAAAAGTATTAGTAGCAATGGTCATACTCAGGATTCTTAATTCTGATAGATAAGAATATCATTCCAAAGTTTGTCATGGAAAATCACAAGTCAGAATTATTGATATTTTCAGACTGGTTGGAAAACAAGTCAAGAAATCTGTTACAGGAATAACCATTATTGATGTATAATTTTCAGGATTGCTGGAAAAAAAGTTGAGAAATATGTTCCACAAGTAAGAATTATTGATGTTTTCAGACTGATTGGACAAATTCATATTGAAATAGAATGAGGGCTTATTTATGATATGTCTGAAGTACATTAAAATTTTCAAGAATTACTGTACTTGTGAATACAGAATATACATTATTTTGAAGGAAGAACATAAAGAAAAGATATTTTGTTGCTTCAGTGATGATGATGTTGAAGTTGTAAAACAGTAGTCAAGGTAAAGACTAACTGGATGACATCGACAGAAGATGGTAAAAAAAACAATAAGTATTGTGTATGCCCATCAGTATTTTACATGCTACCCCTTGTTTTTGTAGTAAAATATACATTCTGTTAAAATTCTTAAACCTAAATATGTGTTGAAAATACTGGATACATAGATATTTTCTGATGATACAAACCCATGTGACATTTAAAAGAAAAAAAAAATGATTTCAGTTTTGAGGTTTTTAATATTTCTCAACCTGTTACTCCTTCAGTGCCATCCTGGAAAATATTTCCTAATAGTTGCTTGAATCAATGACTTAAAGCATGTACTTGTACTTATGTGATTTGAGAAACATATCTTATAGGCTTCTTGTATTTTTTGTTGAAAGAGACATTGATAATACATCTTTTCAGTAAAAGAGGCTTCTTATGTTCAGAGACGTTATAGGTACAGTTTCCAGAAACCTCTAAAGTGCTTGTAAAGAATTTGCTGGGCTTACCATCAAAACAAAGTTAACTTTTGTTATAAAAACAAGTTAACTGCAGATGGTTATTTTTTTAATATTTCTTTTAACTTGTCTATTACAGCTGAAAATTGGAGAGGTGTAAAAAAAATACTATTCATGATCTATATTTTGTCTTCCCATAATATTTTCATTCAATGTCAGAATAACAGAGCTTAACATTTGAATTTGATAAGAAGTACATTCTGAACAGGCCTCACATTGACAGAGGGAAAACAAAGAGTAATAAACCCATTTACCTCTTCTCAGTGCCTACTGTTGAAATTGATGTTTGTGTAAACCTGCTTTGGCATTATATCTTCTTATTTAAAATTGTCATTTCTACATTTTTTACAAAAAATAAACAGCACCAAGTGTATTCCTCCCATTACTCTTGGCTCAGACTTGCTGTCTTTAATCACAGTAACCCATTGCACTGTCTCTTGATGTAGACCTAATTCCAGATGAATGTGTGTGATGATAATAGCCCAAGCATAATCTGTGAAGCAAGCAACAACCCTTACTTTCTCTATCCAAATACTTTAGGGATGTTAGTATGGAAAGTTTCCTCTCTAATTGGTGCTTTTCCTCTCCTTGGAAAGAAACCATTTGGATCTGCCACTTATTTGAGATGTAGGGTTAGGTAGTTTCCTGAAAGTTTAGTATAAAACACACCATTACAATATTTCCTATACAGCTCCCAGTACATAATACTACAACCACATGGGACCTGGAGTTGCACAGGTGTAAGTTCCTTCCCCTGTCATTACAATATCTATCTCATGTAAGTATTTCACCAAGATTGAATGGCATTAACAACCGTCCACACTATATTTTCTCTTGTTCCATATGTCTTTGCAACACATTTCCACTAGCACTGGATTTACTCAATATCCTTTACTGTAAATCTCTTTATGATGTAAATGTACTGTATGAATGAATAATAACAAATAGTCAGATAAGGAGTATTCTCTGCTTGAAAGTGCTGCTCCACCAGGTGGCCTCTGTTCTCAAAGATGTTACACCCTTTCCCTTTGTGCTCCTATTTCAGAAACAAGCTCTTTTATATAATTGGTTTGCACTGGCCTTTCCTCCATCTTTACTATGTGGGGTTATAGCACATAGTGGTGCTGAGAGGTAAGTAAGGTTTCTGAAATTACTCTCACCTTAGAATGTATTTCAGATAGGCACTTATCTTTCCACACCACCCCATATCTTTCCTCCTCACTTTCAGTGTATTATATTTGCTTTATCAAGAATGAGTCCAAGTTCATGTGCTAGTGCACACTGATCTTACTGTATCTGGAGGTTGTGTTGTTACAGCATTATGATGATTGAATTATAGGTTGGTGCAATACATGTAGTCTCATTCAGGGATGGGAGTTTGGTCAGTGTTTGTGCAGGTACATGAAATTACACTGCAGCTGTGAATGAGCTAATAGTTCATTGTACTGCATAGAAGTAGCTATCTGAAATAAATGTTTGGGTAAAGAAGACTTGAACTTTAGATGTTGCAAAAAAGTAGCCTTACAAACTGATTGGTATGATTTTTAAAGTAGTAAATACTTGACACGAAATGTTTTAATCTTGATTTAATGCTTTATAACACAAAACAAGTTTTTATATGAAATAAATTATAAGGTTAATTTACATACATGAACAATGATGATTGTACTGGGCTCATGTGTAACAGTGAGTGTTACAGAACTCCAAATTGAGTTACTTTGACAAATAGATGAAAAAGTATCATAATGATAAAAAACATAAATTTTTGGTGCTTAAAAGTTTCATTTCACATTATTTTTAAAATAATCTTACATAAATTATAAGCAACTTAGAAATTTCCTTTTTTCCCCCCATCAGATTTGGTGTGCCTCAGGGGTTAATATCGCAGGTAGCGAAACACCGGGAGGAGGTCCTGTCAATGGAGCCAACACACCAGGAGGAGGTACTGTCAATGGAGCCAACATATTTTATTCTTCTCAAAGTGAAAAGTCAACTCTTTCAAGTAGAGAGGCTACTTCTGTAAGAGACAAACTTACTGCTGAGTTAAAGGTAAAGCAATAAGGAGATTGGAACTTGAGTTAATATTCTAAGATTTTTATAAATATTACATGCTGTATAATGTAACACCATAATGAGTTTTATGTGTCTTAAAATATTGTGTGTTTTCCTGTTGTTTTTTTCCTCAAGTTTTGTCAGTGAATCTTCATTAAATTCATTAAGGTGTTTTAACTTTAGTAATATTTCACATAATCATGAAATAATGTTTGAATATGATATAATAATCAACCTTAGAATTTTAGGTTTCACAATGTTTGGATACCTGTAGTGTCTCTAATACTTCTAAATTGAGAACACAAATTTTTGGTCCAGTAATGGCATATTTGTTTTGGCAAAACTAGACACTTTTAATTTATTGTATACAATATTATTCTATTCAGCAGAGAGCACATATGTCTGGTCCAGTAATGACATATTCTGTTTTGGTAAAACTAGACACTTTTAATTTACTATCTATACAGTGTTATCCTGTTCAACTTGAGAATATCTGCTACTTCTCCTTGGACCTAGCATGATATGGTGATTAGGGCACTTGATTTGTAATTTGTGGGTTATGGGATCAAAACCCTTTACCAACTATACTCACTTTCTCATTCATGGGGACATTATAACATTATGGTTAATCCCACTACTCATTGGTTAGTAGTAAATCAAGAGTTAACAGCAAATGGTGAATAGTAGCTGCATTACCTCTCGTGCAGAAAACACTCAAGTAGCTGTGAAAAAACGTGACAAACCTTTTGTCATGTAATATTTTGGTAGAGCTACACCCTTTTATTTGACTATGCATATCCTGTTGAAATCTAACACCTTGTACACCATGTCTATAAATGGCATATTCTATATATTGGCAGAAGTGCACCTATTTAATTTTTAAAGGATTTCAGATTTTTCTGGTGAATATTTCTGCCCATTTGACCTAAACTTGAGGTTTAGCAGTAAATTTATCTGGTCATTATGCTTTTAAACAGTTAAATACAAGATTCTGGATTAGTGTTGTTAATTTGTTGAGGAGACTATTAGCCACAAAAATAAGCTTTATAGTCATAAATTATATTGTTAACACAGGGTCTTATAAAAAGTAGTGTTTAGAAGGAAACTTCTGATTACACTATGTAACACAAGTTTTACTTTTTCTTGTTCCTAGACAGAAAGTGTTATTTCCAAATTACCTATGCCTAAAGTAAATGGAAAAGACCTATTTTTCTCTTCAAACTTTGCTTTTGTGACCTGGAAGCGTAAAACGAAAACATGATGTAAGACTATATTTGGGGCTGATACGTGAAAGTGATTTACATTACAGTCACAAATCTCGTAAAACTACTCACTTCTAAACATTTTTGTTAATTTTTGTATAAGTTTAGTACAAATACATGTAAATCTTGATTCATATGTTGTTTTATTCAGACCTTATGTAAATGAAAATGTGCAAATTTGCCTGTTTTTACACAGCAGATAGGTTAGTTTCTAAATTTCATTATCCAGGTCACAAAAGTAAAGAGTGAAGGGAATAATTGCCATTTTCTGTACTTTTACAACATAAGCAATTAAAAAGTAACACATACTATCCAAGAACAAAATTTGTGTTACATAGTGTTATGGTAGCCACTGGGATGAGCTTTACATTGCATTGGTGTTTCTGTTATTAACACAATACAATGTAAAAACTGCTTGTTATCTTGTTAACTTCCGATTATGGTAGCTACTAAGATCAGCTATACATTACACAGGCATTTATGATATTAACACAATACCATATAAAAAGTAGTTTTTGGGGCATTAATTTCTGATTATGCTTGTTTGCCACTAAGATAGGCTATTCATTAATATTTGTACACAGTACTGTAAGAGAATAAACACAAGTAAAAAGTGTTGTTTAAAGTAAAATTACTTTCAGTGGTATCAGTTGTATAATAAATTTCTATTAAGAGGAGTATTATGTGAAATTTTAGTTTTTTTACAAATTTCAGGTATCAGAATTCTTTAAATATTTCTTAAATTGGTGGTCATCTATGAAAGTCTGATGCATTCTTACCTGTTATCACACAAAGCTATCTCAAGCCTTTTTTCTGCCCTCTAACCATCGCTAAAACTTTTCACACTCAATACAACAGTCTTTCTATCCCACCAATTTTGTACCACTATTGAGCATATACATATCATGTGGTTACTCTCCACCAGTAGTATCGTGCTACCTGTATTGTCACAACCAGCTTCCACTGCTATTCCAGCTCAGTCATCACTTGCTCGATTGGCACAGCTTCATTTAGGTGTTTTTTGGATGTGACTACTATGTATGATAGTGCTTCTTTACCATTGCAAATGTTTTTTTCAATAGTTATCTTTTACTGTGTTTACAATCAGTTGTTTCAGTGATATTTTACTTCTTGCTTGTGATTCATGTTACTAAATAATATAAGAACTTCATATGAAATCACAGTCCCAGTTATCAACTACAGTAATTGGTATTACATTTGACAGTTCTACTGGTGTGGCTTCTTAGGAATTGGGTTTGGCTTTATCAACAGGAGAGGGTACAGGCTTGATTTGCAAGAAGCTAGATTCATATGTTTGACTGGCAAATTTTTCTTCTTTTCAACTTGACAAGAAAACAGTTTGAACTTTCTTTCTGTGACATTTTCTTGTTTTGGTCTGTCACGCTATACACTTCTCCAGGGAATTTCAGTAGTTTTTACTGTACCTGTTGCCATGCCTGTGTGTTCACTTTGGTGGATGTTTGTTCTTCTCCTTTCTTTCTATTGCTTCCAGATCTAGTGGATCAGTTGTAAGTTTTTCAACATGTACATCTCAAACCTGCTAGTGATACCCATTGTGTAGGCATGGCTCAGGTGCCCTCTTTATGACTTTGTCCTTTTTTATAAATGAGCACATTAAATATTTCATGTCATCAGAGTTCAGACTTTGGTTAGTTAGATATTTATATGTTCTTTGTCAGGTTAGCTAATTTATATTTATTGTAAGTTAAATATTGATTATTACTTTGTCTTCTTTGTAATTTTAGTGAATTTACACGTTTGCTAATATTGTTACTTGCTTTTTATACTAGGTGAATTTTCATGGTTTCTCAGTTCCATATTAATATTACTTTTTTTTAATTAGGTATGTTTAGATAGTTTAGACTTGTTATTGGTAGGAATGATGTATAATCTAATTCTTGTTCTATGTGAATAATGTTTTCATAATTGTTAAATATATGTCTTGTAATCCTAATTTTCTTCAGTGTAGGACTTAATTCTTTGCATTTCTACATCACTCACATCTTTGTTTTTTTCTTGTTCATAGGGCTGAGTATTGCATGGGCTCCATTTTCTGTGTTCTTTATATTAGAAACCAATTTTTCTCCTTATCCTCCACAATTCAGGTGTCATTCCCACAATACTCACATTGTAAATAGTTATTTATAGGTAGAAGTCAAGTATTCCAGTTTTGGGCCATACCTTTTGGACTAACATTAGCTCTTTATGGGTTTTGTTGGGTGGTAAGAGCTTTTACTGACATTTCACTAAATAGGACTTCTCACTCATCTTTACTTGTATGACTGGCTCCTGCTCACTTCTGCCAGTTCACAGTTAGAGACCACATTCATCTGCTCCTACAAAAAGTAGCATGGATGGGATTCCTGATAAAGATGGAAACATCTGCTTTTATCTCCTCTCAATACCTTATTCATTTGAGGGACTTTCCTCAATGCCAATCTCAGCTAGGCACAGCCTTTTCTTCTTTGTATTTGGAATATGGAGCCAACGGTCAAGGAGGTCTTCACCTCACATTTTCTCACAGCTTTAGAGGTTCTATCTCTTTTGAAATGTGGGCTTCTCCAATTCCCATGGATTGAGTTCTTATGTTTTCCCTTCAATGTAATTTCTGCTTGAATCCTTGGCCCACCCTTCTACCTACCCTTACCCAGTCAGGGCCATCCTGGCTTCATTGACTTGGTAGGGACCAGACCAAAGGAGGGGTTCTACTTTCTCCACCTGGTCTCTTTTCACAGATGCACCTTTAGAGAGTTTGGGTGCTAACCTTGACTCTTGGGAAATTTCCAGTCTATAGTCAGTTAAGGAGTCTTTTCACAATATCAGTATTCTTGAACATAGAGTAGTTTGTCTCACTTCCTTCCTCTCCTTTGAGGGAGGGTGGCTATGGTGCACTTTAATAACTCCAGAGTGATAACTTGTATTAACAAGTAAGGGAGTACAAAATCCAGGTATTTGTACTTTCAGATCATGGGTTTCCTTTTCTGGGCCCAAAGTCACCACATGGTGGTCTTAGCTTGCTATGTTCTTGGTGCCCTGAATCTTGTTGAAGATTATCTCAACCAACAAGATTCCACTCACAATGTGGTCCATCAATCACAGGTCTTTTGAAGGGCGTGTTCTCAGCTGGAAACACCACATAACAATGCTGTTGCCACTCATTGGATCACTGTACTTCCTTCTTTTTCATCACCTGTTTGACACTTGCTAGCTTGGGGAGCAGACACATTTAGCTAAGATTGAATGGTTCATCACATCTATGGTTCTCTGCTATTTAGTTCCTCCCCAGAGTTCTTTCTGTCTCTAATCCAAACTACTCCATGTCTAGTCTTCCAGGTAGCTTCATATTTGCTGGTTCAACCATGGTTGTCACTTCTCTGACCTTTACTTATACAAACTTCCCTACCCTCATCTCTGTCTCAGTCTCTACTCCATCAACTTCAGTTGGGTATTGTTCATCCATATATCTTCATACTCAGTTTTCACACATGGCTTTTGTTAAGTCCATTGCTTCAGCCCAGTGAGTGACTCCATGTGTTGCACCTAAATAATTCAGATCCATAATATCTTACATATCCATTTCCCAGAGATGATGGTCTGTCATTTGTCTTTAGTCTCTTTGATGTGGGTTCTTTTACCCTTTTATTCCTTATCTTTTCCACTTGTTCATCTCATTGTTTGACAAAGGTTTAACCATTTTAACTGTATCTAGTAACAAAGGTTTAACCATTTTAACTGTATCTAGTAACAAAGGTTTAACCATTTTAACTGTATCTAGTAGTTATGTCAAACACTTTTCATTTTTCAAATTTGTGTAAAATTTTGTCTTCTTATGTAATTTTCTTCCTTTTCCACTTCATTCAGGTCATACGTCCTCCACATTTCTTTGAGTTTCTTGATTAGGATCTTTTTATGCCCCTTCCCATCCTCCATTTGAACCTTTGTCAACATGTTCCATATACACTCTCTCCCTCAAGACCTGTTTCCTTCTCCTTCTCCTCACTTGCAGGTGTTGTTAATCAGGTGTTTATACTATTAATGTTACCAGAATCCTCTGCCATTCCCCTTATGTCATTCTATATCCAGACCAGCCCTTCTTTCCTAAGACCTGTGCTGCCCATGAAGGCTGTTTGATTTTGACACCCATTTTCTTACCTTCCATCTGCCACCTGTACATCGCATTCTGATCTAGATTGGCTTTCTTGTGTGGTTCACTCCTTATGGTGTTATGTGACACATGCTGCCTTCTTTAGTACTTCAGATTCCCAACTTTTTCTTCCCTGAAATCCAACTGTTTTCAGTGATTTATCTCCAACCACACTAACTGGTTGAGTTCGTCAATTCTGAATTATCCACGTAAGGTTGCCATATCAACAACATTTCTTCTCAATAAATTCTTCATATCATCATGTCCTTGACTGCTTGTTTTTGCGATTCGTTTGAAGAGATCATTCAAGCCAGAATGTGGACTACTCTCAATACCTCTGTCATTCTTTATCTACATTATCTAGCTGTATCTTCTTTAGAAGAATATCATCTCCCACCCATAGTAATTCTATACAGATGTGTTTGCCTTGGACTGTGGTATGTGTTATCACATCATTTCATTATGTTTTCTTTTCAAAGATTTTTTTTATTACCACTGCTAATGGGATCCTACTTTTTGGTAGGTGTTGTCTAGTGAGATATGTTTTGTTTCAAACCACTATTTTCTATTTGTGATAATGCTAACTGTAGAGATGGGGTGTTCTGCAAGACCACAGTGGTGTATGTGTTTCACTCCATCCTGTACCATCATTCATGGATTTTTGCAAATAAAGCAGAAGGATATTTCTGTCTCCTTGCTGACCTTTTAATTGATTGGATTGGAAATGGTCTGCTTTTCAAAATATGGAGTTGTAGACACCTATTGCACTTTCTCCAGGGTAACATTCCTCCATACTCCTCACTGCTTTTGGTTGTTGTTTTTCCTATGAGTGGAGCAAGGGAGTCCTTACCACTTCCCAGTTTTCAATTGCTTTAGAGATGAACTATAGAGGCTTCCTCCTGATTGCAAGGTAGACCTTTAACTTACAATATAGTTACTCAGTGACACTTATTTTCATGTGGATAGTTGTTGGTTGGATCAGGACCAACCTACACAGGATCCTCCTTGTAATACCAGGTTCTAGATGAACTTCCTCATTACTATGGTCGTGTGCAGTAGAACTCTTCCCTTCTTATTAACTCTGATTGCAGAAGTTCCTTCCTTGTTCCTACAGTTGAGTTTGGAGGACCTAATCTTCTTTGTAATACTAGCAAAAGGATGTATGTACATTGTTCCTACAGTTGAGCAAATGTTCTATATCATCCTCATAATTCTTGATGCATGATGTCTCTTCCCTGCATTTACAGTGGGATGAGTTAAGATATTGCCCTGTTATTATGGTTGAGTTGAGGCAACGCCATAACCCGTAATGCTAAGTTTAGTTTTTTGTACACTTTACTTCTGCAAGGGTTTTTGGAGTTTGTCTGTTTTTTTCCACATCCATGCGTCCTCTTCATACTTCTAGTTGCTTGATGTACAGGGTGTTCGGAAAGTCACTGTGCACTTATATATTTATTAACGGACAAAACTGCACAGTGACTTTCTGAACACCCTGTACAACACCCTATTAATGGTTGGGGTTCTTGTGTTTTTGTAAAACAGTTCACAAGCTCTAGTCACAGTGGTTGTGTTACCATATATTCGTTTTTGTCCACTTGATCCTCAACCTGCTAAGGCCAAAAACTAAACTGTGAAACCTTGTTTGTCTGTTGAAAGTTGGACATATATGTAAGTAATTTGGGAAACATATTTCACAGGTAAATGACCACATCTTGAAGATTCTGAGCAGCAATCTTCAACATCTGTAACACCTGTACCTCATTCTCTTATACTACATTCTCTTTCAGATAAAACTTTAGGGCAAATGTCACCTATTTTTCATTCAGAATGGACTAGAGGGGCTTGCTAGCTCTCCAAAGTCATTAAAGAAGCTTCAATCTGATGACATATTGATGGAAACATCCTCTCCTAAACACAGTGAACTCTTGCATTCAAAGGCAATTGGGGATATGCCTATTGAGGTTGCACCTCATGCTACTTTGAATTCATCACAAAGAGTTATTGTTAGAGGGATTTGAAGAATGTTCCAGAGTCAGAGATTCTTGCTGATTTTTCCAGCCAAGAAGTTTTTGCAGTTTGGTGTATTTTCGCTCGCAAAGATGGAATTACGATGCCAACCAATGTCCTCATTCATACTTTTACATCACAGTGTCCATCTGCCACCATAAAGGCAGGTTATCTCAATTGCAGGATATGGCCAAACATTCCAAACCCTCTCAAATGTTTCCAGTGTCAATGGTTCGGTCACTCGAAGATGCCACATCATGGTTCCTTGGCATGTGCTTGTTGTGGTGGCAAGGACCACGATGCCTATAAATGTGAAATGGACCTTCATTGCATCAATTGCAATGGCTCTCACCTATCCTACTCTCGTTCTTGCTCTAAATGGTTGGAAGAAAAAGAGGTGCAGCATTTGAAAATGATTCATAACATTACTTATCCTGAGGCTCAAAAGTTGCTCTCCACCACTTCATCTCAGATGTATGCTGCTGCACTTCGTTCCACTACTACAGTGGGAGTGCAGAAAGATTTCTCTGTGCCTCCTAAAGAATCATTCTCCAAACAAATGAAAAGTCTTTTGACCTCCATTGTTATGAAAGTTGATGAATCAACTTCAACACCTATCTCTGTCCCTTATATACATTTCACCAAACCCCAAGATCCACAACCTTTGGTTCTGGGTATGAGCATTTCCTCAGATACATCTTCTCTCACATCAAGATGCAAAACAATCATTTGTTCACGTCCTCAGTCTCTGGAATTCTCTTCCAACAGCAAAGACCTGCCCAATCAACCCAGGGCAGGATCCATGGAGGTCAATAGATTCCCCTCAAATAAAGACAGTAAAGAAAAAAGATGTGGTCATAAACAGAAGGGTTCTCCACTCAATGTATTCCTAAAACTTCAACACGTTTTCCACTGTATCCTCATCCGTGGAGGAATCCTGCCTGCTATATCACACGGAAGGCTCAAAAACAGGCCTGGGATACTTTTCGTAAGTATCCCACACTCTCATACAACATTGCTTTTCAGTAGGCCCATGCACATGCTCGGTGGGTAAGATGTCAAAGCCAGAAGGAATTTTGAATCAAGTTCACAGCCAGCATATCTTCTACCACCAGTTTCAAAGTCATATGGGACAAGATTCAAAAGGTCAGTGGCCAATATAATTCTATCCCCCTCTCAATCTTGTTCTCTGATGACCCAGAAGTAGCTGATGCTCGGAGCATTGCCGATACTCTAACATTGCTGTATTCACTAGTCAGCTCATCTCACCATGGCTTTTTACAGTTCCCAAATGAGACCTATCTTTAAGTCATCTGAGAAAAGCAGACACTTGGGATTGGAAATACTGTCTGTTATTTGCTGAACATCTTTCGGACCATCCTTCCATTCATATTTATACAGATGGTTCAAAATTAGATGACTGTGTGGGCTCTGCCATAGTTTGTTGTGGTTCGGTGGTTGTGTGCAGAATCCCCTCTACAACTTCTGTGTTCACTGCTAAACTGTACACTATTTCTCTTGCTCTAGATCACATAGAAGCTAAGCAGTACTCAAACTGCACTATTTATACAGACTCACTTAGTTCTCTTCTGTCCCTGGAATTGCTTAATGTTAGTTCTCACCCTGTTCTTGCCAATATTCAGAACTCACTGGTCCATTTCTCTTTAACGTCTACTTCTATCCAGTTTTTATGGATACCGGGCCACGTTGGTATTTGTGAGAACAAGCTTGCCGACACCACAGCTAAATATATCTGTTCTGGCATTATCACTGCTGTGCTTGTTCCATACATGGACTATGGTCATGTGTTCCAGGCTAGACTCTGTTCCAACTGGTAGTTGATCTGGAGAGAGCAACATGAAAACAAGCTTTTCCAAATAAAACCCTATATTGGACTTTGGCCATTTTGCTTCCGTAAGGTTGGAAGGAGGAAGTTGTTCTAACTAGACTACACATTGGTCACAGTTTTTTAACTCATCATCTTCTTTTATCTGGAACTGATGCACCAGTGTGTTGTCTGTGTAAAACTCATGTCATAATAAGCCACATTTTACTTTCATGCCGTTGTTATGACTCTCAATGATGGCAACATTTTAATCATATTCTGTCCCAGTGGTTATTCGTAAGGTCAGACAGTGATATTGGTGATGGTGACTCTGTCCACCTTAAAAATGTTCTTAGTTTTTTAAAGGCCATTAATTGTTTTAATGCTATTTAAGTTTTTGAATTTGTACATTAGACCTTTTTAAATATGATTCCCTTTTAAGAATCAAAGTACATCTAGTTCAATTTGAAATTAGAAAATGGCCATAATGTCAAATAACTTGGAACCAGGACTGGAAAGACCAACTTCAGGTGACTGACAATGGTTTTCGTGCTTACCTGTTAGTCTTCCTGACAAGTTATGATAATTACAGTTTTGCTACAGAAAGTTTTCTACAACTTGGATTACTGTAGTTTTTCTCTTCACGCTGTAGACTAGATGTAAACATTGGTTTTATGCTATTTATGATTTTTTTTTTTTTAAATATTGTTTTGTTTTACCATAATTTCCTTTTATGAATTTTACTAAATTTACTTTAATTTTAACTTTTTACTGGATGTTTAGTGCAGATAGCCTAGCTGCTTTGTGTCATAAAACACCAAATCAACCAACCAACCAGCTAAGATGGGTTGTTTTTTACAATGGATTGCACATCTCAGAACAAGCTGTGTGTGTAAACATACTTTTTTTATGGTTGTATCAGATTTATTTTCTTCTTGCAGGGCAAAAGGCATACCCTTTCCAGAAGTAATGTGGTACTCCTCATATGCTTTGATTTCTCTTGAAGCACGTCCTTTCATTTTGGGTGTTTACTTTTCATTTGGTTTCAATGTTGTATGCCTACACCATTCCCTCGAAGTTTGTAATGTGGGATTCTAGCTTTGTGTAAGGGGAGGTAGGACTATTTTGGAAGTTAACATTTGCTTACACTAAAACTGTATTTATCTCTCTTCATATCGTTACCACCCTTTTTCCCCACTGCCAGTGTTAGTCTTTTAGATACTAGTGATGCAATACTATTGGTGGAGAGTAGTCACATGATACAAACGTCCAGCAGTGGTGTAAAATAGGTGGGGTGAATAGACTGGTGCACTGAGTGTAAAAATATTTTTAGCAATGCTTAGAGGGCAGAAGGAAGACAGACACAGCTGTGTGAGAGTAGATGAGTAGCTATCAGAAATACATTTTCAGTGTAAGAAAATGTAAACCTTTGTTTTTATTTAAAGATTTCAAATCTGAATTTTCTCAGGAATATGAAAAAGAGTATCATAAAAGTGAAGATAATCTTTCATCTCTGGTATGGATCTGTACATCAACCCACTCCAGTAGTAAAGTGACAGTGATTGATGCTAATAACCCAGCTGATATCCTAGAGTCTTTCCATGTATGTTCCTCTCACCTCCTGTGTATAACAAGTGTTCCTGGTAAGTTGTGTATGATTATCATAACAGTTATTCTGTAGGTGATTAATGACCCAGCTAACATTATTTTAAAGGTAACTTTGAAGTTTTTGTCATGGTTATTTAAATTTAAGATATTTTTGTATGCTACAAAATAAATTAATATTGAAATATCTTCTTGTGTATAATAAATTTTGTGAATTAAAAGTTTTTAAAGCTTAGAGTTCATAGTTTTTCTACATACACATACATTTTTCTTTATCTTGTGTGTTATGTGAATATATTATATGTGATACGATACATTTAAATAGTACAATTAAATTGTTTTCATCTCTACTAATTGGCAGATATTTTCTGTGGTTAATGATTTAGCAGATCGTGAATTTTTATCACTCATCATTAAACACTTTCTAAAATGATTTGACAGCCACTAAAGTATAAGTTCATTGAAAAATATCATTTTCATAATGTGAGTTTGAATTCATCTAATAATTTACCTCCAATTATTGTTGTTTCAAATAAAATACTCTCTCTTTGCTCACAAGATTAGTTTTTCTCATTTTGTGGTGTCCTATATTTGCAACATTTTTTTTGAATGCATGCCACAAGCCGTCAACCCTCCCTCTGTTGGAATCCAAAGTTCCAACTCATCTCTCATGTACATCACTATGTGTCATTTCTCCACCAACAGGAAGACACCAGTGTCATGTGATGCATGTGAATCCCTCATTGTGTCACCACTGAACTGTTATATTGAATTTTGGCAGTGCTTAAGTTCAGATGTCTTTCTTTAGAACAGTTAGTACCCTAAAAATAGTTTAACTTTTCTTAATTTCACTCACATTAACCTGGTTCAGACTAACTTCATTTCATTTCAGTTTTCTTTGACAGCATTTTATTTACCCATTTTTTACTGAGTTCATATCATGCATGACTTTCAAAGTCACTATTACCACTTCAGGTGCATAACACTCCTCTGTTCCCACACTTTCAGTCACAGGTGCTCACAACCCATTAAGGGATTTTCTGATCTTTGTTTACAGGGAGATGAAACACTATATGCTGTACCTTGTTTGTGCACTTATTCTTCCTGTACTTTTTTAACCTTTTACAGGCAAATGTTGACTATATTTTGATCTCTCCATAGATAGCATCAGTAAAGCAGAAGGGGATTGCTGCCCATCCCTGCCATGCTTCTATTAAATAAATCAGTGTGGTCTGCTTTCACAAAGAGGGTTTTGTAATCATCCATTGCACTGTCTCTTGTGTTACAGTCCCTCCAGACTCTCCAACACACTATTCCCCCACTCATTTTTTTTTCCATAGGTGTACAGAAGTCTTTACCACTTACAAGTTACAAGCTGCTGGAGTTGTATACTATGGAGGTAACCTGCTGAATGGGTTCTAGAAAGATGGCTGAAACTATTCAATTCAGATTAGGGTGTTGGTGTTCTGCTTGTGTAGAGGGAATTACTAGATCCTCCAGATGGCTGATTTTCCTGTAGTTGAGACACCCAAATGCAATTCACTCCTCAATTAGGTGCCCTCCTTCTACTTTCACATAGATGTCAGTACCCAGTAAGTGAGGTTTTGAAGATCAAGTGAGTCAGTCACTTTAGTCCTCACACAGGGTTTGTGTTTTCCATCTTCCCATCTTGATGATTGCCCACCTGTGTAGTGGGTTGCAGAAGCTATTCATGGCATGTTTCTGCTTCTGAACTGGGTTTTCCCTTGGTATGTGGTTGTTGACAGCCTGGGTCATTTCTAGCTTGTTCATGATTGTGGGGATTGAGTGCATGTGATGGACTTCCTCTGAATTTCAGATAACACATTCCCAAGTCTTTGACATTAGGCCACTCTGTGTGTTCCTGAAGTGTTCTGATAGATTTCTTCTTGAATCTAGGACTTGAGATGAAGATGGCATGGGCTCTCATACTACTATCTCATCGAAGTGGGTACCCAAAGATTGAACTTTATGGATGTAGTTGACTTGTCGAGTGTGTTTTGTCGCATTCTAGCCACTCCACACCTTGGGTACATCACTGATTAAGTGAATCTACTTCTTTTATGTCTCTTTGTTGCACCATCCTCTCCCATGTGGATGTGCTCTCTTATTGTTCTGTCATATCTGGTCCCCTTGCCCTTATCAATTTTCATGGCAAAGAGATACTGATCTGTTCCTTTCAATTAAAGGATATCCTTTTAATGCTTTAGGAGGAGATGTTTGTGCTTCCCTAGCACCAGTCCCTCCTCTAATTTAATGTTTAATTCAAGCTAATCTTGTGAGTGTAAGGAGAGTACCATATCAGAAGTTATAAATTTCCTGAATGAAAATGTATTTCTGATAGGTAATTCCCTCCACTCACACTACCCAGTTTGCTGGTGGTACATAGAGGTGTTGCATAATAATTTTCATGAGACATGTTGGAACTTTAGAACCTAACAGAGGGAGGGTTGAAGACTTGTTGTATGCATTCAAAAAGTTCACAAATAGGGGGCAGCACAAAACAAGAAAAGCTAATCTTGTGAACAGAGAGAAGCACCTATCAGAAATAGATTTTCATTTAGGAAAATTATAACTTTGAAATGTCCTAAGAACATGTAGTGATAAAGGAGGAGAAAGAGAGGAAATTTAGGTTCGTTTCAAGGTATGTTTAGTGAAGACTAATTACTTGAATATAAACATTACCATAAGGAATTCTGTAAAATGTTTTAGATTTTCTGAAACTTGTAAATATGGTCAGGTTGTGTACAATATGATATGAAAGGTAGCAAATGGTATTTCAAAAAACATTTTTATCCCAGTGCTTATTTATAATATTAACATGTGAACAAACTTATAATTGTTTTACATGTTATATTATTATATTTTATAAAAAAAAATATTGCACTGAGTTTAAGCCTTTATTGAATTAGTTAGTAATTAATGTAAGAAAATATTATTACATGTAATATGCTGTTTTAAATAACTTGTGTTAAATACAACTGAATATATAAGTTACTTTTTGAAGTGAGAAAAAGACATCCTTTCACTTTTTAACAAATTAATGTTCTAAATTATATGAATATAAATACAGTGGTTGGTGTGAAATAAATGTGATTGTATCATGAGACATGGACGTTGGTGTAAAATCAACATTATTATATCATCAAATATAAATGTTGTAGAAAACAATATAGCTTTTATTATTCTTTGATAGAACAAGAGAGGAAAAAAACCAAGAACCAATATTTTGGAAAATGACTGAACATTTATAATAAACATCTGCAACATACAAAAGGAATTACTTGATAAACTAAGCTGTTTTTTTCAATTTAAGAAATAAACCATTAAATGTTAGCTTAGCATATTTACTTTTGTCTTTAATTCTTCTCTGTTTCTTGAAAATGTAAACTATATTTATACCATAAGCTGTGATTGTAGAAACTGAAAATGTTTGTTTGGCTTTGATATAAAATTATGCCAGTGTGTGATTACAAAAAAAAATTGTATTTATGGTTTAGATAAAGTATTAACATTCATTTTTTTAGACTCAGTTTCATTATAAAACTTTTATTACTTTACCTTTTCATAATGGCTGTTATGACACATAACCAGGAACCAGGACTGGAAAGGTCAACTTCAGGTGACTGATGGTGGTTCTTGTACTTACCTGTTAGTCTTCTTGGCAGGTTATGATCATTACCATTATGCTAGAGAAAGTCCTTTGCAACTTCTCTTACTCTGCTTTCTCTCTTAACATTGTAGACTAGGTGCTAACATTGGTTTTATGCTTTTTCTGTTTTTCAATGCTGTTTTGTTTTACCTTCATTTCCTTTTATGTATTTTACTACATTTAATTTATTTTTACCTTTTTACTGGACATTTGGCACAGATAGCCTAGCTGCTTTGTGCCATGAAACACTAAATCAACCAACCAACCAATTTCATTAAGTTGCAAATAAATATAAAGGTATTTTTATAAGTAAATATGTTGTTTTTAAAATGTAGTTTATACAGAAATGTAGGCATTATTTAACATGTTAAGTATTTTTGAGTAAGAAAGGAGGAAAAAATGTTGTGTTGAATATCTGCACATTTACAAGAGTGAAGAGATATATGACACTTTGTCTTTTATTATTATTATACAGGGGCCAAGGAAACTGACTATCAGGTAGATGAAACATTGAACAATCTACCTCAGAACAAAAATGTTGTGAAAGTAAAGGGAAAAGTTTCTTGTATAGCTCGGAATGAGAAGAAAGGAGAAATCAATATTAGCCCTAATAAAATTGGCAATGTCACATTTATTAGTTGTGTAACAGGAATAACCCCCAACGGAAGTCAACCCACAGAGTCATCTCCACGAGGTACTGTTGTGATATATCTTTCTGTGATAGTAGAGTAAGTCTTGATTTGTTTTCAGTAGTAATTTCCTCCTGTTTAACAGAAACATGACAGACTTCAGATTGTTGGGTATGTCTTCACCTTAGCTTCAGTTATTCTGTCAGAAGGATTGGATGTGCTGTTTCATTCCACCTTTAATATCATGTGGGTTCCTTAGGAGGATTTGCAGCTATATCATGGGTGGTGTAGCTTCTGTCAGACTGAGGGAGTAAATGTGTGACATTAATTAATATTTTCCATATTGTTTATAACAGTTTAGATGGCTTATAGTCAATGTGTGTCACATTGTTTATAATGGTTTGAGTAGCTTGTAGTTTCAGGTCACTGAAAGTGACCATGCAGCCTTTCTCAATTAAGGTTGTGGTTGTACAACTTCTGTCAGAGCTGGTAAGAGTGGTTGTACAGCTTTTGTCAGCTGGTAAGAGTGGTTGTACAGCTTTTGTCAGCTGGTAAGAGTGGTTGTACAGCTTTTGTCAGCTGGTAAGAGTGATTGGACAGCTTTTGTCAGCTGGTAAGAGTGGTTGTACAGTTTTTGTCAGCTGGTAAGAGTGATTGGACAGCTTTTGTCAGCTGGTAAGAGTGGTTGTACAGCTTTTGTCAGCTGGTAAGAGTGGTTGTACAGCTTTTGTCAGCTGGTAAGAGTGATTGGACAGCTTTTGTCAGCTGGTAAGAGTGGTTGTACAGTTTTTGTCAGCTGGTAAGAGTGATTGGACAGCTTTTGTCAGCTGGTAAGAGTGGTTGTACAGCTTTTGTCAGCTGGTAAGAGTGATTGGACAGCTTTTGTCAGCTGGTAAGAGTGATTGGACAGCTTTTGTCAGCTGGTAAGAGTGATTGGACAGCTTTTGTCAGCTGGTAAGAGTGATTGGACAGTTTTTGTCAGCTGGTAAGAGTGATTGTACAGTTTTTGTCAGCTGGTAAGAGTGGTTGTACAGTTTTTGTCAGCTGGTAAGAGTGGTTGTACAGTTTTTGTCAGCTGGTAAGAGTGGTTGTACAGCTTTTGTCAGCTGGTAAGAGTGGTTGGACAGCTTTTGTCAGCTGGTAAGAGTGGTTGGACAGCTTTTATCAGCTGGTAAGAGTGATTGGACAGCTTTTGTCAGCTGGTAAGAGTGGTTGGACAGTTTTATCAGCTGGTAAGAGTGGTTGACAGTTTTTATCAGCTGGTAAGAGTGATTGTACAGCTTTTGTCAGCTGGTAAGAGTGATTGGACAGCTTTGTCAGCTGGTAAGAGTGATTGGACAGCTTTGTCAGCTGGTAAGAGTGGTTGTACAGCTTTGTCAGCTGGTAAGAGTGATTGGACAGCTTTTGTCAGCTGGTAGAGAGTGACAGCTTTGTCAGCTGGTAAGAGTGATTGGACAGCTTTGTCAGCTGGTAAGAGTGGTTGTACAGCTTTTGTCAGCTGGTAAGAGTGATTGGACAGCTTTTGTCAGCTGGTAAGAGTGATTGGACAGCTTTTGTCAGCTGGTAAGAGTGGTTGTATAACTTTTGTCAGCTGGTAAGAGTGGTTGTACAGCTTTGTCAGCTGGTAAGAGTGGTTGGACAGCTTTGTCAGCTGGTAAGAGTGGTTGGACAGCTTTGTCAGCTGGTAAGAGTGGTTGGACAGCTTTGTCAGCTGGTAAGAGTGATTGGACAGTTTTGTCAGCTGGTAAGAGTGGTTGTACAACTTTTGTCAGCTGGTAAGAGTGGTTGTACAACTTTGTCACTGGTAAGAGTGGTTGGACAGCTTTATCAGCTGGTAAGAGTGATTGGACAGCTTTTGTCAGCTGGTAAGAGTGGTTGGACAGCTTTTATCAGTTGGTAAGAGTGATTGGACAGCTTTTGTCAGTTGGTAAGAGTGATTGGACAGCTTTTGTCAGCTGGTAAGAGTGATTGTACAGTTTTTGTCAGCTGGTAAGAGTGGTTGTACAGCTTTTGTCAGTTGGTAAGAGTGGTTGGACAGCTTTTATCAGTTGGTAAGAGTGGTTGTACAACTTTTTTTGGTTAGTAGTAATGAGAAACTGTAGTTGGTGGGAATGACTCTACAGCTTTTATAAATATATTTATGTTCAGTGAAAGTATACATATACAATACGTTATATACTGTTACATTTTAAAGTTCTTACCTAAATTGTGTCTACATAAAGCTCAAAACAAACTGAATAGTCATTAAGTAATGTTGACATCTGTGTTATGCTATCTTGTTGCTTACACATTCTAAGTCGAGTTAATTGTAAGCTTTTTTGCAACTTTGTTGAAAATATTACAGTATTATCAAAGTGGCTGCTAATGCAGGCTGTATTTAATAAAATTCTCTTTCTTAGCTTAATGCCTTAAAATTCTTTATATAACCAGTAATAAAGTCATGAATGATTATTTGAAAACCTGACAAATTCAACATCAGCTGGTACTGTTCAGTTTACTATGTTCTCTGTATAGTAACATAGTTCAGATTGAGGTACTTTCTTATTTTATTTTCAACACTTTGCAAAGAAATTACTTCAAGCCTTAGATGCATGAAAAAGGTTTCTTTTAGTTTTTTAGTTTTCTTTTCTAACAACTTGGTTACATCTTAGTGTAAGCTACAGTTAATGGCTTGTAACTATAAATTCACCTCAGCTTTAATTAAAGATGGGAAGTATATGTCCTGGGAAATAAATAAAATAAGCTATTGTTTTACCTGGGATTAAAAGTTATTTATTGGGAAAAAAGTGTAAACATTTAGGAATTGAAAGCCACTTTGTGTGTTTTTTCAACTGTAGTTTAATTGTCAGTACAGTTGACTACATATGCCATAAATCTAATGCACTCCAGGATGTGCTCACTAATAGTAACAAAAAGATGATTAACCTTTTATTCTCCTACTAACTTATACTGTTAGTGTTATCTGTTATATTTTTATAACCTGTATAACATGCTTACAGAATTTCTCTGTTTAATCTTTTTTTAGAATAATAAGATTTATGAGAAGTTCCTTTTCTTTGAAAGCAAAATAGAAATAACTTAATGTAAATTATATGAAATTTATAATAGAATGAGATATGAACACTATTTTGAGGTAGCTATGTAGGTATCAGAGATGTTGAAAATGTATACCCGTACCTATATTTCTGTGCTTGTGTTCATTTGTTGGGAGGGGTGAAATGGTGAACATAGAAAGAATGAATGATTAATATAATACTTTATCACTAAGGGTCTTCTCTGGAAAAATTTAAGTAAGTATAAGAAATGTAGTAATTTTGAGTAGGAACCTACTTGAAACTTTATTATATATTGATTATACCTTTCTAATAACTGGAAAGTAATCCATGACCTAACTGCATGCGAGACATAGCTGTGTTGAGTCGGACATAACATGGAAAATTTAATATCATACATTGATCTTAACTAATGTATTTAACAACTAGGAAGTTTTCCATTATGTAGCTAGATGTGAGAGATATAGCAGCTTTGATATTTAGTTCTTACACAGCACATAGAGAGGAGGACAAAGAAAATTCCGTAGCTGTACCTTCTCAGATAGGTGTTACCAGAGAAGAACACTTCTTAGATGCCACTCTGCAAGCAGATGGTAAAAAAGAACTTGGCCAGCCAAAACAGAGTTCACAGCCAAACCTTGCCAAAGATTGTGTGCCAACATTACCCCAACAAAACTGGATAGATTATGATCAAAGTGGGAGAATGTCAAGTGTATTGCCAACAATGTGGTTAGGATCACAGAATGGCAGGTATTGTTAACAGAATTAAATGACCACAGCAAACATTATAACATTCAGTGTTAGGAAATTTTCAAGTTTAATTTGAAGAGAATCAACACTAGTGTTGAATTAAAAAGTGAGATAAATTTTAAAATTACAATATTTAATTATTAGAATAATAATAATAATAAAAACAAAATCTGTGTATTTGACAAGAAAAAGCAAAATAAACTAATTAAATACAGGAGATAATGCAATAGCACAATTAATTGAAAGGACTATAGAAAGTAACAATAAAATAAACATAATGTTTCACGTGACGACCAGTTAAACTTGCTGCAAAGGGCTGGAAGTTTCGGTTTTTTTCACCAATTGGCTGAATGAAAAGTAGTTATGTTTCCTCTCAAAAATTGGTTTTATTCTATCTACTTTATTAATAAGACTTGCTGTATTTCTAGAACAAATTTTTATCTCCAACTTGCTAAGAGATGCACATTATTTAACTGAGATTTGATAGTTTAAAATTTTATATCTTGTATTTTTGAAGAAGATTATACAGCATAGAGATTACTGTAATTACTTGTTAGGGAGAACATTATAAATGTTTACCATGTTTATTTCTTCAGTATTTTTGTTCATTCTACTATGGCTCAGTGGAAAACGTGTATTCATTCAGTACATCTGAAAGATTCCGTGTTGAGTATTGTGTAAGTACCATTACTTAAATTCATTTTTTGCAATATAGAATAAGATAATGATCTATGTATTGCTGTGGATAGACAGAGAAAACAACTCTATGATATATAATAGTAGCTTCAATACAGACAGAATCCCAATAGATTTATAAGTATTTTATTTTACTAAATTTTTATGTACGTCATGAAAGTATGCATTGTATAAACAAGAACTATTAAACAATTTTAAACAATAATATTTATAGTTTAAGATGTAGAATGTTGTTGCTGTTAATGTCGATTCCACGTAAAGCAACAAAAAATGCATTTCGGTCACATTTGCAGAAACAATGCTCGTATAATAAGATTATAAAATTTCCAGTTGTTATCAGTCATGCCTCAGTTTAAACTACTTTTTTTTTATCTTTGCAAAATTTAAAACTACAGAACACATGATACTAATTGAAGCATTAGGTTTGCTTTCCTGAACATGTGCAACATTTTGTTGCACAGCAAACACATACATGAGACTACAAATACACCCACCCACCAAGAAGGTGTCATCATTCATGTGATATTTATGGAAAAATAAGAAGGGGTGAAGCATATTAATGAAGATCTTTGACCTACTGACCAGGAAATAGGATGTCAGAATATTCAGTCAATACCAAATGAGCTAAGGATAAGGTAGTTGAGTGTTAATAATGTAAAATTTGATTTGGTGTACCATGTGGTGATATCTAGTCAATAATATTTTTAGAAATGTAGTGGATATTTGCATTATTTTCAAAGAAATGATGAAGCTGGAGCATAAGAAATTGACAAAGGTGTAAACAAGAAATAGACTTAACTATAAAAAAAGGTATTTCAGCCTTTACTCAACCCAACTATCCTCCTGTCTGGACATGGCTGGGGCCCTACCCTCCCCACACACCTAGAATTTTCTACCTTTAGTCTCCTGTCTGGACATGGCTGGGGCCCTACCCTCCCCACACACCTAGAATTTTCTACCTGTAGTCTCCTGTCTGGACATGGCTGGGGCCATACCCTCCCACACACCTAGAATTTTCTACCTTTTGTTTTCCTTGCTTAGTCTTGTGCCTGGTTTTCCTTGTCATTAAATTTCAAGGAAACATTTACTGCCTTACTTCTGCACAAAAAATTGATAGTGTGAAAACTGGTACGAAAAATACACATTTTTATACTTGGATATCACATTGTTAATCTTTGACATGTATTTATGTAAATATTTCTTCTTTTTTAACAGTCACATCAGAGGTAGAGTTTTTGCTGCTTTAGCAGATGGAACAGTTGCTGTTTTTCATAGAGTTAAAGGTATTGTTTTGTTTTATTACACCAACTGCTAGTTAGTAAGATTAGTTTGTGTGCATGAGAAAGAATTTATTATTAAATACATAATCAATATTTTAAAATATAGAAGCACCTTTAATAAAATCATTTTCATATAAATAAGACATTACTACAGTACTGTTGAGCTAATAGAACATATATCAAGAAGAAAAACAGGTTTTAAGGGTATTCAAGTCCTTAATAAACAGTTTAAATGTTCAGTGATTTTTCTTTGTTGTTAAACAGAAACTTTTGATATTAAAAACTATGAAGGTTTTTGGTTTTTATTGTTGTTGTTATTATGGAAAATCTTAGACTAATTTAAGCATGTTGTGAGATCTGAGACTTGAAGATAGTATACATATAATTCTTGTTTTCAGATGGGCAGTGGGACTTGTCCAACTATCACTTATTAGACCTAGGTCAGCCTCATCATTCAGTTCGATGTATGGCAGTAGTGTTCAGTAAAGTGTGGTGTGGCTATCGTAACAGGATACACATTGTAAATCCAAAATCTTTGAAAATTGTGGTGAGTTGAACTTTGTGTTATGCAGTTATTGATATTACCTTGAAATGATAGGTAACAAAATAGCTATTTTGTCTATTTTGGCAATATCTATATAGTGGAATCTCAAGAATATGATTTTCTTTTTTGTTTGTTTCTTAGAAAATTAGAGACCAATTACCATAAAATAAGATCTGTGTTTTATTCTTTCAGAAATCATTTGATGCACATCCAAGGAAGGAAAGCCAAGTGCGACAGATGGCGCATGTTGGTGAAGGGGTGTGGGTGTCAATCAGACTCGACAGCACTTTACGGCTGTACCATGCCCACACCTACCAGCATCTGCAAGATGTTGACGTAGAGCCTTATGTTAGCAAAATGTTGGGTAAGACGTGTTATTAGAGGTATAGGGTAGTAAAATCAAAATTCAAACAATTCCTTTTCTAGATTCTAAGAAACATTTTTCCAAAATTCGTATTTTGTTTGCAGTAGAATTGAGCAATGTTTTATTAATGGTTCAAGGTAAGTTGAATCATGTACAGGAGCTAATATCTTTGTCTTCTACACTTGTTCATTAAACTGAGATGCAAAACTTTCTCTCTATAAAAGTATCAAAGGTACATTTGGTTTCAATTTTTCATAAACCTTGACTAATTATTTCAGGAAAGGATGAAAAAGAGAAAACTTGAGAAACACTGAGCAGTAAGGATAGATGACACACTAGTAGAAAACTGATTCTTAACAATTTGTATTTTTATTGTTCCTGGTTACTGTTCTTTAGCTTTCATAGTTGGTCTGCCCTTAAGTTGTAGAAAGTAGGATCAACCAAAGAACATTTAAGTTGTATAAACTGAGATCATCCACAGAACATTTAATTTGTAGAAACTGCAATCATCTACAGAACATTTAAGTTGTAGAAGCTGAGATCAGCCACAGAACATTTAAGTTATAGAAGCTAAGATCAGTACAGAACATTTAAGTTGTAGAAACAGATCACCCACAGAACATTTAAATTTATAAATTGAGGTCATCCACAGAACATTTAAGTTGTAGAAACTGGGATCATCCACAGAACAGTTATGTTGTTGAAACTGGTATCAGCCACAGAATATATGTTCTTAAAATGTTTTGACAGTATCCATTTTTATAACAAGAATGGTTATTAATACTTGTCAAAGCAACAGAAAAATGAAAAAATAGTTTGTTTATTTTGTTTTTAGTAGTTATAGGATTTTTAAATAATTTTGTAAAACCTAACAATGAAGATTTTGTGAGTTAGGTGATCCTAATGAATTATATTACATACATATCTCTTTTATACAAGTACCTAAATGTATATAATTAGATTTGTTTGTGGAACCACAAAATTTTTAGGATTACCTGAAAATCATCATAATTCTTTTTTAAAAGTACAAATATAAATATATAAAGAAAGGTATAGATAAACTGTACACATACACACAGTGTATATAGTAATTGAAGTAATTTGACAACATAACATCAGAAATATGATTTATATTTTGCACTGGTTGAGATAAACAAAATATAAGATATCTGTAATAGGTTTTATAACATCAGGACTTTCATTTAACAATCATATTGTCAGAAAAACAAAACATTGTAGATGATGTAAAATAAATCAGTTTTGATACTCAAGGTGGACACAGCAGAGATAGCTCATTGTGTACCTTTGTGCTTCACTATAAAACAAAAGAAAATTTATATAAAAAGTAAACACTACAAGTCTGTGTAATGAAAGGAAGAGATTTTTAGATAAAGCATGAAACACTCCTTGAGATGCTAGTGTAAGAAAATCAAATGTAATGTTCACTGAAAGAAATACCAGTTTTAATAGTTAACAAATGTTTTTCCAGTTGATGTTTGTTAGCATAGAAATGTATTTAAAACTTAGTAACCCAAAATACTGTGATGTAGTTGCACACATAACACATTAAATCCTGCAACTATTGGCTTCTGTCATGTGCAGATGTTCACGTGTGTAGAATATTTAATTTTACAGCTAAGTCTAAACTAAGCTGATCATAAAATTAGTGATACTTTTGTACTTGAACTTAGAATTAAATTAATAGTAACTAACATTATGATTTAGCACTGTACTATGCCTATAACTAAACACATGTATGTAGTGTACAAGATAAAGACAAACTATGTTCCAAAACTACAATATGATAACTGAATTAGTTAAAGCACAGGCTTCAGTCTCTCCAACAATTTTCTAAAGGTTCTACCATTCGTAATTCAATGATCTGAGGAAAATTTTCCATTTCTTGTCTTTTTAATTCACATGTTGTGTTATTTATTAAAATATTTCACATTAATATTATATATTATATCTTAAATATTGCATGAAATATTACGTATGTTATGTGTGTCTTAATAAACAGTAAAGTATTTTAAAAATAAAATCTGTGTTATAACAGGAGCTGATATTAAAAATTTCAGTAATTTTAAAAACAACAATTATGTTATACACAGTTCTAAAAATGAGGCAGTTTCCAATCTCAAAAGTACAATAAAATAACAATATCTTACTTTTGTGAACCTGACGATGACTGAAGAAGGTCGAAACATTGTCTGCTCCTCTACATAGAATTTTCTCTACCCATACCAGCTGTTTTTACATATATATTTTTTTCTACAAGTGGGTTTTCTCATCATCACTGATTAATATCTTACTATACAAGATTAAAATTAATTATAAACTGCAATGAGACTGGAAGGTCATCTCATACAGCCTACATGTTTCCTTGTATATCAGTATGTTATCCTCAGAAGTATAATATTTCACAAACATAACCTTTATTTATACAATTATCAGTTGACCAATCTGCATAGTAAAAAATTTCCTGCCACCTGCTGACAACATTTCCATCTGATCCATCATCCTTATTTAATAATGTAAATTTACTTTTTATATTTATTTATTTCAATAAATTCATGTATGTTCGTATTAGTTAAACATCCAAGTTGTGCTAAAATAAGTTTTTTTCCCATTAAACTGTGTGTTTAGTTTCACTGATGTATTCTGCTGAAGGTGTGAGTAGTATTGTTTGTAACATTTTATATTTCTTCTATTTTGTTCTATGTAAGCTATTTGACATTCACATGATACTTTATATATACATCAAATTTTCCCATTAAATTAATCTTATCTTTAACTGTATTAAAAATCTAGCTAACTTTGTTTATCAGTTTATACATTGGAAAAATATTTGATTTTAAAAATGTGTATTTTTTTTGACAAGGTAAGTCTGATATACACCACTTTTCGGCAAATGGTTTTTACTTAGTATTTTTACCTCTATTTTTTAGATTTTTGACAGTTCTGTCAACAACATCAGAATTAAAATCTTTATGCAGTTATGTACTTTAATAATAACTCATTGTTAATATCATCCTGTTTACAACATAATTTTAGTATTCTATTATTTGAGATTTAGTGAGACAAGATTTTTAATAATTGAGATTATTACAGAAAAAGGTTTAGGATTTATATACTCTAATGTATAGAACTCACTCTGTTCACCAAGTTCCTTGCATAGGGCAAGAATCCATCACTCTGAAATTAAACATTTTATTATCTGCCAACTGAATAGTGTTTTTGTGAGTTTTTATTAATAATACATCTTGTTGCCAGGACTGTTTTAGTAAGATTTAATATGCTTTATTTAAGACTGAGTAGTCTTTTCTTTCTGTCAAGATGTTTTATTCAGAGTATTTCTTGTTGTCAGGATATATTATTATATTTAAAATGCTTCACTTAGACTGTGTAGTTTCTGTGAGATTCAAGATGCTTTATTAAGAATATCTATTGTTTCCAAGACAAGTACAATAAGATTTAAAATGCTTCACTTACAGCTGAGTAGTGTTTTTGTGACTCAAGAGCTTAGAATGTTTTGTAAAGAATATTTCTCATGTGAAAAACTTCATGAAGATATATTTGTAAATTTTCTTACATATGTTAAATCATCTGTATTCTCTTAATTTATTTATACCTGTGGGATTAGTAGTAACTTTAAAAGCCAACATATTTAGAAATTGTTAGTTCTATTTTACTAAGTGTTGTTTTTTTTTTCTTTTGCTTCACATGTTTTCTCACAAAATGTATTTTGTAATGCTCAGTGTTGTTTCATAAGTCACAAAATGTATTTTGTAATGCTAATTGTTGTTTTACAGGTCACAAAATGTATTTTGTAATGCTAATTGTTGTTTTACAGGTCACAAAATGTATTTTGTAATGCTAATTGTTGTTTTACAGGTTACAAAATGTATTTTGTAATGCTAATTATTGTTTTACAGGTCACAAAATGTATTTTGTAATGCTAATTATTGTTTTACAGGTCACAAAATGTATTTTGTAATGCTAATTGTTGTTTTACAGGTCACAAAATGTATTTTGTAATGCTAATTGTTGTTTTACAGGTCACAAAATGTATTTTGTAATGCTAATTGTTGTTTTACAGGTCACAAAATGTATTTTGTAATGCTAATTGTTGTTTTACAGGTCACAAAATGTATTTTGTAATGCTAATTGTTGTTTTACAGGTCACAAAATGTATTTTGTAATGCTAATTGTTGTTTTACAGGTCACAAAATGTATTTTGTAATGCTAATTGTTGTTTTACAGGTCACAAAATGTATTTTGTAATGCTAATTATTGTTTTACAGGTCACAAAATGTATTTTGTAATGCTAATTGTTGTTTTATAGGTACTGGCAAGCTAGGATTTTCTTTTATTCGTATTACAGCCCTTTTAGTTTCATGTAATCGCCTCTGGATGGGAACAGGCAATGGGGTTACAATATCTGTACCTCTTTCCGAAGGTAAAAATGTGTTTAAGATATAAATGTAATAATTTATCTGTGTTCTCATGTAATGACATTTATTTAATTGTTTTTTAAAATAAATGAAAAAATGGTTTTTAAAAAGATGTATAATTTTTTACTTCTTATTAAGTAATACTCTATTTAAGTTTAACCTTTTTGAGGTTAAAGTATCATGACTGAAAGATGGAACAAAAATGGATAAGCAGTTCTTCTCACTCAAATTAAATTTTGTTTTTAATCGTACAAAATACTAGGTGTAAAACTTCAGAAAAATATTTTACAGTGCTAGAAAAAAGTATTGCATCACACTTTTTTGGCTCGTAATTTTTTTATAAGATTGTCCATTGTGGGAGTGTCAGAACCAGTGTAAAATGTTTATGGACGTTTTGTGGTGTAAGCTGACTCTTGTTTAAGTTTTCCAATTACATATATGCATCTCCATTAATAAATCAGCTGTGACTTACAGCAGATGATCAACAAATACTAAAATGTTCTCTCAGTAAGAAAACCTAAGTTTAAAGGTAACACCTCTAATATAACTGACAGGAAGTGGTAACAGATTCTGTTTCTTTGATTGTGCCTTCTCTGGCCTTGATAACTGCTCAACATTGCCAGGGCATAGAGTACACAAGGGACTGAATGTAAGGAAGGCTCATTTCATGATGTATATGCTGATTATGGCTTCCTATAGTTCCAAGGTGCTTCTCAGTTTTTGCTCTTATACTCTATAATCTATTACCTACCAGTAGTTTTCAGTATGATTGAGATCTGGGTTGTTGCCTGGCCAGGCAACAATACATGAGATGTATTTTAAACACACACACAGTGTAATAAAACGTGAGATGTATTTTAAATACGCACATGGTGAAATAATACGTGAGATGTATTTTAAATACTCACATGGTGTAATAAAACGTGAGATGTATTTTAAATACTCACATGGTGAAATAATACGTGAGATGTATTTTAAATACGCACATGGTGAAATAAAACGTGAGATGTATTTTAAATACTCACATGGTGTAATAAAACGTGAGATGTATTTTAAATACTCACATGGTGAAATAATACGTGAGATGTATTTTAAATACACACATGGTGAAATAAAACGTGAGATGTATTTTAAATACGCACATGGTGAAATAAAACGTGAGATGTATTTTAAATACTCACATGGTGTAATAAAACGCGGAGATGTATTTTAAATACTCACATGGTGAAATAACACGCGAGATGTATTTTAAATACTCACATGGTGAAATAAAACGTGAGATGTATTTTAAATACGCACATGGTGAAATAAAACGTGAGATGTATTTTAAATATGCACATGGTGAAATAAAACGTGAGATGTATTTTAAATACTCACATGGTGAAATAATACGTGAGATGTATTTTAAATATGCACATGGTGAAATAAAACGTGAGATGTATTTTAAACACACACACATGGTGAAATAAAGTCTGAGATGTATTTTAAATACTCACATGGTGAAATAATACGTGAGATGTATTTTAAATACTCACATGGTGAAATAAAACGTGAGATGTATTTTAAACATGCACATGGTGAAATAAAACGTGAGATGTATTTTAAAACACACACATGGTGAAATAAAGTCTGAGATGTATTTTAAGTGCACACACAGTGAAATAAAACCTCAATTGTATTTTAAACACACACACACACACACAGAAAAAATAATGTAATATAGATACTTCAGAATTATACATAAGTAGGATTGAAAAATGATACAATGTGGATAGTTGAGTGGGAGTGAAAATAATACAGTATGTGTGCTTTAAAGGATATACTGCAGTGGGTATAGCAAAATGAATTGTAGTTATTCATGTTTATTAAATATAGAAAATCTATTTAGTTTTTCATGTAGGTTATATCATATCTAAAATGTGGTAACATTAAAGTGTTTGAAAGTTGTTGTTTTATCAGGTATAGTATTTCACAAAAAAGCTAATTCATGTGCTCAGGTTGTTAAATATTTTTAATTTCTAAAGATCCACTTGCAAAATATTATATTTATTACAAGTATTCATACAATAATTTGATCTTGGTTTTTGTGGTTTATTATTCATGTTTAATGGGATGATGGGTAAGGAAGACTCTTGAAATATAATGCCAGTCATTCAACTGAAGTACTAATTCGATAATGGATATAGCTGTTTAAATTTATCTTATTTTAAAAATTTAAAATATAAAAATGCTTAAATAAGATTTTATAACAGATTAACGATAGTATACTTGTGTTATTTGTTCTGTTTGACCATGTAGCATACAAGCAACCAGCAGCTGAGACTGAAGTGAAAACACCAGGTGGGATGATGAGAGTTTTTGGTGATAGCAATGAAAATGTTACTCCGGATAGCTTTATCCCATACTGTTCTATGACTCAAGCTCAGCTGTCTTTCCATGGTCATCGAGATTCTGTTAAATTTTTTGTAGCGGTACCAGGTACTTAATTATTTCAATTTTGAACAACAGTTTAGTTGTATATGACCTTTAAAAATGTGTAAGTGGTACAGTTGGTGTTATTTTATACAGTTTTGGAGAAACTGAACACATATATCAATATAAAATATTTATTTTTATTTAGAGGTTGTACAAACAATATCTATTGTCAGCTGAATGTTTCCCATGCTTCTTACACTACACAATAAAACCTTTTTATTTAACAGAACTATTTTATTAAGAATATTACCTTTACAATACTTGCCATGTTTTAGCATATTCAGCTAGTTTTTATTGTTCTTGGAGAAATATTTTTTTTACTAAAACTACTATATTAAGAATATTACCTTTACAACATGGCACTTCATAAACAATACTCACCATATTTTGACATCTTGATGTAGTTTTCTTAGTGTTGGAGAAACACATTTTTTTACTAGAACCACTTTATCAAGTCACGTTTACAACATGAATAACAGTATTGTTGGGGAGTACATAAAGTTATCTTAGAGTAGAAAACATTCACTTTATTTTCAATATTGATATTATTGGTGTGTTCAATGAGTGATCCAAAAAACAGTCATCATTTTCTTTATAACTGAGGGTGCATGGTAAGTTATCTAGGAAATACACTCTTATCAGTTGTTGTGGTGTGCAGTTAGTGATACAGAAAATATTTGTAACTGACTGATGAAGAGACAGCTACAACCAGAGCCAAACGAAACAGTTTATTAAATATAACAACAGAAATCCAAACAAAAATCTTTAAAACAACTACAATTCGAATTTTAACACTTACAGAAAAACAAATACTTAGTAAACACATGCCTAGCCAGGACTAGGTATAAACATTAATAAACAATAAAACATGAATAATTAATTTATATAAATATCAAAAGAATTAGGAAAAGAACCAGAAGAATTAAAAACCTAATTAGCCAGGTAATAACACAATGTTTCAAAATTAAACCACTTTTTAATATCAAGATAAATATTCAGATATAATTAGAAATATTTCTAACTGCATCTCAAAAAGTAACTCAATTCTGAGAAAGAAGGAAGACTTTATGTATTCGGTAGTTAAACAATCATGTTACATCTCATGTGTCTAGCTATTACCATAAATATACATAACTTTTCACAACAATAATATGTCACCACTATGGGAAGCTTGAGCGAATCTTGTAATATGTACATACAGGAGGTGGACAAAAAGAAAAGTGGGCCTTTTAAGAAAATGTTAATTTATTATAACTTTTATTAGATAACAGAATAATACATAAAACTATATGTTTTTAGAGTGCATCTGATGAGATCTGTTCATATATAATCTAATATTCTAATTGTAACACTGGCTTTCATAAATACCTGGATTTTTCATGATTTTAGTTACATGTTCTCGTAAAAGGTGTTGTACACCTGCTGTAGTTTCTTAGATCTTCTTATTTCAATTAGTCTATAAAATGATCAAACAAGTTCTAGAGAACAGTAGCTTTGTTTTCAATATTGTTGGAGTGTACAGTAAGTTATCTAGAGAACAGTTATTTTGTTTTCAGTATTGTTGGAATCTACAGTAAGTTATCTAGAGAACAGTCACTTTGTTTTCAGTATTGTTGGAGTGTACAGTAAGTTATCTAGAGAACAGTCATTTTATTTTCAGTATTGTTGGAGTGTACAGTAAGTTGTCCAGAGAACAGTCATTTTGTTTTCAGTATTGTTGGAGTGTACAGTAAGTTATCTAGAAAACAGTCACTTTGTTTTCAGTATTGTTGGAGTGTACAGTAAGTTATCTAGAGAACAGTCATTTTGTTTTCAGTATTGTTGGAATGTACAGTAAGTTATCTAGAGAACAGTCATTTTGTTTTCAGTATTGTTGGAGTGTACAGTAAGTTATCTAGAGAACAGTCATTTTGTTTTCAGTATTGTTGGAGTGTACAGTAAGTTATCTAGGGAACAGTCATTTTGTTTTCAGTATTGTTGGAGTGTACAGTAAGTTATCTAGAGAACAGTCATTTTGTTTTTAGTATTGTTGGAGTGTACAGTAAGTTGTCCAGAAACAGTCATTTTGTTTTCAGTATTGTTGGAGTGTACAGTAAGTTGTCCAGAGAACAGTCACTTTGTTTTCAGTATTGTTGGAGTGTACAGTAAGTGAATATAGAATGTTCACTTAGATTTTGTTTTTTGGTAATGTCCCTACCTAACTATGTTGATTAGCAAAACTGTGTCACCAATCTGCCAGTGGAATGCTTTTCATGAAAATTCAAGTTTGAAAATAGTTATAAATTAAATGTTTATGGTGAACAATAATGATTATCACCTAACTTTAGAAGTGGATTGATCCTTTGATGAACATGTTTTAACTTAACTTTTCAAAAATTTCTATTATTTTAATCTTACTTGTATGAAAAAAGTGTCCATGATATGAAGTGCTGATCTTATTTTAAAGGTCAAGGTGTAATGAATACAACTACAACACTTAGTAATGCTGGTGACAGTACCACAAACTCTGAAGGAAATTCTGACAGTTTAAAATCTAGATATATGTTAGTCATCTCAGGAGGAGAAGGTTATATTGACTTTCGCATTGGTAAGTTTATTAATTTTCTCCTTTTAGGAGATATATAATTTCCTGATTATAAAATGGTATTCTCACATACATTCTGGATAAAAATAAAATCTAAATATACAGTGAGTGATTATGCCTTTTAAATATATATATTAATTATTTCTTAATGATCTGGCATGAAATTACTTTGAAGGTTCATGTGTATGTGTTTACATCTTATAATACAGTAATGAGCTAACAACTATGCATACTTCTACAACCTTATTGTTTTAATGTGTGGACACAGAACTTTGAAACCATTACTTTAACTGTATAAATCATAAATGTGCATTACAGTAATAGCTGTATGTGAAATATCCTATTCTCGGCTAAATGTTTCATCTGTGAAGTTGTTGTTGAGCATTAACAAAACATGGTGGTCATTTCTAAGAGTTAATATGATAGTAAATAAATTAAGGTGTTTTTGGACATATTCTCCTATTTCAAGAATTCCACTACAAAAAGTGATTCTGCATAGTTTATTTGTGGATAAAATGGAATAAGCTTATGATATTGTTACACCTCTTGTAATGTTAAAGTATATTACAAAATTTTATTGATATATATTCAAGTCTCTATATAATAGATATGCTACTTGGTACTGCTATTTTATGTTTTACTGTATTTGTATAATCGTAAGAACCACCTGCTGTATTTTACTGATAAGCTTGTCAATCCTTGTGTGTATTTCATCCCTGTATCACTGATACAGTGTATTTACACTTCTTGTTTGAACTCTTTAATCTACAGTTTCTCTTAAATATGATAAGGAATGTGTAGTTGATTTGTTTAGGCTTAACAGTTTTAATAACTACTTACATTTAAATAGATTGAAGTCTCCAAAATTTTAAAAATAAAGAGAAAAATTATCATTTACATTTAATCTTTTTATTGTATATAAATCATCAATGAAAACGTAATCCTTGTAAATTGTCAGACCTTTGCTATACAAATCTGGTTGATAAACTAGTTTTATTAATAATAACAGTGGGAAAAAATAAACAAATATTGTAAAGTATTGAATAAGTTTGGAGTGCTACTTACTTCAACTTATCTGTGTCATATAGTAGTAACATCTGTTATGGAAGAAGGCAATACTGCATGCTGGTTTACTTCTGTACTTGCAGCCAATTAACATCATATCTTTTGTAATGTATATAAAGTAGAAAAACTTAAAACAAGTGTAATCCAGCAGTCAGAAAAATAATCATAACTGGAAAGCACAGTTGAAAGCTAACATACAATATCAGACATGTATTATGAAGAAAATCAGTTTCAGTATTGAATGATTGTTTAAAACCTGCACATGATATTATACTTGAACATACAGGATATTCTAGATTTGTATGAATATATTTCTGTAATAGGGTGCTGGATTCTAAGTTTATGATTTGGATACAGTTTTAATGCATAATAGTATGGATAGTAGGGTTCTGGTGACTGGCTATCTTATCTTTTATCAGTAATTCTAGCCTTCTTAGCTTTACTGTAAATACAAAACTCATGACAAGCACATATTAAACCAGTATATAAGATAACTCAAAGAAGTTTAACAAATCTCAGATGCTTTATTAGCAGTTAACTTAACCTTTTTAGTGTGTAATTATATTTTAGGTGGGATCTTGAAGTGTAAATTATCCACTAAAAAATGAAATGTAGAATTTGACCTTTCTTAGTACAGTATCATGATCTACTAGTTGTTTTTTCACGCACGATACCAAGGCAGAAACTTTGAGGATGTGTGAGTATTCCAACTGTCACACTACGAGGAAATGTGCAGTAAATCCAACTGTAGCATCCAAAGGGCTATAAGTGTCAAGTTAGATAAATCTGACTGTAGCATCCAAAGGGCTATAAGTGTCAAGTTAGATAAATCTGACTGTAGCATCCAAAGGGCTATAAGTGTCAAGTTAGATAAATCTGACTGTAGCATCCAAAGGGCTATAAGTGTCAAGTTAGATAAATCCAACTGTAGCATCCAAAGGGCTATAAGTGTCAAGTTAGATAAATCCAACTGTAGCATCCAAAGGGCTATAAGTGTCAAGTTAGATAAATCTGACTGTAGCATCCAAAGGGCTATAAGTGTCAAGTTAGATAAATCTGACTGTAGCATCCAAAGGGCTATAAGTGTCAAGTTAGATAAATCTGACTGTAGCATCCAAAGGGCTATAAGTGTCAAGTTAGATAAATCTGACTGTAGCATCCAAAGGGCTATAAGTGTCAAGTTAGATAAATCCAACTGTAGCATCCAAAGGGCTATAAGTGTCAAGTTAGATAAATCCAACTGTAGCATCCAAAGGGCTATAAGTGTCAAGTTAGATAAATCTGACTGTAGCATCCAAAGGGCTATAAGTGTCAAGTTAGATAAATCTGACTGTAGCATCCAAAGGGCTATAAGTGTCAAGTTAGATAAATCTGACTGTAGCATCCAAAGGGCTATAAGTGTCAAGTTAGATAAATCCAACTGTAGCATCCAAAGGGCTATAAGTGTCAAGTTAGATAAATCCAACTGTAGCATCCAAAGGGCTATAAGTGTCAAGTTAGATAAATCTGACTGTAGCATCCAAAGGGCTATAAGTGTCAAGTTAGATAAATCTGACTGTAGCATCTGAATGGTTAAAAGTAACTGTTTCTTGAGTAAAGGTTAAAAGAAATGTGATGTAAGGAATTTCATTTATTATAGGTGATGGAGCTGATGATGACAAAAGTAGTGGAGTGCTCAAATCTTCAGGGGAAAAGAAAACACATCATAGCCAATCAAAGGAGGACAGAAGTCACCTAATTGTTTGGCAAGTAGCCCATGGCTGATGAAGTGGAAACCTCACTCTACAGTCATCATGCTTAAGTTAAATTTATCATTGTGATTTACTCTCAGCTGTATCTTTATCTCTAATATTTATTTCTTAGATAAAGTGAATATAGTGTTGCATATAAAATGTGCTTACAAATACTTCTTTCAGATATTGTGAACATTTTGTACATAGATTTAAATTATCACTAATGTTCAATTTGTAGAATTAATGTATATGACTTTGCATTAACTAAAACTGTGGACATGCTTCTACTGGGTTTAAGTTGTTTCTTTGACAGAATTTTAATTATATACATTTGTAAGTTTTTACCCAATTGATGTAAATGGTTCATTTCCATATATTTTGCTAAGATACTTGTTTAATGTTTTATGCATATTTGAGTGTATGTAGGCCCCCAGTGGGTCAAAAGTAAGTTTACAGTCTCAGAATGCCAAAATCTGTGGTTTAGTTCCCTATGGTGGACATGTATGTTTTTATATGCCTGAAATTTCATATCAAATTTTATTTAATATATATATATTTAAAGATGTAATTAATAGACCTTGTTTTTGTGGCTGGTTTATTTTGCCATTTTTGGTTTATTACATTTTGTACTTGAACCAACACTTGACCACCTTATTTCAAGTGTTGTGAATTTTGCTTACTTACCAAATTTTTGTACTTCATTCTAAATATCAAAAGTAGCTTAGAATTCTCTAAAGATAAAGAGTGAAGTTTAATTATGGGAAAAAATAAACTATTTGATGTTGTAAAGAAAATAAAAGAAAACTACAAAGTAGAACTTGTGAAATTTCTGTATTCATGTTACTTTAAGACAGTTTTTGTCTTCTTCTTTGATCTATTATATATTAAGATTGAAGAAATGTTAGTTATGTATAAATTAAATGTATGGTTCAAATGATGAACCAACATATATTTAAATTGCTTCTTATGCGTATTTACCTTGGCATAATTGCTAAACGTTGGAAGAGGTCCATGAAACTATGTAAAGAGAAGGGTTTTCAAAGTACTGTGTTTTGTCAGTAAATAAATTATTAGTTAGAAAATATAAAAGTATTGTTTTTAATAATTTTACTCGTATGTGACACAACAAGTTAAAAATACCAAATATTAAAAACACTAACTCATTTCCAAGGCCCGGCGTGGCCAAGCGTGTTAAGGCATGCGACTCGTAATCTGAGGGTCGCGGGTTCACATCCCGGTCGCGCCAAACATGCTCGCCCTCCCAGCCGTGGGGGTGTTATAATGTGATGGTCAATCCCACTATTTGTTGGTAAAAGAGTAGCTCAAGAGTTGGCAGTGGGTGGTGATGACTAGCTGCCCTTCCTCTAGTCTTACACTGCTAAATTAGGGACAGCTAGCACAGATAGCCCTCGAGTAGCTTTGTGCGAAATTCCAAAACAATCAAACAAACTCATTTCCAGTTTAAAAAACTTTTTATTTTTACACCACCAGTTGTATTAAACTAGTGGACACTATTACAAGAAATTATAATAAACTCAGATTCACTTGCAAAATAATATTTTTAATAAAGTGATGAAAGTATTGCAAACAACATGTTTTTAGTATAAATTAATGCAACCCCTAACTTTCTGAAAAAGAATATTGTAAACCAACAGCTGCAGTGAAACTGATGTAAAATTGTAAAAGGAACATGACCTGTAATTAACCATTTTATTAATTAGTAAAAAAAAATTAAAAACATAACATTTATACAGGTTAAATGTGATAATAGATTGCATTATTGTAAAAACTTGTAAATGTATTGACAGGACATACACAGTTTCAAAAATAATATTTATTTTAGAAAACAAGGACAAGAATTTCTGTTATTGTGATAAACTTTGACCATTTAATGAAGCTTAAGTTCACAATATATGAACCTTAAAACATAATTGTTGATATTTTATATAGAATATATCTATTTAATTAAAAGTTTCTGATTGAGAACACAATGGAAATGTCTGTAATCTGTGTCATTAGTATAAAAAACATGTTTAAACAAAGTTCAGTAAAATATCAAACCCTGTATTCAAGTTTTACAAACATCAGTGTAGAAAATATTTTGCTTTGTCTTTTTGCCAACTATAACATATCTCAGTATTTGATCCTTAAAGAACATCCTTCCACACCCACTCTTGGAAAAGTAAAAAATAATAACCCACCCTTAAACTTCTGTAAAGTACTGGCTTCCACTACTTATAATGGCATTTTATTCCATAAGCCATTGATTTGTTACAAAAATAAAATTCTCCAAATTTGAACATTCTCTGTCTTTTCTAAATTTTCATCTTGTGTCCTGTAATCCAACTATTTTCAGAATATTGTATAAAGGGTGCTTGATTTGCAATCTGAGGATTGCAGATATGAATTCCTATCCTGCCAAACATGCTCACTCTGTCATTATAATGTGATGGTCAATCCCACTATGTGTTGGTATAAGAATAACCCAAGAGTTGGTGGTGGGTGTTGATGACTAGCTGCCT
This sequence comes from Tachypleus tridentatus, assembly GCF_004210375.1. Classification (NCBI taxonomy): domain Eukaryota; kingdom Metazoa; phylum Arthropoda; class Merostomata; order Xiphosura; family Limulidae; genus Tachypleus; species Tachypleus tridentatus. Next base: position 106,866,723 of record NC_134834.1, read on the forward strand.
ACCCTCTGGACTTTAATTACTAAATTAGGGATGGTTAGTGAAGACAGCCCTTGTGTAGCTTTGTGGAAAATTCAGAACAAACCTCAGAAGAAGGTAAGTTATGAAACTGTAACCCACTCTTACAAGACAACCTTATCATCATGTAATAACCATCCTCTTAACCTTTTCCAATCAGTCACTATCCTTTCTTAGATGGGGAGACAAAACTGTATATAGGATTGTAATTGAAGCATAATTAGTGAATTGTATAAAAAAATAATTACCTCTTTTGACTTGTAATCAGTACGTTCCACAAATACACCCGAAATTCTGTTAACTTTACTACTAGTCTAATATATAAATATGTTACTCATTGCTGTCTTCTTGTATTACAGTAGTTTTTATTTTGAACTTATCCTTTGTTCTTTGTTTTGTACAGGGTTTGAATAACATAGGGTAGAGATAGCTGTTAAGTTCATCTCAATCTAACCACCACTGTTTATCTTGTTGGTCTTTAAGGATTAATACTTGTTTTTCCTGTATATGATCTTACTGTAATTGTGCTAGTCATACAAAAATGTCAACAGTAATTTCCTTCAAGGTTAGAACAAGTGATGTTTCAAAGGTACAGCCTTTTCTGTAGTTGAATGGGATTGAACAAATAAGGTGACAGTGGAATCAATCTGGATAAGTATATTGTCTCTTACAATGTACAGAACTTTATACAGTCTGATACGCAACTTTAAAAAAGAAGTAATCTTTTAAAAAACTCATAAAAGTGAAATTGAGTATCAAAAACAAGTCTAAATAAATATTGTTGAATTCATATTTGGAAGTAGGGTGTTATTCTATAATAAATAACCTGATTGGATCTCCTATTATTCTGAAGATCTATCCAATCATTATCAAGCAAAATCAGTGTGATTGCAATATACCACATTATTAACAGAGCATTATCTGATTACTTGGGTGACTTATCCAAGATACGGACAATGTCTCACCCAAATATATTTTATACAGTCTACCTTTTTATTTATTTTTTTATTACTTTTTGAAGACATCTTGAAAGTTTGATTGTTTCAAAGTGAGAACTTAATTATGTCAGCAAAATTACTTCAAAAGAGTGTTTGTTTCCAAATGAGAATCAAATTAGCTAGGTCGTTTGGTAATTATAGCTTGTATTTTTCAATATCGGAAATTCCTAATTATTGCAAAAATCTGGCACTTTGTTGCATAAAATTGGCGTTTCATTAGAAAGAAATAGTTTTGTTTTAATAAAACAACTCTCAAACACATTTTTAAGTTGAGTACAAGAGAATAAAAATTTTCAATAATGGTTGGAGAACAAAAGACATAGAAAAAACACAATTTTGTATAAACACAAAAAAAATATGATGATTCGATTCATGTAAAGAAAAATTTAGAACAAATTCCTACAATTGACACATTTCTCAAAAACTTCTTAAATATTTATAATTAGAGTAATATTTGTGATTGATTACCACATTCAAGTCTTACAATTTTTCACCCGCCACACCAAATATGCTCACCCTTTCAGCCGTGGAGGTGTTATAAAATTATGGTCAATTCCACTATTTGTTGGTAAAAGAGTAGCTCAAGAGTTGACAGTGGGTGGTGATGACTAGCTGTCTTCTCTCTAAGTTTTACACTGCTAAATTAGGGCAGATAGTCCTTGTGTAGCTTTGCACGAAATTCAAAACAAACCAATTTTTCACAAAGTATGAATTTTTTGCTTTATCAAAGTAACACCATTTTTTTACAGAATTATATATTTATGAATAGGAATGCAACATCAAACATTAGATTGTTTTAAAGCGAGAGTCATGGAGGTGAGACATTGTATTGGATCGGAGTTATCCACCATTAAGCCTGGATCCTTTTCTTCAGTCACTCTATACAGTTTGCTTAGATTACATTAACCTTGTGATATAAATTATGGTAACTCAGATGGATCTCTTTAAATTTACTATAGTTAAAGGTTATTTTATAAATATATGTCCAATTTACCAGTTGATTCGAATCATTCTTTAACACTTCAATAATCACAATACAATTAGAACAGGCATCGACAAATCCCGTGTATCAGGTCGTCATAGGAACTAAAAATTTCATTGTGGTGTCTTGTGCTTTTTACTATTTATTCATGCATGTGGCATGAAATTTTATGTAACGTATTTTGTAAATATATTTTCGCTTGCAAAGCTTTCGTTAGGGCCTCTCAAAACCATGGGGAAGCACCAACAAAGAGCCCCACTGAATCACACAGAGAGAAAAAAATAAATATAACTCAAAAACGTTTTCTCATGGGATTCCGATCACAGGTATATGCTGTATTGGCTTACTTTAGTGAGGTGTTTATAAAACAGAATAGTTTTTCATATGTTATATTTGATTCATGTATCGAAGAGGAAGAAACTATAAGCAAGAAAATAAACCTACCTTAACGAAACATAACATGAACTACTTTAACATTGACAGAACTGTATGTTCTGCACATTTAAAGTTAATTAAACACAACTAAGTATAACAAGACGATTCACTCATCCAGAGTTTTTCTAGGAAAATCTTGTTATATATTGAATATGCAAAGCCTTAACTATATCTGAATAACGTATGCATAAAAGTTTGACTAGAAGTTTAGTTTTATGTTGGTATTGCAAACAGGTTCATTATCACGTAGTAGAATATTCACTTGTGTCATTTCTGGTAAATATTATTTACGGGTTTAAGTTTCTACATTGAAATGTGTGTTCTTCTAAACTGACTTTGCTCCATCTTAAATATTTCAATATGGAATTTTAGCTAACATTAAAATGGAAAAATGCTTTAATAATAAATATTCCGTTATTCTTCACAACTCATCTGAGTGACCTCTGAGCAGTTTCTGGTAGATATCTAACGCAGTAGCTGTTCTTTAATTTTCGTTGGACCAAATATAAATAATGAAACATTTGTTTATAATATCTAAAGAAAACTAGAAAAGTAAAGAGAAACATTTTGTAGAAAAAATAAATAAAAATTTATCTCAGAACGGCTGGTATGGGTATTAAAACTTTTACTGATAAGCAGAGAACAACTTTCGACCTTCCTAGGTCATCTTCAGGTGACCAGCCGTTCTGAGATACGTTTTTATTTTAAATGGGTTTCTCATTATCAAGAAAAAAAAAATAAACCGCACAACTTTCTTTCCGTACAAACTGGGCGAGTTTCACTATATTGGACACAAATGCACAGGTCTGAAACAAATATAATTTTTCGAGGTTCTGAAGATGTCCTTGGTTCGCGTTCTAATGGTAACTTTAAACTTTTAGCAAAATACATTACTGTACTTAAGAAACTTTATGAACGCATCTACAACGAGAAAAATAGCAATCGGAAATATTTTAAAGTGGGCCTTTTTATAAAACTGTTAGATCAAACAACATCTATGTAAAGACGATTCGACCAAGTTTGCCAAGTGTCTGATCTTTTTTATACAGCTGAGCAAAGCTTTTCTCTATCAATGAAGAAAAACCAAAATGTACATTGTATTAATTTTCAGGAGAAGATGAATGACTCAGGACAAGTACAACGCTGGTCTGAGACACATGGCTGTCTTTAGTATCTGTATGAAAATGAACTCTAAACATGCTCACCCTTTAAACCGTGGGGCCTTTTAAATTTAACGGTCAATCCCACTATTCGTTGATAAAAGAGTATCCCAAGAGTTGGCGATGGGTGGTAACGACTAGCTGCTTTCCCTCTAGTCTTACACTACAAAATTAGGAAAGGCTAGTGCAGATAGCCCTCGGGTAGCTTTGCGCGAAATTCAAAACAAACTAAATCATCGCGGGGTATCATGTCTTGAATTTTAGCGATGGAAATCCGTAGACTTACCGCCGTTTCATCGGATAGACAAAAAGTAAAGATAAAAACATTTAGCCACAAAAATTTGTAATCTTTCTATTTATAAATTAAAAAAATCTAAAAAATGGTATATCTAGAAATCTATATAACGAAATAACATTTTTTTTTGTTTTTCTTTGTTCGCTATTCTTTTATAACATTTCTTGACTTAATATGGTTTAATAAATTATAGTTTGTCTGTCGCTCATATATCTAGTGTTTTAGTTTTGGAAGATTAAACGTTCATAATAAAGACAAATTTTCGGGATGGTCCACTTCTTAAAAAAACTATATATGCACTTTCACAACCGTTGTTTTTCAGTTTTCGGAAGTTAGTGTAAGATTACTGATAGTAAATACGCGTAGTATATAATTTTAACTAGGTGATTTACTTGAACGATGCAAAGACAATAAGTATTCAATTATGTACGATACGTTCTGATTTTGGTTGCAGTATATCAGGTAGTGTTTGGATGTATGTTTGACATAAGTGATATATTTAAATTGTTAGTATAATAATAAAACCTGAGCGTAGAAACTGGGGGAGGGTCACCGCAATAAATTTTAGATAGAATCATGCTGTGTAATATATAATTATATGCGAGTGTGTATCTATTATTATTACTTATGTAAAATAATAATTGCTTAAATGTGTTATTTTTTGCCAGTAGGTGAAGTATAATCCATGTGTGTTATCTTGTAGGTTGTATTTAAATATGGTATTATTAGTATAATCAATGATGCTTTGACATAAAAGACCAAAAAAAATTTAATGTAAAGAACTGGATTGGTGCCTTCTAATGTAAGATGTACTCCTACAGACCTGAGATAGGATTGTAGGTATGTAGTATAAAAATAACATCCTAACAAATGTAACATATGTTTGATCCATCTATTTAAGGTATGCTATCTACTAAGTTAAACAAAACCCTTAAAAACAACAACAAAAACGTAATACAAGCCCTTATTATTCAAGTATTCATCAAACTTTTCCTTATTAACTGTATCCACCTGTTTCAAAGATAGTCTAATCCATAAGCCAACCACCCTGTTTCAGAAAAATAAATCTGCCCTTAGCTAAAGATTACTTCTTCTCATCCAAAATTTGTTTCCCTCCTAGTCTTAACATTAACATCATTAAATACTTTAAAAAAATGATACACTAACACTGTCATTTCCCTTTACAATCTTAAACACCTCAATCACATTCTCTGTAAATCTTTTTTAAAGAAAAACAAAAAATTCAGAGATACTAACTTGTCTTCATATGATAATACTTACATCAAAGGAATCAACTTAGTAACCATCCTCTAAACCCTTCCAATAATTCAATGTCCTTTCTGAGCTAAGAAGCCCAAGACTGAACAGAGTACTTCAAGTATGGCCAAGTGAATGACTTGTGAAATGATATTATAACCTTTTTAGACTTATATTCAATATTTCTTAAAATTCTGTTTGTCATGCTACGACTACTTCTAACAGCATGTTGGTCGGGTGACTTAAGAGACAAATCAATGAAGTTGATATACCACATCCATTAACTTGTATTTATTACTTCTAAAAGCCATATGCCATTTATTAACCCAGTAAATAATTCAAATCCTTTTACAGGGCAGTAGCACCCTCTTCTCACAGCCAGCAGCACCTAAAACTTTAATGTCATAAGCAGATTTGGATAATCCATAAAGTATTCCTTCCTCTACAGCCTTAAGTAATAATAAAGAATAACTGAGCTCTGAAGCACCCCTCTTGTAACATTAATCTAGTTTGCCTAAAATCAGTTAATGTTTCTTCCATCTACAAATAGTGTTCTAAACATTGTTAAAAGCACATTAAGAAACTGAATAAAAACATCAATAACTTGCTCTCAGTTTTTGTGATAGACAGACAGTCATTTAATAACTTGCTCAGTTTTTGTGATAGACAGACAATCACTTAATAACTTGCTCTCAGTTTTTGTGATAGACAGTAATCGTTTAATAACTTGCTCTCAGTTTTTGTGATAGACAGACAATCACTTAATAACTTGCTCTCAGTTTTTGTGATGGACAGACAATCATTTAATAACTTGCTCTCAGTTTTTGTGATACAGAAATCGTTTAATAACTTGCTCTCAGTTTTTGTGATACAGAAATCATTTAATAACTTGCTCTCAGTTTTTGTGATACAGAAATCGTTTAATAACTTGCTCTCAGTTTTTGTGATACAGAAATCGTTTAATAACTTGCTCTCAGTTTTTGTGATACAGAAATCGTTTAATAACTTGCTCTCAGTTTTTGTGATAGACAGACAATTGTTTAATAACTTGCTCTCAGTTTTTGTGATAGACAGACAATCGTTTAATAACTTGCTCTCAGTTTTTGTGATAGACAGACAATCATTTAATAACTTGCTCTCACTTTTTGTGATAGACAGACAATCAATGAAATGGGAGGGATGGAATAAATTTTTTTTTAAATTATCTGAAGCTTAAAGATAATTTTTTTAACTTATTTCTTATTAGACTACATTATGAAAATAGAAATATAATTATAGGAATTATGTTTACTGTAAGGTATGATGAACAAGAAACTTCTTTTTTAGAAAAAGGTTTAAAGTCAGTTTCCTTGGGTAATGAAGAAAACTTGTTTAACATTTTGCTGTTATCTTCAGGCACGTCAGGATTGTCTCCAAACTTTTATTTACTCTTTAGATTATTTCTCTCTTTCTCAGTGGGCTGGAGTAATTGTTACACTAATTGTAACTAAATGCTGGTTGAAGACATGTTCATAATTCCTGTAAATTATAATCTTCAAAATAGATATACAGGGCGGCCCATAAGTCCCTACCCATCCATATATCATATGTATCCAGTGTATCTGTGTGCTGTCCCTCATTCTTACTGCATAATATTATGCAACGCCATGTTCTGTGAGACATTTTCAAGTGTAAATGGGCTTAAAACAGCCATATTTCTCTGACAAAAAAGAAAAAAAATTATAATACATGCGTAATTGAACGTAACATAGTAACATGTGGATGGGTAGGGACTTACGGGCCACCCTGTATAGTAGAGACAGATATGATTGAGTTAAAAATGTTGTGATTTACAAAGCAAACCAAGGTCATAGATAAAAAAATAATTTAAGAAATAATTTGTGTTTAATTCTATAAAGTGGACAAGTGGTATGTAAATATTTACATGAGATAAATCACAAGAGAGAGGATTTGTTACATTGTTATTAGTTACAATGTTTAGACACTGTGCTATTAATAACTTCAGTTATAACTTCCAGTTAAAAGAGGTATACAAAACTTGTAATAGCTGTAGAACACCAAAACCATTTTAGTTTTTAGAAGTGAAAGGTTGAAAAGTAGAGCTTCTATAAATAAGGGAAAATGTGCAATAGATAATAATTTTCAGCTTATTTCTTATATATATGTAAAAATGGCTCTGTGGCTCAGAGTACTCAAGCTGTTCTCCATTTATAAACTTAGTTTTGAAAGCTTTGAATAAATTTATCTTAAAAACACTTTCCAACTTCCCTGGTGAATCATTAAACAGGTCAGTAGTTTGAAAGAAGTAATGCCACTTACTGTGGTAACTCGATCAATTGTAGGAAAGAAGAAATCCTACCTACTTTAGTAAGTCATTTAATAATAGGAATGAAGTAATGCTACCTACTCTAGTAAATAATTTAATAATAGGAATGAAGTAATGCTACCTACTTTAGTAAGTCATGTAATAATAGGAATGAAGTAATGTTACCTACTTTAGTAAGTCATGTATTAATAGGAATGAAGTAATGCTACCTACTCTAGTAAGTCATGTAATAATAGGAATGAAGTAATGCTACCTACTCTAGTAAATCATGTAATAATAGGAATGAAGTAATGCTACCTACTCTAGTAAGTCATTTAATAATACGAATGAAGTAATGCTACCTACTTTAGTAAGTCATTTAATAATACGAATGAAGTAATGCTACGTATTTTAGTAAGTCATTTAATAATACGAATGAAGTAATGCTACATACTTTAGTAAGCCATTTAATAATAGGAAGTAATGCTACCTACTTTAGTAAGTCATTTAATAATGGGAATGAAGTAATGCTACCTACTCTAGTAAGTCATTTAATAATACGAATGAAGTAATGCTACCTACTCTAGTAAGTCATTTAATAATACGAATGAAGTAATGCTACATACTTTAGTAAGTCATTTAATAATAAGGAAGTAATGCTACCTACTCTAGTAAGCCATTTAATAATAGGATGTAATGCTACCTACTCTAGTAAGTCATTTAATAATTGGTATGATGTAATGCTACATACTCTAGTAAGTCATTTAATAATAGGAATGAAGTAATGTTACCTACTTTAGTAAGTCATGTATTAATAGGAATGAAGTAATGCTACCTACTCTAGTAAGTCATTTAATAATAGGAATGAAGTAATGCTACATACTTTAGTAAGCCATTTAATAATAGAAAGTAATGCTACCTACTCTAGTAAGTCATTTAATAATACGAATGAAGTAATGCTACATACTTTAGTAAGCCATTTAATAATAGGAAGTAATGCTACCTACTCTAGTAAGTCATTTAATAATTGGTATGATGTAATGCTACCTACTCTAGTAAGTCATTTAATAATTGGTATGATGTAATGCTACCTACTCTAGTAAGCCATTTAATAATAGGAATGAAGTAATGCTACCTACTCTAGTAAGTCATTTAATAATTGGTATGATGTAATGCTACCTACTCTAGTAAGCCATTTAATAATAGGAATGAAGTAATGCTACCTACTCTAGTAAGCCATTTAATAATTGGTATGATGTAATGCTACCTACTTTAGTAAGTCATTTAGCCATATAAAAGGAATGCCATATATTCTGGTAAATCATTCCAGTTATAGGAAAGGAGTAAACAATCTCAAGTGTGAACCTAAGTTACACACGTTACCTCATCTTTAGACAAAATTAGAGTTAAGATTGAGTTGGTTAAACAAAAGTTTCATTGTGGTGGGTCAGTCAGTAGAGCATTGAAAACTATAGGAAATTTTGTTAGGAACAGTGTAATATTTGTGTGTGAGAAAGGAATATTTCTAGAAAGTACAAAAATTAGTTAAAGTAATTTATTCATTTTAATATTTATTACTTTGTGTGTGTGGTTTAATTACACTGGTTTATAAAAAAATATTTTTTATCTGAGGCAAGAATGTGAATAGGTGTTTTTTACTAATTTGGGTGTGCTGAATTCAAATTTATAAACAGTTTTGCTCTATCACCTCTAGTTTTCTGGCTTTTAAATAGTCTCATTTTAGTATATACAGAGTATGTACATGCTTATTTCAACAGTTGCAGCAGCTTATTACAGATAAAACAGGATAGATAAAGAACATTGACGGAATAAATATACTTGGATGACACAATGTACACAATTCATAGTACCGCAGACAGTTAGAAGTGTGTTTTCTTAGATGATCTGGTGTATTTTGCCTCCGGGATGTCACGCAAGAGCATCCAGCAGAAGTCTCCCATCATGCTGGGGTTCCACTTGCCTTGGTAGTTGCTCTCCATCTTCGTAATGTCTTGGTGGAATCTTTCTCCGTGCTCATCACTCACTGCTCCAAGGTTTGGAGGGAAGAAGTTGAGGTGGGAATAGAGAAAATGAATTTTGAGTGACATTCAGCATCCCATATCCTCATAAGTCTTTAGCAACTTCTCAATACAGGCTTGGTAATTTGGTACGCGTGTGTTACCAAGGAAGCCACTACAGACTGACTTAAATGCTTTCCATGCTCTCAGTTCCTTTAAGGTAAGAAGCTCCTCAAAATCAGTATCCTTCATCACTTCTCGGATTTGAGGTCCGACAAAGATGCCCTCTTTGAGCTTAGCAGCACTGAGACCTGGGAACATAGTAGACAAGTGTTGGAAGGCAGCACCATTTTTGTCCATGGCCTTCACGAAATTCTTCATCAAACCAAGCTTGATGTGAAGAGGAGGAAGAAGCACCTTCTTCATGTCAACCAGAGGATTCTCTTTGACGCTGTGTTTGCCAAGAACGAAAGTGCTTCTAGACCCCCAGTCTTTCTGCTTGTAATGCTGGGATACAGCTCGACTATCCCAGAGACAGAGAAAGCAACAGTACTTTGTAAAATTAAATCATATGTAAGGCAATAATAATTATAATGCGCCGTTGGAAATTGTAATACAAATATATACCCAAAAGATTGTGTAACACAATTGTCGAGGGACACCAACCTCCTGCGCTGACTGCCAGTGCACTACTGGCTGTTGATTGAGACGTGTTGGCTACGCTTAACTGCCAAAATCCGTCTTGATATATAGCTATATATATATATATATATATATATAATGTAATGCTATCACTTACATTTATTCCATAATAACTAAAAAAGAAGACATAAGTCACACAATATTAGAAATTAACCCTGAATGCATATATGCCTTTATGTACAGTATGTGTACAAAATGTACAGTATGCATATCTAAAAAACTAGAGGTGATGAGTAAAAACAGATTTAAAATCTGAATTCAGCACCCTCAAATTAGGTTAAAACAGCTATTTTTGTGCTTGCCTCAATTTCTTTGTAAACTAGTGTTATTGAACTTTTTGTTTTAATAAAATTTCTCTAATTTTTATTTCTTTATATTTATTTGATAAATTCTTATATTTGTTACAGAATAGTTTAGTAATTTTAGTTAAAGTTTCTTTATTAAATCCATTAACTATTAATTCTACTCAATTTGTAAATTTAATAATTCTCAAGTTACTGGAATGTTAGTTTCACATATTAAGTATTTTCTTAGAATCTTTTATCTTGTTCACTTGGTGATTGTTTCTTCTCTGTGTTAAGTGTTCTGAGTCTTCTCAAGGCTATCTCTTCTGCTTTTTAGAAGTGGCTAGTTATGAAGGTGGGTGGTATTTTTATCACTACATTTACTGAGGTACAGATAATGAGCTATTATCTGAACTTCTCAGATTTTTAGAGGATTTCTTTTTTCCTTTTTTAGTCTGTGGGAGAGTGTTATTGGAGACAGTTTATGCCTTCAAGAATCTGTTAGGTCAGCAGTGCGTATGTGTAGTCTACCTTACTTTTTATTTTTATTCTCTGCATATTGTACTGCAGTTAAATATTTTTTGAAGGCATTTGATTGATTCTATCATTTTATGTACTTATGGTATAAATGCCAATAGTCAGAAATATTGGTAAACTAAAATAGTATTAAAATAAATTAACTGCTGCTGTTTTTTGGTTTTTTTTTATGCATTCATCATAAATGTTTTACACAATAGACAAATTAAGAGCAAAGTGAAAAAAATGAAGTTATCTTGTTTCTGTATTTCATGTGTGTGTCATTTGGTGAGTTATTTTATCATTGTAGGCTTAGCAGATATTCATCCAGGAATATGACTTTACAATCTTCCAACTGTGAGAATTTGAGTTTAAACTCTACATAGATTATGGCTTCTCCAGTCATAGGTTTGGTAGAGAGAAAATTGCAAAACTGTGTCCCAGTGACTGAAACCAATCCTTAAAGATGTTTGTCTCGTTGAGAGATTCTTCCACTTCTTACTTCTATTCTTGATTTTTCTTTCAATGGATGTATTCCTTTCTTTTCTTCTCACAGGTGTCAGAAGTTAAAGTTGTGGATGTAGGTGCAGAATTTTTCCCAGTTTTCTTTACTTGTTTAAAATATACATGGGATTGGAGTCTGGTTTTGGATGTTCTAATTATATGTGATTTTAATGTTTTCTTTCTATTTTGAGTAAAGATTGAGGGATGTGGTTAATGCTTATTTTTCATCTTTAGTTTCATCAGTTCCTTTTTTTTCATGTTTCAATTTTATGACATTACTTTTGGTTCTTTTTCTGTTAATATGGATGATTACATCATTCATTTGTCATTAATTTTAATCACCTTAAGGAGGAACAGTTGTCTTTTTTTTTTTCATCCAATCACAAGCTGAGAGGGATGAAAAGCTCTCCCTCAAGTATTCTACCAATCAGGATTGGACAATCAATCTGCCCAAATTGCATTACTTCCTTCCTCAATGTTGGGCTCAAGCATGACAGGTTTTACTTCTCCATATTTTTACTGCTGAACAGATCCTTTCTAACTAGAGCTGTGGTAACCATGTGATAACCATGTGTCATCTTTTCTGTACTATTTCCTTCACACTTACAAAAATTATGAAGTTTTCATAATCCAGCTTGTAGCAGACCTTGTCGAAAGAACTATTTGAACTGGTTTATGGAATATTTTGACTATCATACGGAGCAGAAAGAAAGTAGATTGTGAGAGCAGATTTTTTATTTTGGGGTAGATTTATTTATGTTAAAGAAGAACTCTTTTAACATTTACAGTGTTGATCCTGGGGGGAGATCCAGGACAGTGTTTCACCTCCATGACCACTGACTCTTGCTTTAAAACTAACGTTTGATGTTGCATTCCTATTCATAAATACAGTTTTGTGTAAAATGTGTACTTTGTTGCAAAAAATTTGGCATTACTTTTATAAAGCATAAAATGCATACTTTGTGAAAAATTATAACCATGAGACTTTAATACAGTAATCAAAGGAAGTCAACCACCAAAATTTTTCTAATTTTTATAAATATTCAAAAAGTTGGAATTTGTTCTAAATTTTTCTTTACATGAATCGAATCATCATATTTTTTTTTGTGTTTATACAAAATTGTGTTTTTTCTGTCTTGTGTTTTCCAATCATTTTTGAAAATTTTTATTCTCTTGTACTCAACTTAAAAATGTGTTTGACAATTATTTTATTAAAATAAAACTATTTCTTTCTAATGAAATGCCAATTTTATGCAACAAAGTGCCAGATTTTTTGCAACAATATGTAGTTTCTGATCTTGAAAAATACAAGCTATAATTACCAAATTACCTATCTAATTAGATTCTCACTTGGAAACAAACACACTTGATGTAATTTTCCTGACATAATTAAGTTCTTACTTTGAAACAAACAAACCTAAAATTTTAAACAAGCAAGTATTCAAGATGTCTTTAAAAAGGAATAAAAAATAAAGGCAGACTGTATACAAATTATATGGGTGAGACATTGTCTGTATCCTGATCCTGGATGCTGTTTTAGTATTACCATTATCAAAAGTTTTCAATCCCTTTGACCTGAAAAGACCTCAGTTCTGAAGATAAAATGTTGTTCCACTCTAGAAACAAGCAGGTTAAATTAAAGTTAAATCTCTACAATCCAGGGGACCAAGAAGTAGAAGATAGTCATTATAACATAAGGTTAACCTGAGCAAGGAGTTTAGATTTGTTTCTGGTTCATATTAGCATTGTGTAAATCCCTTAGACCTGGTTTCACTGGAACTTCTACATGAGTGGTTCAGTGCATCTAGAAGGTTTAATGACCAGGTGGAACCATATGGTGTAGAGTCTGCTTGATAAACTGACACTATGTGTAAGTGAAGGGCCTCTAACAACTATTTTGACAAGAAAACAAAGAGCAAAGTATTCGAGGCTACAAATGACAATGTGTTGGCATTAGAAGAAGGAAAGAAAGATGACAATGTGTTGGCATTAGAAGAAGGAAAGAAAGATGACAATGTGTTGGCATTAGAGGAAGGAAAGAAAGATGACAATGTGTTGGCATTAGAGGAAGGAAAGAAAGATGACAATGTGTTGGCATTAGAAGAAGGAAAGAAAGATGACAATGTGTTGGCATTAAAGGAAGGAAAGAAAGATGACAATGTGTTGGTATTAGAAGAAGGAAAGAAAGATGCTGAACCTTCCCTGGTTATTTACTCAACTGGAAGGACAACAGATACCTGTAAGTCACTACAGCTAAGAGTGAGAGACAAGTTTCAGCACAATAACTGTCTGATCTGCAGCATGTATGAATGAGACCAAAAGGATGAATTTTAAGTATAAGTGTCTCATCATTCCAGGAATGGTAAGTGATGGTATTGGTGAATAAAGAAGTTAGGCAGTTTGAAGCTGTTAAGGTCGGTGACAATTCATAGGGCGTTGTGGATGTTATAGGAATTATTATTATCTTTATTGTCCACTGATGAGAAATAGTTGTGTGGGCACACGTATAGGTGTATCATGGAGAGCATGATTTTTCGTGGTAGTTGTCAGTGAATGTATCCTGAAGCACACGTAACAATATGCCTGCACATGTAAACCTTTTGTACACATGCAGTGACGAAAAGTCAAAATACCAGAAAATGATGTTTATATTCACCTTGATAAAACTTTTCACTGATGTAGACTTCTATTTGAACAATGTATAGAGTGACAGTTTAATGTTTTTATTCTTATAATGTCTTTAAATCTTGATATTTTGTTAGTACTGTTGGATGTGTGTTACTGTAGGTCACATGGTGAATAGTCAGGCTATTAATAAGTCCAGTAGTGTAAATGAGTATCATTGCACCTATTTTTATCCTGTGCTTAAATTTCCTGTGCATACATTGTACAAATTTTTATGTGCACACTTCTATATGGTTAATTTTAGTATCAAGACACAAGATAGAAAATATTTTTAAGACAATGGAAGTTATTTCAGAAACAATGTTACGAAAGTGAAAATAATGTTTTTTGCTTCAGTAAAAATGCTCTCCTTTTAGTGTATAGAGTTTTTTAATACTGAAGAGGTAGCAATGTTAATGTACAGTAATTTTGAAATATCTTCAAAGTTAGATTTAAACATTCTTCCAGAAGTCTGTTATTTATGTTTGTGAAGTTACTGACAGCCATGGGTCAGCAGTCAGGATGGTTCATGAAAATGAAGTGGCAACTTTGTTCAGAGATTCCCTCGTGATTGGCTAAGAATGAAAAAAAAAAAAATTGAGAGAGACCAATTGCTATAGATGATACTTTATTCTATGTACAATTAGGAATTTTAGGTTTCTGCTGTAGTGAGTGAATCAGAGCTTTAGTTGTAGAAGTTTCCTATGCTGCTTAATAGTAGGAAGTAGCAGTAGTGCATTTTAGTGTTAAAGAAACCAATTTGAAATGCTGCAGCAAAAATCATTTCTATTTTGTATGAAGCTTACTTTGGAGAAATGTTTAATTCTAAAACATTAATTGTAATTTTTATTCATAAAGTAATTTTTGGTTCATAAAAATTGTACAATTTTTCATGTGGTTAACTTCCCTGAATCATTAATTTTCTCTAGCAATGCCTGAGAATGCTATCCCTGGACCTTCTTGTCTCTGTGAAGGTCAAGCAAATATACAAGCTGTTCTACGGCCTGGCGTGTGGCTTCCAGGAGTGAGGTTCCCTCATCAGTACCAAGAGACTTGGCATGTAGCTGCTAACCCAACCGTATGTTCTCAAGCAGTGGTTGAGGCAGTATCCAACATAAACCAACAAGATAATAAAGGAAAGTACTACCAAATTAACAGAGTGAAAGTTGATAACAATTCTGCATTTGTAAGGATTCTGTGCTTTACTCGAATGCGATGGGTGGATGTTGTCGAAATGAAAATAACCTGCGAATTAGATAAAGGTAGCAACATTGTGGTCAGAAGCTTTTCTAGTGGGATCCTTCCTGTTTGGATTCCTGCTTCTTTCATCTTCAGTTGTGTTATGTTTATTGTTCCTTTTTATGACAAAGGAAGGAATGCTAAGTGGGTAAAAGCAATCCGAGATACGTTGGGCATAGAAGTAAGTGTCTGTAGTGGAGGAAGAAAGTGTTGAGTGTGGAAGCATTTGTAATGGACAGTGAAAACGTTGATTTTGCCAATACGACTTGCCATAAATGAATTACTTTTGACTCATTAATTTAACCAAAATATATTTTTATACAATGATTATTCATTGCATAACAAGGGAAAATAAATGTTGTATAATGAAGTAAAATGAAAAGGTTATGTATACAAAATAATGTAAAGAATTTATGACAGAGACTAGATAAAAATAAATTTTCTGCAGAAATGAATGTGTGGGTGTCTTATTTTTCTGAAGCATGTTCATTTAGGTTTATAATTGTGACATTTTCTCAAAAAGTTACAATGTCTTTTATAACTAGAGAACCTACATAATTTTTTCTAATTGTTGCACACTGGAGTTAATTTCATATATTCTTTATAAATATGTGATGATTGTACAGCACTCTGATATTTATAACTTTGTTTTGAACTGGTAATGTATGATAGCATTATAGAAGTGTGTTTGTTCTTGTCAATAGTGATATTACAGAAGTCTTTGGTATTTGTAAATTTATTTTATGTGATAACGTTAGCTAGAAGTGCGATTAATTATGTTGATGACATTACATATGTTATTTATGTTTGTGTTATATGATAGCATTACTTACAAGTATGGTTATTCATGTTGATAATATCATTTTTATTATTAATATTCTATTTATTAGATGTATCATGTGCAGTAGCAGATACAGACCATGTCTCGCCAGCTGTTGTAAAAAAAGGACAATGTTTCACCTGTAATATTTTTATATAGACTACCATTTATTTATTGCTTTACTACAACATTTTGGAAGATATCTTAAGTTTGTTTGTTTCAAAGTGAGAATTTAATTAAGGTAGAAAATTTGGAATTATAGCTTGTATTTTTCAAGATGAGAAATTACACATTGTTGCAAAAGATTTGGTGCTTTGTTATGCAAAATTGGTATCTCATTAGAAATAAATGGTTCTATCTCAATGAAATAAATTGTCAAGCACACTTTTCAGTCAAATATAAAAACTTAAAATTTTCAAAAAATGATTGGAAAACACAAAAGACATGCAAAAAAAAAACAATTTTGTCTGACCACTGAACAAAATAAATATGATGATTCAATTCATTTAAAGAGAAACGTAGAGCAATTTTCCACAATTTAAACATCATTAAAAAAAATTGAATAGTTATAAATAAATTAAGAGAAATTTTGGTGGTTGACTTAATTTGATTACCTCATTCAAGACTTGTAATGTTTCACAAAGTAGGCATTTTATGCTTTATCAAAGTAATGCCAAATTTTTGCAAAACTTTGTATTTATGAATAGAAATGCAACATCAAAAGTTAGTTTAAGGTGAGAGTCAGTGATAATGGAAGTGAGACTTTGTCTGGTGAGACATTGGTCTGGATCCAGACAGGAGCCTATCTAGGAGAGCCTGGGTTCCTCCTTCCCCTAAAATCTTAGCAATGTTTTTTTTTTTAATCATTATTTACTTATATTTGAAGCTGTACAAGATCGTGTCATCCTTCATTAAATCAACACAGGGAAAGATACGTTATTATCGTAAATTTACGATTTCTAATACGGGTCTAAGCTAAGAGATCCCATCCATCAGTTTGTTATCAATAACATCTGTGTGAGGTAAGCATGTACTTGGACTGACAATATTAAACCAGCTTAGATAAGATGACAGTCTGTTTAATGTTGACTTGGTTGAAAGGATATACGTTTCAGGAAGATATAAAATCAATGAAATAAATTCACGAGCAATTTTCATGCAAGCCTCGTGGAGAAGTATTTTAATTTTTTGTTATAGTTTTTCATTTAATATTTACTTCGTTAAGCTAAGTTTCAAATTTTTAACATTTACGTACATATGTAACAATAAATATAAATAATACATGGTCTCTAGTACTTAAGCTGTACTATAGTAATACTGTAAAAGTTTAGTTTAATTTCAACTTAGGACATCATACAGGGTAGTTAGAAAGTAGGAAGTGTGTAATTTGTAGCAAACAAAGTGTCACGTAATAGTCGTCTGAAGATTTATAATTTATTTTAATATTCCTTTTTGAAATTAAGAATTTTCATTTGTTTACTTAGTGCAAAATTACACTATAGGCTATTTGCACTTTGTCCATGCAGAATCAAACCCTGGAGTTTAGTACTTGAACTTCATAAATGTATTGCTGACCCACTGAGGACTGAAATTAGGGAATTAATACTTGTATAGTATTAGAATTCTATTGATGAACTATGTTTTGATGCTGTGTTTCTTGATGTATATTGATAATTAAATTTTAATTTAACTTTTTAAAACTATATTTCCTGTACTCTTATACAACAGATTCATTAATTCCATCCTGTGACTTTTAATATGGTATGTGTATTTGTACAAAATTTGTTAGGCTTTAATTAAACATTACAAGGTTTTTGTGCACAGGAAATAGCAGTTTGTAATATTTTCTCTAAAACATTTGACAGTGAATATATGTACTTCTAGTGTTGAATAGTCCAAGTTGAAGGTGATTAAAAGATACTTTTATTCATTAGAAAATTTTTAGATTTCATTTGTTTAACCTATAAAATACTTTCAAGGAATTCAGTCATTTTCTCTGCTGAATCTTTGCATTTCATCCATTTTATTCTCTCAATATGGATTTGACCAATCTTGTAACCGTCATAAAAAGTGTGAAACAAATTTAAATTCCTCTTTTTTTCTATTTCAGAAATGATTGCAGCTTAAGTTTCTATCCAATTTGTTATTGTAGTTTGGAACTTACCTAACTAATAATCCCACCATATATATTACAGATTTTAAATTGTGAATCACTATGCAAATGGTTTGCTCATGCTATCATGTTCAGTAAGGTATAACATGATCTATTCACGTTATATTTGCCTCGTGAGTAATAATAAGTATTATAAAGAAGCAACATTGTACCCAATGTGTTTATTTTATTTATTCTTATTGATGGTGAATTTTATGATTGTTTTCAGAGCTTGATAAAACATGATACTTTGAATAAAATGTTTGGCTCAAATATTTGATATTTGTTTTATAGGTATAGATAATTATAAATGATGTAAAAAATTGTAATTTAACATTAGTTCAAAACTGTAAACGCATAGTGAACACTGCTCAGTATGGATTCCTGTACGTGGTGAGGCGACCTCCCAGGAAAGGTTCTGTTCTTTCAGTTTACCTCCTCTGGGATATAAACATCCACTCACGTGTTTGTCATGTGTGGTGGCCTGTGAAAGGGAAGATAGGATCCTCGTGGTTGAGAGGTCCAACCCTAACACACCACCTTGGCCTCAAATTGCTCTAGCAAAGTGGCCTTCAGGTGGCCAACCTAGGATTAGTCAGCTGACCCACTCGGGCTATGGTTAACCAAGTACCAGTGTTGGATGTTCTCAACAGGTGTTGTGGACATTGTATCTGATGCTAGTGTTTGGGTATAGTATTCACGAAACCCTTGTGTTGTTGCAGTGTCCTTGTTTGGCATTGTAGTGTGTCCCGTCATAGAGCTCCACGGTGGGTGGGGTCAGTGGGCACCAAAACATTCTTTTTTTATTATGGATTCTCCAAATAAAAACTTATATAATGAAAAAACAGTTCATAGGTAAACGACCATATCTTGAAGATTCTGAGCAGCAGTCTTTACCACTTGTAAAACCTGTACCTGATTTTCTTGTACTATATTCTCTTTCATACAAACCTTTAGGGCAAATGTCTCCCTTTTTCATTCAGAAGGAACTAGAGGGTCTTGCTGGCTCTCCAAAGTCGGTCAGAAAGCTTCACTCTAGTGTCATATTGGTAGAAACATCCAGATCTCAACACAGTGAACTCTAACATTCAAAGGCGATTTGGGATATACCTGTTGAGGTTACACCTAATGCTACTTTAAGTTTGTCATGAGGAGTTACTGTTGAGAAGGATTTGAAGAACATCCCCAAGTCAGAAATTCTAGCTGGTTTCTCCATCCAAAGAGTTTCTGTGGTGAGGCGTATTTCCACTCACAAAGAGGGAATTATGATGCTGATCAATGTCCTCATTTTACAATTTACATCACCGTGTCCACTAGCCACCATAAAGGAAGGTTATCTTAATTGCAAGGTACAGCTATACATTCCAAACCCTCTCAGATGTTTCCAGTGTCAGTGGTTCGGTCTCTCGAAGACATCATATCATGGTTCCTTGACGTGTGCCCATTGCTGTGGCACGATGCCTATACACCTATGCATTTCCTCAAGTGCATCTTCTCCTCCTCCTCCCCTTTTAAGATGCAAAATGATCATTTGTTCACATCCTCAGTTGCTGGAATCCTCTTCTAACAACAAAGATCTGCCTAATCAACCCAGGGCAGGATCCATGGAGGTTGACAGACCTTCCTCGAATAAAGACAATAAAGGAAAAAGATGTGGTTATAAACAGAAGGCCTTTCCATCCAATTCGCCTAAACATCAATAAAAATGGCCACCTTGATACAGTGGAACTGTCAAGGTTTATGTTCTAATCTAATTGCTTCCTACCATCCTGTATGTCTTTCCTCTCAGGAAACATTTCTGAAACCTGCTGATACAGTCACCTTTCAGCAGTTTTCTTCATACAAGAATGACGGGCTTTGTGATGGATGAGTACATGGAGGGGTGACACTGTTGGTTGATCAGCATGTGCCCACCCTGTCTTTGCCACTCGAAACACCCTTGGATGCCATAGCCATACGTGTTTCCTTGGGTCATACCATCACTGTTTGTTCTCTCTACCTGTTGCCTGGAGAGACATATGATTAATCAGACCTTGATGCTCTCGTTGAACAGTTGTCATCTCCCTTTTTAATCCTGGGGATTTTAATGGACATCATCCCCTCTGGGGAAGTGCTGATATTGATAGGAGGGGTTGCTCTGTAGAGTGTATGCTCTCTGATCATAACCTTTCTTTTTTCAACACTGGTTCTTCTACTTATTTCCATGCATTTAGTCAGTCCTTTACTGCTATTGATCATTCAATTTGCTCCCCTTCACTATTCTCCAAGTTTTCATGGAGGATTGACAGTAACCCATAAGACAGTTATAATTTTCCTATAATTTTGTGAGAGACTGGCCATGGTTAGTGCCACCTGACCTGCGTGCCCTAATGGAAGCTGGGTCAAGCAGATTGGTCCTCTTTCACTGCTCTCACAGAACTTGATCTTACCATTGTGTGTAAACTATCAGTAGATGACTGTATTATACAGGTAGCTGCTCAGTGTATTCCTAAACCCTCGACATGATATCCTTGTATGTGGTGGAATCCTGCCTGTCACATGGCACAGAAGGCTCAAAAACAGGCATGGGAAGCTTTTCACAGGTATCCTACACTCTTGAACTGCATCGCTTTCCAGCAGGCCTGTGCACAGGCTTGGTGGGTAAGACATCAAAGCCAGAAGGACTCTTGGATTAAGTTCACAACCAGCACTTCTGCTTCATCCTCTACCTTCTTAACCTTCAAGACTCAGGTAGAGTGATCACCTCTTTCCTTTTAAGCTGACTATGATCGTCCCTTTACACTGTTGGAACTCAAACTGGCCATTCATCATTCTGGCACTACATCGGTCGGGTCTGATAATATACACTACAAAATGCTGCATAATCAATCTCCTGCTTTTCTTGCTATTCTTCTGATTGTTTTTGACCAGATCTGGCAGGAGAATATTTTTACTGATGCCTAGTGCTGGGCTATTGTCCTACTTTTCTCTAAGCCTGGGAAGGATCCCAAGATTCCTTCAATCTACCACCCAATTGCT
Source organism: Tachypleus tridentatus (assembly GCF_004210375.1). Taxonomy (NCBI): domain Eukaryota; kingdom Metazoa; phylum Arthropoda; class Merostomata; order Xiphosura; family Limulidae; genus Tachypleus; species Tachypleus tridentatus. The sequence goes on from NC_134834.1 coordinate 106,888,087, forward strand.
TTGACAAGCTGTCTCTGTAAGACCTCATAGAGTATGGTTAATGTTCATTTTGTTTGGTTTCTCGAATCAAACAACCTGCTATCGCCCACCCAGTGTGGGTTCCAATGACAGCGCTCTTCCATGGACCACCTGATTTGACTTGAATCATCAATCAGAGAAGCCTTTCTCAAATGACATCTTGTATCAGAATTTTTTTGAGATTGAGAAGGCTTATGATACAACATTTTTGCGAGATTTCCATTTATATGGGTTACATGGGTATTTGCTCATTTCTATTAAAAATTTTTTAATTGAAAGGCAATTCCAAGTTTGTGTGGGTTCGACACTCCTGTTCTTTTCTTCAGGAACTTGGAGTCCTTCAGGGCTATGTTTTGTGTGTCACCCTTTTCAGTATAAAGATTAATGCCATCACTGAGAAACTCTCGCTTTTACTGTTGCAAACAGTCTCTATGTTGACGACCATCACGTCTCATGTCAGTCTTTAAACATGAGATATATTGAGCAGCAACTACAGACTGCCCTCAGTCATTTACTAAAGGTGGACCACAGCAAACAGTTTTTAACTTCTCTCTCTAAAATATTTGCATGCACTTTTGCTGCCAACGGGGTATTCACCATGACCTTGAACTCTGTATCAGTGAAGTTGTGCTACCTGTGGTCCCTGAGACCAAGTTCTTGGGGCTTATCTTTGACCATAAGCTGACCTTTATCCCACACATCAAGTAGCTATGGGTCAAATGTACAAGAGCACTGAACATCCTTCATGCCTTCTCTTCCACCTTTTGGGAAGCAGATTGATGTTAGATGCTAAAGATTATTCTGCTATTATTCAATTGAAACTGAAAACTATGGATCACTGGTCCATGGCTCTGCCAGGAACTTGGCCTTGAAGATGCTGGACCCCATTCATCATCAGGGACTTCACTGGAGCTTTCCATACTTCCCCAGTTCAGAGCTTATACACAGTCTCATAGACCTCTGCTGTTTGCAACTGTCTTTACTGTATGCTTTGAAACTTTGATCCTTACTGCAGCATCCCACCTGGGGTTGTGTTTTTCTTTCTTGGTGGGCCATGCTTTTTGCTATTGCTTCTTTTGGCTTTCATATCCAGGCATAATTGGATGAATTGGGTCTGTCCTTGGATAACATTGCCATATCCACTGGTCAGCCATCCCACCATGGCTTATTACAGTCCCCAAATGTGACTAAGTCATCTGAGAAAAGCAGATACTCTCAATTGGAAATACTGTCTGTTTTATGCTGAACATCTTTTGAATCATCCTTCCATTCCTATTTATACGGATGGTTCGAAATCAGGTGATTCTGTGGGCTCTGCCATGGTTTGTTGTAGTTTATTGGTTGCATGCAGAATCCCCTCTACAGTTTCTATGCCCACTGCTGAACTGTATGCCATTTTTTTTGCACTGTATCACATAGAAGCTAGGCAGTACTCAAATTACACTATTTATATTGACTCGCTTAGTTCTCTAGTGGCCCTGGAATCGTTTGACATTAGTTCTCACCCTGTTCTTGCTGATATTCAAAACTGACTGGCCCATTATACTTTAACATCTACTTCTATCCACTTTTTCTGAATACCAGGTGAGGTTAATATTTGCAGGAACGGGCTCCCCGACACCACAGCCAAATCTGCCTGTTCTGGCACTATAACTGCTTCACCTGTTCCATACATGGACTATGGTCCTTTATTTAAGGCTCGGCTCTGTACCAGTTGGCAATCGACTTGGAGTGGGCAATGTGAAAACAAGCTTTTCCAAATAAAACCCACTATTGGACTTTAGCTGTCTTGCTTCTGTAAGGATCAGAAAGAGGAAGTTGTCCTTACTCTACTACCCGTTGGTCACAGTTTGTAACTCATTGTTTTTTTTTTATCTGGGACTGACACACCATTGTGTTGTTTGTGTAACACTCAGGTCACAATAAGCCATATTTTTACTGTCTTATCATCGTTACAACTCTGAACGACAGCACTATTTTAAATATGTGTTGTCCCAAGGTTTATCCGTAACGTTGAACAGTGTTATTGGTGATGGTGACACAGTCAGCCTTAGAAATGTTTTCAGTTTTTGAAAGGCCATTGATCTATATAATGTTATTTAAGTTTTAAATTTGTACATTAGACCTTTTTTTAATGTGATTCCCTTTGAAGAATCAAAGTACATCTAGTTTGATTTGAAATTTAAAAAATGGCGTAAAGTCAAATAACTCGAAACCAGGACTGGAAAAGCCAACTTGAGGTGTCTAATGCTAATGTTTGAACTACTCATTAGTCATGCTGGCAAGTTATAATAATTAAAATTTTGCTACAAGTCTTTTAAAACTTTTACTACTTAACTTTCAGAAAACGGCCATAAAGTCAAATAACTCGAAACCAGGAATGGAAAGGCCAACTTTAGATGATTGATGATGGTTTTTCAACTTACCTGTTAGTATTCCTGGTGAGTTATGGTAATTATGCTCCAGAAAGTCCTTTACAACTTGTATTACTGTAATTTTTCTCTTACCACTGTAGACTAGATGTAAAAATTTGATTTTATGCTATATATGTTTTCAATTTAAAAATTAAACTCTGTTTTGTTTTACCTTAATTTCCTTTTACAAATTTCAATAATTCTACTTTAATTTTAACTTTTTACCAGATGTTTGACAAAGATAGCCTAGTTGCTTTGTACCATAAAGCACCAAACCAACCAACGAACCATAGTGAACAATGTTTTTAACCAGAACTTTCCTGCTTCTACAGATTGGTCTCTTTCCCTGCTGGAACAGTGGTAAGTCTTCAGATTTACAATGCTGAAATCAGGGGTTCAATTACCTTCAGTGGACACAGCAGATAGCCCGACATGGCTTTGCTATAAGAAAAAACGTGGAGATTGGTCCCATGAAAGTAAACATATATAAGAAACTCTTTTTAAGAGGTTGCCCCCCTACCCAATTAAAAATAAAATGGATATTATAAGTATGTGACTGGTTTTGTGATGGTATTATTTGAAAGTGTGATTATTCAGGTTGATTATAATATCACAGAAGTCTTAGATATTTATAAGTTTGATTTATATGGTAGTATTACTTGGAGCAGTGGTTATTTGAATTATTTTTAATTATTTTATATAGGAACAGACCAGTATGATAAATTAAGAAGCTGTTAATGTACTTCCATGTCAGAGTCATCAAGCTTAGCATAAACTTTTTTCAGGCATCTGAAAATTAACAATTACCGACAATGCTTTCAGCTGAACTTCTTTTATGTTAGAGTTAATATTTGTGCTGTTGCTACATTATTTACTAATATACAGTTGAATGGAAAAATAACTCTCTTACTGCCATCAAAGAGTTGTACCCTCTTCAGGTCTAACAAAAGATCTAGCAAGAACCATGCAGTATCTCTGCAGACTACTTGGCACTTTAATCTAGGTGAAACATCTCTTATTTTTCACCTCAGAAAAATAATTTGGTATATCAGAAAGCAAGGATTGTAAAAGTCATCTGAGTTTTTGTGCATCTAGCCATCATTCATTTGTGTAAACTCTTAACTGTGTTTATCAAATAGCTATTAAATATCTGACAAACATCTCTTAGAGTAAAATTAAATAGTATATCCCAGAAAATAAGAGTTGTAAAGTTTCTTAGTTCAGCTGATACTATGATCAACAAATCATTATATTTTGGTAATTTAGTATAAAACTCTCTGGCAGGTATCAAGGGAGTCAGCTAATTATTAGTATAATAATATGTATCAAGGGAGTCAGCTAATTATTAGTATAATAATATGTATCAAGGGAGTCAGCTAATTATTAGTATAATAATATGTATCAAGGGAGTCAGCTAATTATTAGTATAATAATATGTATCAAGGGAGTCAGCTAATTAAGTAATTAGTTATCTGGGGTGTTCGAGGATTGCCATTCCTCCTTCTCCTCACTCACGATTTGAATTTTTTTGCTACTAATTATTGCTTCCATTTGTACAACTGGTAATGGATATTACATCTACTAATGTCAGCCAACCAAGGTTTATGGTAATCAAGTCACATAATGTTATGCATGCATTATATGGTGAGCATCCATTGACAACTTAGAAATCAAATACTGACACTACCTTTTAGTCTAACCAAGATTGGTGATTGTAATACTTTAGAATTCTAAAGTCTGTGTGTTATGCATAATCTGAAGAATTTATTGTCTAAAATATCTGCAAAGTACTAGCTGCAACACTCTGACAACCATTGCTTGTTTACTGGTTGATAACAGTGGTATAGTATATCTTCCTGCACTTGCAATCAATTTTAAAAGTGCCATGGGATACTTGTATCCATGCCATATTTCTCAATCTTAGCCATATGCATTTTGCTTTGATGCCCAGTAAGGAGAACCATGCTTGTTCTTGGTCCTTTATTTATGTTTCACAAGTTCCCATAACATTAATAGTAGTGTCCACCGAGTTGTGAAATCCCCCATGCTTTGGATTGTTTGTTATCCATGCTATAGTATTTGCATTAAGAATCTATAAGCATACAATTAACATGTTGACGTTCGACTCCATTCTGTAGCTGTGATAACATTGCTGTGATTCTATTGCCATCTAGCAAGAAATCACAATGTTGTATTGGATATGCAAACATCAGAGATTCTGATAAAGTATATTTCAGGTGCTAAAATGATTGCTTGTATTCCTCTCTCTATATGAATGCATTTTTGTTTAAGTAATGGGTGATAATGATGTGTCAGTTTTGGATAAATTGACCACAACCATTGGTAGTTTAAAGTGAAACAGATAAAATTACAGACTTCTTGTTTGGTCACAGGTTGAGGCCATTTTCACATTAATTCTATTAATTACTATCCATGGAGATTTGTACTCTACCCACAATATGACCGAGAAATTATATTTGCATGTACATTAGTGCATGTTTATAAGTTGCTTTTTCCAGCCTGCCTATTTTACTGGATAAAATATGATTTTCAAGTTTTCATCTGCAGAATCAAATGCAAACAGACAGCAAGACACAATAAAGATAAATCAGACATTTCTTTCACTAGAGCTCTTTAACATTAACTTTTTAAAAGTTGCAGGCACATTATGTCAGCCAAATTGCATGATTTGAAAATTGTACAGGCCATCTCTTTTGCTTTAAAGCAGCCTTGGATTTACTGTTATCACCCAATTTAATTTCCCAGTAGCCAAATTACAGGTTTAAGATAATAAAATGATGAACCCTTACCAATGCATCCAAATGTTCAAATGACCATGGTAATGGAATAGCATCATCGTGAGTTGCCATCCAGCTAACATCACTTTAAATACTCAATATATCAAATTTCTTTCTGATAATCAGTAATTGAGATGACCAAGCACTCTCTGCAGGCTTTGTAATGTAACATCTGCTATATTTAAGCACTGGCTATCTCCTTAATGCTTGAGAGAATCCTGCACTGTGGTTTATTTATACATATGTAATCTGTATATATGTGACTGTGGCTTGACTCAATTAGAAATTTCATCCAAAAATACATTGGTATGTTCTGCAAACACGTCACTTAGATTTTACTTCTGCATTAAATGTATGTATATTGTCTAATTAATAATCTCAGATGGCATCCAAATATTCACTTTTGAATGTAGTACACTAAACACAGCTATAGCATTACCACTACCATTGGTTACTTCCACTTTGCTTATGTCCCAGCATGGCCTAATGGTTAGGCCACTACTTGCAATCTGTAGGTCACAGGTTCACAATCCCTTCATTGAATATGCTTGATCTTTCATCTATGGAAGAATTATAAAGTGATGGTCAATCCCATATTGGTTGATAAAAAAAATTGACAATGGATGGTGTTGACTAGTTACCTTTCCTTTAGTATTTTACTGCTAAATTAAAGATGATTTGTGCAGTTAAGCAGTTCATGAAGTTCAAAACAAATGAAATCACTTTGCTTACTATACCAATAACTATTCCAACACACAACTGGAAAACCTATCATCCACAACTAGAACTTCATTCATCTCAGATATTTGCCCAAACTAATACTGTTGGGGTTTTAGAAAATAAACAACCCATTTCATACATGGGCTCAGTAATCACATTATTTGGCACCAATACACTAGACACTCTTCATAGCAAACAACAGAAGAATTTATATACATAGGGGCCTTGTGAAATTTTCTCTTGTTAATTTATATACATAGGGGCCTTGTGAAATTTTCTCTTGCACACATTTGTTTAGTCTTTGTTCCCTAGGTCCATCTGGCATTATTGATATATCTATTTCAGGACATCAGTTGACCCATTACACAAACTGAAGTAACCAGCATGCTCTGTAATACATTCATTCCAAGAATGTTTGTGCCAAAACTAATATTGGTAACAACTACCTTTGTTCTGTATGTGAACTCTCCTGAATATGGTCCAAGCATTACTTTTTCATTCATCAAAACATATTTTTTTCAGTAGGACTAAGTGGTGGTTTTTTTTCAGGGTGCCTGATATACTGTGAGATATACCAGTGTTTCCACCATTTCTGTGTCAACCTTGTATTCCAACATGCATGTAGCAAGAAACATCTGATCCTAAAAGAGCTAGGCTGACCACACGTTTTGTGTAAACTCTTTCATTTGCACTTCTCCAAGGCAGTGACTATATATTTAACTTGGACTTTAGTATTTTGGAGCTTAAACTGATATATTCACCGTTTGCTGTTGACTCTTCTGAACTTGTTGCATCATCAGTGAAAACTGATGGTAATGCTAACCTTTCTGTTTCACATAATATGGGTAACTCACTTGAAAATGACCTATACTCCATAGACAAGCCATGCATTTCACTCTTCCCTTCCTGAACATGACAATGGTAATATATGTTTTGGTGTATACACCATTTGAGGTATGAGAGTAATCATGTGCAGTTCCTTAATGCCAGTATGGTTGCATTACAGTGCAGGGATTAGAGTGGTTTAGCTTTTGGCTGGGTTCAAACTTTCAATGACACAGGTGCAGGCTAGGACTGTACATCCAATGTAAAATCATTGCAACTGCTGTTAGAAGCTCCTTTCTTTCCTTACCTGAAGGAACTGTTTCTTATCAGATTGCAACATAAACTGCCTCAGTTAGGACAAAAAGGTCTATCACACGAAGATGATGTTGCATCATTTCTCTGGATAGCCTTTCCATAGACCATTCTACAAGGATGTCCTCACAAGCCATTTCAGGGTAAATTTTACTGTGTACATGACACAGATCAGCCAATTAATTAGTCAAACTTTCCTTGGCTACTTTTCTTACAAGGCTTGAATTCAAACCAATCTCTTGCCCAGTTTCCTCCAGGCTGAACCTCTAGCATAACACAATGCTCATTATCTTGCAGTCTCAAAGTTTAATCCTTGTATATATATATTCTTTATGGAGTTTACAGCTGGACTGTAGACTCAGCACTGTTCCAGAGTTCAGCCATTCCAGGCAGTTACCTCAAGCACTTCAGAAAACAGTCCAAGTCTTACTTTGATGTGCCTTTGAATATTGACAGAGTTTACTACTTTGTCTTTCTCATGAGGACCCTTGATGATGACCCTTCCTGCTTCTTATTCACCTCTTTACCGAGATGTTCGTTGTATTTTCATAACAGTAGGACAGGAGCTCTTGGGAAACCAAAAGTTCTGACAAGGGATATTCTACTCAATCAGGGAGTCAGAGCAACAAGAAGCTCTAGGCAACTCTCACTTATAAGCTCTTTTGGCCATATGCTCCTTCATGAATCCTGTTTATTTTGGAATATACTTCATGAATTAGGGAAGCTAATTAGTGCCCCATTACCCACTCTCTTTATGGTGAAGAATCCATAATCTTACTTGCTGGGGAAGTTGCTCCAATTAGCAGAGATTTCTCACCAGTAATGTTTCCATTTTAACTCTGGCATTCTCAGATAGCTTCAACCAGGGCAGAATTGTGGTTGAATCACCCTGGGTGGCATAAGTACGGGATTCCTAGAACAGGTGAGTTTAGCTGAGACCCATCAGATGCCGAATCACTATGATTATTCTTATTCCGTGCTATCTTCTTATTGTGATCATTCCTTGCAAGGAAGAACTTGATCAACTGATCTAACATTATTATATGTAGACAGCTCTCCTTCTTGTGTCATGTGTTGCCATGAATTGCAAGTAAGAAGCATTTACATCATCAACGAAAATGTAATGTTCAGGAGAGGGCTTCTCTTATACCCAAAAGCTTTCTTAGATACCACCTCTCCTTAGTGACTAACTCTCCATCTAGGTAACACTTTTTCTCATTGTCAAAGTACCATTTCTAATCCAAAGCATTTTTTAAACTTAATAATAAAAAAGTTTAACTAAAGGGAAGTGTACACTTCAGCAACTAATAGCGATATCCTGTATCGTGACACAAAACTTTTCTTTGACCCATTTATACTGCTGTATTCAGGTGAACTGAATATTCATTAGAGCTGTTGGATGAGTCTATCAGCTAATTGAAGATTCATTGAAGTTATCAACTATGGCATATTGTTAAAATCTACTAAACAGTAAGAGGTTTTATAATCAACTTTTTCTCATGAATATTTGGTTAATGGGCTCAAGTGAACCTTAGTTGTGTAACAAACATAAAACTAATGTTTATTTTTATATTTAAGTCTCCTTCTAGATGCTGCTGGTGTTTTACAAAACACTATTTTTTGCTACATTAAAGTAGGTACCCTACTAATTTGTCGTTTATTTTCACTACAAGTCTACTATTTAGATGTTTCCACACTTCTTATAACTGAATTTATTTTCGAAATTCGTGTCTTTCAATGAACATTATGGCAATAAAATAATTCTGTGCATAAGCATTTTGGGTGCAGGAACATAATTGCATTTGTAACAGTTCTTGACGTTTCCTCGTTAAACATAAATAAATAACAATACATTCATATCGTTTTTAGTACACGTGTGACTTTACAGCTTTTAAGTATTTATCTTGCTGTTAATTTACTTGTGTTGTTTTAGTAGCATAGTATTAGTGGTGCGGAATTTTTCTTGTGGAACGCTTCAACTTAGGAAAAGTTTGGAAAAGATCGTTAGGTTTAAGCTTTCCTTTGATTCTAAGGGCCTTACTACTGTGACCACTGTTAGCTATTTTGTGATTACTTGTAAATAGAATATGTTACTGTTTTTGTAAGTTCTATACTATTTCAACTGAAAACAACCTAGAATTCAGTTTTCATTATTACTTTAGTAAACGTTAGAAGCACATTGAACATAAAATTCATCCCAGATATGTGTTTTCTACATAATCAAGGTTAATTTGAGCTAAATACATAGAAATTTGTTTCATAGACGCTCCATCCTTCCACTACTATCATTAATTGAATCGATGTTAAACCTAATAATGATATTGGACACAGATGTAAAATAAAGTGTACCTTGTAATAAAATAAACAAAGTGTGTATCTTCTTGCAGGTCTCATGAAAGGCGATTATCCTTAATTAGATAGATGAAGCTGAAGATTTATGTTTTTTGTTGTTTTCACACAGACGGCGTCATTAGCTTGTTTTGCAGTACGGTCGATCTACTTTTGGGATATATGACAAAATTTTGAGGAATATTATGTCATTCCAAATTGCGTTAGAAGGGCAAGGAGACCAGTCAAAAAACAACTTCTTACCAACTCAATGAAGAAAAAACGGTATCAATGGGGTCTGAAATACAAGAACTGGACGCAAGAACAATGGAGGAAGATGTTATTCAGTGACGAGACTCATTTCTTTGTACAGGGTCAAAGAAGTCTGCATGTTCGCAGATCTCCAGGTTAGAAACTTCGAGAATCTCACATCAATCGGTTCGTAAAACATCCCTTGAAGAAGATATTTTGGGGCTTTTTCAGCTACTGTGGTGTCGGAGGCTTACATATCGTAAAAGGTATGATGCAGGGATCACAGTACATCGAAGTTTTGCAGAGAAGAGTCTTCCAGAATTGAAAAAGAGATTTCCAGATGGATCTGGCATTTTTCAGCAAGATCTGTCTCCGTGCCACACATCGAAACTTGTGAAGAATTTTATGACTACAACGCGAATAAAGTGCTGGACTGGCCTGGAAACTCTCTGGACTTAAATCCTATTCAAAATCTTTGGGCGATTTGTATAGAAAAACTTCGGGGAAAAGACTGTACTACGAAAGATAAGCTAATTGAGGCCATAATTGAGGTGTGATACCGCAATCCAAAAATTAGTAAAGATTGCAGTTAACTCGTGGACTCGATGCCAAAGCGGATTAATGATCTTCTGAAAAATAAAGGCGGTCATATCATGTATTAATTTGTGAGTAATTTTTGGATTTTCAGAAATAAAACGCAAAAAATTGAAAAAAAAATCGTAATTTTCTGTCTTGTTTCAATTAATTTGCACAAGGGTGTAAGTGTAATGCTTCTTGATTTCCAGGAAACCTCGCATTTATCCAGAGCGTCTTATGATACCCACGTGATTGGTCATTCTCATTATAACATAAATTGAGTGTAACCTCTAGATATCACCTGATTAATTTTTGAAGGATAATGGTTTCAACGTTATTACACAATGTCATACAAACAATATTTTATCAGGCTGATAATAGGTAATACCTACTTGGAGAACAACAAAGTGTGAAGGTAGCTTGAAACGTGACCAACGTAAATGTTTTATTGACCAAATACTATATGGAACCTGCATATATTCGGACAAAAGAATAAATATTATAATGTTACAAGAAGATAGAAACCAGAGGTATATTCAAATAACATCTTATACCAAAAGAAATTACTCACACTGAAACTGAATTTTCTTGTTCTTCGATGGCTCAGCAGTAAGATTGAGGTCTTACAATGCAAGAATTGGGGGTTTGATCCATATGATGAGGCTACGAATATCTCATTGTTCAGTTTTATGCTTAACAGTAAAACACATTTCTTTAAATTTGAAACTATGAGCACTCAGTATGTTGATTTATTTTTGTGTTATTCTCATATTAATTGAATGCATAAAAGTAGGCATTACGAAGAACAGGAGTATCGCAAGATGTTGTACTGTGAAAATGTTTCCTGAATTTCTTTTTCCTAAATTGAGTCTGACACATACACAAATGAAATGAACACAAACTTAATTTACAATTACCACAATTCAAATTTTAAGTTAAGAGAAGAATAGATTTTTCCTTCATCAAAGATGACAATGATTCAGCCCCTCAGTGGCACAGTGGAATGTCGGCGGACTCACACCTCTAAATGTTGGGTTTCGATGTTCGTAGTGGGGAGAGCACAGATAGCCCATTGTGTTGCTTTGTGCTTAATTATAAACAAACCAACAATGATTCCGTTCATGCCATGATCTTTATTTGTTTGAAACCTGAAAGAACGTGATGTGTTATAAATATCTCGTCTGTATCTCAACATATTTGGTATTCTCAGATAAGTGATTTCCGTGAACGTATCAGATAAGTCTGCTTAATAATGGGTATAATGAAATGTTATAAAATTATCTTAAATTGAAAACTGACTGAGTGTTAAACTATGCGAGAAATAAGGAGGCTAGGCATCTGTGACGTTAAGTAGAACAATATTAATTATAAACAAAGCAAAAAAGACAGTGTGTGTGTGTGTGTGTGTGGAAAAAGGGATGATCGCTTCTACTGGATTAATTAGTGGGTTAACAGCTTTATTCCCTTAAAGCAGATCTTTGTATGACTATTCACTTCAAGATCTAAGTAGAACTTTGAAAATATATAGCATTTAAGTTTGAAATAAATACCGTATTCTTTCTTTGTGATAGTGCCACCACGTGACTGGTAATTCTTTCGTAGCATTCGTCAACTGCAACATACATACATCATCCACTTGGCCAGTGAAGGACATTGCAGTCGTTGCTCCTTTCTATTACTAAGATGCAAAGTTGCTGCAACACCTCTATGAGCAGGGTGGATACTATCTGCTGTCGAGCATAACAAATAATACAAAGCCAACTAGATCGGAAACTTCGATACTTATTCTCAAACTTCAAATAAACAGACTATTTTGAGGCCAGGTGGGTTAAGGCGTTCGACTCGTAATCTGAGGGTCGCGTGTTCGAATCGCCATTGCACCAAACATGCTCGACCATTCAGCCGTGGGGGAGTTATTATGTAACGGTCAATCCCACTATTCGTTGGTAAAAGAGTAGCCCAAGAGTTGGCAGTGGGTGGTGATGACGACTAGCTGCTTTCCCTCTAGTCTTACACTGCTAAATTAGGGACAGCTAGCGCAGATAATCCTTGTGTAGCTTTGCACGAAATTCAAAACAAACCATTCTTCCCTTGGTCGACCATATATCTCTGGAGCTAAACATAGTTCTCATTTACGAACATTTTGAAAATTTCTACGTGATCTTAAAATGTAGATAACCTTCAGTATACCTCAATATTACACTTAATGTCTATGAAATTAATTTTGCCATTTAAGTCCCCACTGACTCAGCAGTATGTCTGTGAATTTATAAAGCTAAAACCCGGTTTTCAATAATGGTGTTGGGCATATCAAAACAGCCCATTGTAAAGCTTTGTAGTTAACTTCAAATAAACAAATTCAGTATATACAGATGTATAGTTCTGTAATAATAATGTGTCACGGAAAAAAATACATTTTCAAGTCACACTTTTTAATTTCTTCTATGAGCGTGAAAACGACAACAGAAAAACTCGATACAGTTATGATATTGAATGTTTCTGCCTTTAGTAAACAACTATACAATATGTTGCTCTTGTGTAAATTTGTATAAATGTTTTACGTATTGAATTTTTCTGTTTACCTTTTCGTGTTCGCTTATGAATTTCATTCAGTATTCATTCAAGTGGATATAATGATTTACAAGAATCATTTATGAAACTAAACACACAGACAGTTCAGCTAATTATAAAATTAATTACTACGATTATTTGTTATATATCCTGTAACTTTTAGTAATTATTTATTAAAGTAAGAGTTACAGGACACGTGTATTGGTAATAAGTTTTAATTATATAGTTTACACACACATGTATTAATATACGCCACCTAAAAGTAATTTTCTATTTCATTTTTGTTTATACCTTTTATTTTAAAGCACCTAGAGAGGGGGTTACCAGTTAAACATAAATATGGCCTGTACGTTTACTTTTATGGGTTAATATGTTTAAGAAATTTCGAAACGATGTTAGTTTAATTTTTTGTTTAAATTGTAGTACATTATATTAGTCTGCTCTATTGCAGTTGTACTGGTACTGTGAATTACATACACATGAGAACATTCCAGATCTGTTAAAATGTATCAGAGAATTTATTACTTTAGTTTTAAGTTTACATTAAATAAATTCGCAGAGATCTTGGCGAGTACTTTAATTTAGAGTTATTACAACCAGTAGAGGTAGTAGAAATAAGAGAGATCAAGTGTTATGGGCCTAAGCTTCGGGGAACTGCATTTATTTTTAAACTCTAAAACTGTTCTAGCACATTCCAAAATTCAATATTGATAGCCTTAGCCGTTAGCGTCGAATGCACCTAAACTAAAGTCAAGTTTTTTGATAATTGATTTCCGATGATAATTCAACGTTAGCTGAACACACTAAACGGGCCAAAGGAGCATTAAGATTGAAAAAAATGCAATGTGTCAGTTTCTTTGACACGGTATGAAAAAGTGACACATGTATTGTAAAACTTATTGTAAAGCTGCTATAAAAAAACCTCGCATACCATAACCACACAACTGACTCAAAATATATTCCATAACTTTCATATATCGGACCTGCTTTTTACGTTTTGGAGCTAGTTTCTAGATATGAAAATATTTCTTAAGACCAGGACTAAGTAAATAAAAAGTTAAGAGCCTAAAATTTTGGATTTTGTTAGCATAAGCCAAAACTTAGGATTTAAAACTGTATTTTATTTCTTGTTTGGCTGATTAAGGATTTGATTTCTTTATTAAAAACATATACTGTATGAAGTGTTTAGAGGCAGCTAGTATAAAAAAACATTTATAGTACAAGCTACTCTTTGAACAAACTGTTTCAGAACATGTCGGCAATCTGTGTGCAGTGTGTCAGAGACATAGTAGCACAATTTCTACTATAAACTATTCAGTCTACAAAGATGTTGGTTACAGTATGAGTATTTTGTATTTAAATTCTGACAGACTTGTATAGAAAAGGGCAACATGTTTCACTGTTTAGCAATAAGTGTTTCTTCTCATATGATGACTCACTTTGGATGGTTTTAACCCTTTTAATTTTATAAAACAAAACATTTATTGTGAACCCGTTTTATTTTTTTAGGCTTAAAGATGATGTGTCAAACACTGAAGCAGTTGGGACAAGTTAGATCAAAATGTTTTCAGTCAGTTACACCCACTAGCATTCTATTCCCATCATTATGGCAAGGAGTTCAGCCATGTTTACATTTTCATGTAGGATCAGAATGCTGGGCAAAACATATACCAGGAGTCAGAAAGTGGCCTAAGAAAAATGATAAGGTTTATCCTCCACAAGCTCCCGGAGAAGAAAGAAGGCCAGCAGTAAGTTTAAATACTGAATGTCAGCTCTTAAATTAGCAGGTTCATTTACTGTAAGTTTAAATACTGAATGTCAGCTCTTAAATTAGCTGGTTCATTTACTGTAAGTTTAAATACTGAATGTAGCTCTTAAATTAGCAGGTTCATTTACTGTAAGTTTAAATACTGTATGTCAGCTCTTAAATTAGCTGGTTCATTTACTGTAAGTTTAAATACTGAATGTAGCTCTTAAATTAGCTGGTTCATTTACTGTAAGTTTAAATACTATGTCAGCTCTTAAATTAGCTGGTTCATTTACTGTAAGTTTAAATACTGAATGTAGCTCTTAAATTAGCTGGTTTATTTACTGTAAGTGTAAATACTGTATGTCAGCTCTTAAATTAGCTGGTTCATTTACTGTAAGTTTAAATACTTAATGTCAGCTCTTAAATTAGCAGGTTCATTTACTGTAAGTTTAAATACTGAATGTCAGCTCTTAAATTAGCTGGTTCATTTACTGTAAGTTTAAATAGTGAATGCCAGTTCTTAAATTAGCAGGTTCATTTACTGTAAGTTTAAATACTGTATGTCAGCTCTTAAATTAAAAGTTGTTGTTGAAAAGCACTAACATAATGTCGTTACATTATTATATATTATCGGTTGCCAGTCTCGTATATATGCTTCATTTAAAACAAACAAAGTTTAATTTAAATTGAAGTCTGCTACTTACTGTAAAAAAATGTGAACATTAAAATCTCTAATTTGTTTTCACTGAAAGATTTTTGTTTTTCCCATCGTGAGAAAATATATATTTTCAGTGTAAAAATAAATAGTTGGAATAACTGCTTTTGGGCTTTGTAACAGTTACTATTTAAAATGGAGATTGTTTTAATTCAGTGTTCTTAGCATCACAGAAGTTATGCAGCACACATACACTTATGTTACCATATACCAGAACATATAACTAAACTTTACAAAGTGACCTGTGTTCACTGTATTTTAATGGAACAGCAACAGTATTTTGTAAAATACAGTCACATTTCAATTATAATACATTATATATCTTTATTACTATTTATAAATAAATTCTTATAACTTATTTTTTCTAAAATACAGAACAGTAAATAAATATAACAAAGAATTATATCTTCTAGTTACAACAACCTTCATAATTAATTGTTTGCTGCTTGCTGTAGGTTTCTAAACCTTTTTAAATTTCACATGTGGAGGATGTAAAACAAAATAATTGAGCAGGACCACTGCATTTGATTCAGTACATCAGTAATATCTGAACAGATAAAAAAGATGGAGGTTATTTTTCTGTTTTCTAGCTTGTCAATAATTGGTAACCTGAATGCATAATTCATACAAAACTACTGACTTTATATTGTGACATCACAAATATTTAATTTAAGCTAGTGCTGCATTCAACATGCCATATTACACACAAAAATCAATATTTGGGTGTTTTTTAATATTACTTTCAAATTAAAAAAATAACTTAGGTTTAATACTAAAATATGAACTGTGATCTACAATTTGTTATCAAATTTATAAACATAAATTCATAAAATAGTCATTCAATCAAATTTTGAATGCAAGTCAACAAAAACATGGCTTTTGACTTATGACCATAGGAAGACTTGTCTAGTTAGGGTTAAACCAGCAGGTATGTTACACTGAATTTGGTATGTCTGTTTAAACCAGAATGTGTATGGATATTCTAGAGATTAACAATTAGCAGAAGAATCTTGTAATTAAAAAATAAAGTTTGTCAAAGTAAACATGAATAATATACATAAAGAGAAATTGAATGACGTATAAGTATGTATAGGTAAACTCTAATCATCATACATTATAAGTCAGGTGTGTGAAAAATTAGAAATAGTTTCTTTATATATATATATATATATACACACACAGTTACGACAGAAAGTGTTCGTACCCCTGTGTCCTGAGTAGTTTTTTTGCTCATAACTTAAAAAGTATTATGATTAGGCTAATAGATGTATACTATAAATATTATAGTAACACACATCTACATAAATTTTTATGTAAATTAAATGACAAATAAACTGTTTATGAACAAATAACCAAAAATAGGAGGAGCAGAAAGTGTTCGTACATTAAAGTACACGTGAAAAAACTGATATTCCCGTAACAATTTTGTTTAGTTTGGTGAATAAACTACATTATACCATTCCAGAACTAGACACTGGGTTCATAATTATTGGAATTTAACCAGCAAAAAATGTACTTCCAGCAATTTAGCACCGTCTCCTTCATTATCTGCTTGGTCATCATGGCGAACAGGAAACAACTGTCCAGTGATTTAAAAAACTGAATTATTGTAAAATACAAGTCTTGTGTGTCTCTTTCCGGTATTGCTACACAACTTAATGTGCCAAAATCTACTGTTCAAAGCGTAATTTCCAAGTTTAGGCTTACAGGATCAACTGCTAACCTCGCTCGTTCTGGAAGCCCCACCAAAATTCCATAGAGAACCAAGAGGTAGGTTCTCAGAGAAGTTAGTAGGAACCCTTGTTTAACACGTAATGACATACAGAAACTGGAAGGGAAACTAAGGTTGAAGTAAGCACCTCTACAGTTATGAACATGTTACGCTCTTCTGGATTCAAAGCATGCCGTCCTCATAGAACTCCATATTTAAAGCCTGTTTATTTAGAAGCACAATTGAGGTATGCAAGAAAGCATGTAGATAAACCAATTACCTATTGGAAGAGTACTCTTTGATCATACAAGACTAAAATCAAGCTTTTCGGCCACAATGATGTTTACAATATTTTCCGTAAGAAGGGGGAACGAAATTTTCCAAAGAACACAGTTCCTACAGTTAAATATAGAGGTGGGTAGATCATGCTATGGGGTTTCTTCAGCTCTTGTGGTGTAGGCAGACTTCACTGCATCAATGGAATCATGAAAAAAGAAGAGTACATTGATATATTAGGCACTTATATCAAGAATGATGCTCGGAACTTGGGCATTGTTGGATCTTCCAGCATGACGATGACCCTAAGCACACATCGAAATATGTGCAATCCTGGTTGCAGAGGAACCATATAAGTGTTCTGGAGTGGCCATCGCACTCACCCGATCTCAACCCAATTGAAAACGTTTGGCATGAGTTGAAGACCAGGGTTCATCAGCGTCAATCGAAAAACTTGCAAGAGTTGGAGGCCTTCTGTAAAGAAGAATGGAAAAAATACCAGTCAAGTACTGTCAAATGATTGTGAAGGGCTGTGAGGAGAGATTGCACCAAGTAATTCACCTGAGAGGCTACACAACTAACCATTAAAGTAGAAGCATGAACACTTTCTGCCCCTCCTATGTTTGGTTATTTGTTTATAAACAGTTTGTTTTTCATTCAATTTACATAAAAATTTATGTAGATGTGTGTTAGTATAATATTTATAATAAACTGTACTTTCATTATCCTAATTGTGATACTTTTTAAGTTATGAGGAAAAAACTACTCACGACTCAGGGGTACGAACACTTTCTGTCATAACTGTATATATATATACTATATATATATATAGTAGTAATATTAAAGAAATATAATGTTAATTTTTGAAACTGTTGCTAGTTGGTGAAATGCCAAAACTAAAGGATTGAAAAAATGGATACGGTTGTATATTTCACTAGTATTTCATTTATTGAGACAATGTTTTTGCCAGTAAAGGCATCATTAGGTAAATTGGAAAGCTTTTCATTGAACAAAGAAATCTATACACTGGGCTTCTACTTTACAAATATTCTTGTTAAAATGTTCTGTAACAACAGAGACAAAACAAAAAAATGCAGCTGCAGTTGTGTTTGTCAATTAACGTCATGACTGCAATATTGTATATGTATATCAGGCAGAATATTCATTAGAAGGAAGATATAAAGAACACTTATGAAGCTTGAAACTGAAAAAAGTCCTAATATTTTGTATCATACATCATGAGAAAATAAACACAAAATTCACCAAAAAAAATTGCAAAATTGTACATGTCTGTAAAAAATGTAAAAAAAACAAACAAAGTAACATGGGAGTTTTAGAAATAAAGTATAAAAATGATTCCATACAAAGTTATAAACAAACAAGTCAAACTCCTCCTCACTAACTTGATGGCGAATTTAAATGTTATTTTTAGTTTTTTTCTTAAACATGCACATTTGTGGAGTAGTACAGTTGTACCTGATGTCTTTGTTGGTGGTAGTGAGATCATAATGAAGGGAACACTAAATTATCTAAATAAGATATTTAATTAGGAAAGTCAGAAGGTGTAAACAATTATAGAACAAGATTGATACTGTACAACTATTTATCAACCTATTTAACATTTAGGGCTAGCACTGTTTTAGGTGATTAGTTTCTGCATTACATATTCCATAGATTGCACTGTGCAATTACTTATTACACTTTGATATGTAGGTCTAGCACAAAATGCTGTTTTACATGGTAAGTTTTGGTGCAACATATCTTGTATAATGCAACGTATAATTATTTATCACACTTTTTTGATATGCATGTCTTGCACAGAATGCTGTTTCACAAGGTTAGTGTGATGTGTTTTGGTAGAACTTAATGTTATACCATTTTCTGCAGGTAGTATGAAAATTAGCAGTAAGAACAAATCTTTTTTAATTATTTCTTTATCCTGTTTATTTTTCTTTTTCAAAAAAAAGTATTTATGTTCCATTACATTTGTGGTGAATTACTGAAAACATCTGAAAATGATTTGTTTTTAAAATTCTGTGTGGAAATTAGTTTTAGGCTATCATCATTTTCCTTTCAGTTTAGAAGTTATTAAGCTGTTGTGATATAACTAAGCTTGAGTTTTCTGTTCAAGCATTAAATAAATAATGTGATAAAGTCAGTGTTATTCATCAGTTACCTTCTTCTTTTTTCTTTTTTACAGTTTGTTTGTCATTATCGAAATCAGATAAAATATTCCCCAGATAAACTGTGGTATATTGCAACAATGGTGAGTATCACTTTCAAAGTATCCCAATTCATGTACACTGTTGTCCTTTCTTAATTTATTTAAAATTAAAACTGAACTATAAAAAGTAACTCTGTGTTATTTTATAACTGATTAACTGGGAAATATCTATTATTGAGTGTTTTGAGTTTTTCAAGACACTAAATCTTGAATATTGCAGTATGATTATAATTGTATTAAGAAAAACAATTTGTATTAATTTTTTTACTACTGCAAAGACTTGTTAAGTACATTCATTTTTTACTCCTCTGTTTGCATTGTGCTTTAGTACCTGTGATGTATCTCTTTAAATGTATGAATTTTACCGTTTGTTCACTTACTGATATTCTTTCTCTGTATCTCAAATGCATTTGTGTTTCGGATATGGTACATTATCTTCTCTCACATGAATAGCCATTTTATCAGTGTTGCTCTCTGTATGCAAAAAACAAAGTTTTGCACACACCACAAGCCTTAAAACTCCCACTTCTTTGGAATTGATTCATTTCCATGCAATAATCCTCCACCAATAAGAGGATACACTTCACACATGTCACTCCCTTCATTCCACCAAACTATTCTTGTTTGGCACTACTCATATCAAGACGTTTCTGTGGACTTTCTTCATTAATGTTTTTCTTAACTCTGTGGAATATTTTTTCTAGTTAATTTCTTTTTTTCATACTCTCTATTTTCTTTTACATCAAACACATTTGTTAGATTTATATTTTAACTATGAATTCTAAGGTTAATGTTATCACTTAGGTTATCACACCTACTAGAACTATTTCACAAGTTGCAAATGGGAAAGAGCTGTTAAATTTATCATTGATTGCCTCTCAGGAAATTAATTGTTATATGTGCCAACTTTGCTCCCAAATTTGCCCCACTTTCTTCTCAATACACTTAATCTATTCAGGCCAATGAGGATTTTGATAGCTTTCTTTCTCCTTCTGGATTTTGCAATGTTTTCCTATGTTCTACCTGAGGAATTAGCTAGGCCTAATACAGCATTTTAGACCTGATTTCTCAGGTATGTGATATTTTATCCATTTCCATGATGTCTTGTGATTCCCATTCTCTTTCAATTTAATACTTAAGAATTCCTACCTTACATCCTCACACAAGATTAGCTATTCTTGTTAGGTGCTGCCATCTATATGCAAACTTTTTCTTTACATATACCACAAGATTTTCACTTCACTCTGCTGGAACTACTATATCTCTCATGTAAATTATCGTGCATCACCTCTTAATCAGTAGTAGTAAGATATGCATCCTTGATACATGTAACTCCCTCTACAAAACTGTCACATCTTATTTGGCAGTGTTTGTGTTAAGATGTACTCTTTCATGTGCTTATTGCTTCCAGTGTAACAACTAATTTATGCCACACAAAGTGGTTACTTTTAAATTTATTATTATCATTCATTACATCAGTTCAAATATCAGTTCCAGCAATTTTTCACAGGCCTAAGGTGCCAACAATCCAATGGTGGATCTATCATTGTTTATATGCCAGGAGATTGAATGTTACATGGTCATCCTTTGTCCCCAGATGTTGCCCAGGCTCTTCCTAATTTGGCTGTACCTGAACAGAGTGGCAAGGGCATTGATAAACTTTTCCTACCTCCAGAGTTTGCCCTTCCTTCCCACTCACAGACTAGGTCTGATTTGGCCTTTACAGAATTTATATCTCAGGTTTATGATATTTTATCTTTTTCCTCTATTTCTTTTTCACTTATCATTCCTTATTACAAAAACAAGCTTTCTAACCATTTGCAATTAAGTGATAGGATCAACATGCTGTGCTCCTGAGGACTTCTGATCAGATCATCCTTTCTCACCTTTGGGTGAAATACCTGTTTTTTTAGATCAACTGTTGTTAGGTTCCTAGTTACCTATTTGGAGGACAGTTTCTGAATCAAATGTTAGTCTTACTCATGCCTAGTGTTCTTACCTACATCTAACTCTCACCACCCTCTTATGGTATCTTTCTTCCATACACCTCCTCTTTGAGGTTTTCCACAGAAATCCTAAGGGATCTCTGCAAATATCTTTACCTTTCTCACTTCCACTTTAGCCCATATCTTGTCTTTGATTCTGGTGTTTCATATATGATTTCTTTCTGGTTGGAACTTTATGGATTGTAATGCAGTTTTCACTTGTCTCAATTTACCCTTGATGTATCTTGGGAATTTATGTCTGGCACCTTTTTTGAGACATTCTATGTTTGATCACTTCCCAAAACTGTTGAGACTTTGATGGCACCAGTCTGACAACAAACCACCCTTTTAACTTTTGTAGCACATCTGTCTTGGTCAGAGCCTCATATGCTTCCTCTTCACATTTTCACTTCCCCCTCTTACCTGTTCAGTACACTTCTCATCACTTTCCATTGCTACCAGTAACAGTGACTAAGCTGTGGGCTCAACTGTTCAAGTTTATTCCTGGCGAGCATCTCTTCATCAACAATCAGTAGGTGATACGGGTTCTTTCAGAATATTTTGTTATCTAGTTTCTTTTCCCACCTCCCATTTCCTTCTTGAGATCTCATGATATGGCAACATCTGTCAGGAGCAGTTCAAGAATTGATTTTAGAGTGGACAATTGAACTGGTTCTCCATCATTCTGGGAGATGTTATTCTCAACTTTTTGTTGTCCCTAAAAATCCAGGGATTGGTGGCTAGTAATCAGTTTGTCTCACCTAAACCACTTTTTCTCAATACCCAAGTTCACCATGGAATCTTTTTCTCACTCTGAGAAGGACATTTTCTACAGAGCCATAGATGATGAAAATGGATATCTCCAGTGCTTACCTACACATTCAGAAAGCATATTAGTCTTACCCTTACTTTCAGTTTGTCCATCTCCGGGTTCTTGCCTTGGAACCTAATGTATTTGTTGAATAATTCAGGCTTTTGAATGTTATCTCCATGCTCTGAGACTGTAATTTCCTTATTACTTGGATAGCTGACTGATTCCAAGCAGGAATTATCCACTCATACTAACCAGCTCCTTTCTGAGGAAGCTCAGGTTAGGTAATTGATCAAACTGGAGAAGTCATTCATTTAATCCACTCAATATCTGGTTCATTTGGGGGTCTTTTTTTTTCTTTTTTCTTTTTGACACAAATATCATTTGCACACTACCTCCTACATTTTCTTTATTCAATGAAATTTTTGGTTCACCATGTCCTCTCAGCTTAGTCATTTACTGTGCAAGGTTCTATCTCTTTTGATGATGTGTTTGTCCACAAATGCACTGGCCCCTCTTGGTTATGCCTGTAAGAGATCATTTCAGTGGGTATTTCACAAATGATGAAACCTTGCTTGGGATCCTCGTTCCACACCATTTACCTTCCTTCTTCCCAGTTATGGGGGCTGGACAAAGCCAAGATGTTGGCGGGTATGGTACTTCCTCCCTCATGTTCAGATATATATCTTTTTGCAAATGCCTCCCTTCAGAAATGGAGAGGAAGCATAATCACTGTGCAGGACACTTGAGGTCATTGGTCTGAGGACAAAACTATCTTGCATATCAATTTTCTCAAACTTCTAGCTATATCTCAAGCATTGCTTCACTTCATTTCTTCTTTTCATTGTCTGGTGGTGGTTTATTTCAGACAGTTCTGTGATAGTGGCATATATTAACCACCAAAGGGGCATCTGGTTCAAAGATCTGTGTTTTTGAATGTTGAATCTATTATACTGGGCCCATTCACATCATATTTGCCTCATAGCATGTCATGTTCTCTATGCTTTTAATCTAGTTGTGATTGTCTTTTGCAGCCCAACCAGATCTATCCAACAAAGTGAGCATAAGATCCACTCATTTTCATGGATCTTTGCTATTGGTGAGGTTGTCCTCAAGTTCATGCCTTTGCCATGGGGCTCATTACCAAGTTACCCCTCTTTTGATTACTTGTACAGCATCTACAGGCTTTGGCAATCTATGCCTTCAGTCAGGATTTATCATACAAGTGTTTTAATGTGTGTCCATCCAACCAATTATGTCATCAGGCAGTTTCTCTTGTTCACTTCACTCCTTGTTGGGTTCTCCTGATTGCTCCCTGTTGGCTAGCTCAATGCTGGTTTACAAGGTTACAACAACTGTTCATATTCCCACCTTTCTCTCTCACTTCTTTGTCAACCTTTATCCTGTATTTTACACCGTAGCCATCATGTCCTGCTTCTTTATGCCTGACTTTTGTCTGGTCCTTGGTGGGACAATCTGGTTTCACAGGCTGACTTCCTTCCTTGTTAGCTAGTTCCATATGGCCAGTTTCCATGGAAGTATACCAAAACAAGTGGAAATTCTGCTGTTTGCCTACTAACAGATGATTTCCTGCTTACAAGCTTACTGTGGCTCACATAGCAAAATTTCTCACCCAGCTCTTTAACAGTAGGCTTATAGTCTCTTAGATTTTTAGATATTGAGCAGCCTTATATTTTTATTATAAAATGTACCTTTCATTTTTAGCAGTACCATAGGGATTTTACTTCCACTGTTCATACTGTACTCATGCTTCCCTTCTAGGTACATCACTATCCTATGCACTTTTACTTTCCAGATTGGGACATTAATGTAGTCCTACATTCCCTAACTTTACCTCCATTTGAACCACTTGAGTTTCTTTTTTCATCTGTTCCTTAAAACATATTTCCTTCTTCTCTTGGCCTGTGGATATCAACCATTGGATTTGTTTGCCATTGACATTTCACATACACTTTATCGCTTTACTTATCTTCTCTTGTATCTGCTTCATTCCTTCCTCCTGAAGACCTCAGCAACTGAGGAGGTTTGTTCTTCTTTTTATTCTATTTCCCTTCCTTCTATATCCAATCTTCACCCTCGACTTATTCAAAATAAGCTTCTGTGTCGAGTGTGGACCCTTTGTTGTTATATTGCATTCTCACCCAATTCCTTACCTTTGATTGCCTGCCTGCCTGTAATCACATTCCAATTCAGATGTGCTTCTTCATCTACCTTTATCCTTGAGGTGTTATTAGCTTATACTGCCTCCTTTCAAAGTTTATGTGCTCCACTGTTTATTCCTTGGGACCCTTCTGTTTCCCATGATCTATCTCCAGTAACTCTCACTGATTGGGTTTGTCAGCTTATCAAGATGGATATTTGGGCTTGTCCATGGAAGGTTACCATCTCTACAGTGTCCCTTTACATCACATTATCATGTGTTTATTTGCTTATCTTTCCTCCTCATGAAAGAAATTATCCAGGTTGATTTGAGCACAACTCCTAATACCTTCATCACTCCTTATTTGCACAACCTGGATGTTTTTTCCCCTGGTGGATATTGTATCCTCCCATAGTGATTCTGCACATATCTGTTGCCTATTGGTGGAGTAAATCTGCAATTTTTCTTTCTTTTATGTTTTCCTTTCAGCTTCCCTAAGGTTTAGTATGGATCCAACCTAGTGGTAGGTGTTGCCTGGTCAAGTCTGCTTGGTTTCAAACCTACACTGAATGCAGTAACAGTATAATGGTCACAGTTGAGATTGGGTGTTTCTGTAATACCATGGGCACTTTTCTAGTGGTGTATGTGCATACCTATGTATTATATTTGGGGTGGTGGACTATGAAGGTTTCTTCCTGAATGTTGCTATACATATGTTCATGAGGTATAAAGATTGGTGTGCTGATAACTAAAATTATTTCAACAGTACTTAAAGGGTAATCAGTGATCAAGATAGCTTTTCTGTGAGTGGTGGTAAGTAACTACCAGAAATACATTTTTAGCATAAGAAAAGTTAACTTTACCACAAAATCAAAAACAATTTGTTTTAGCAGATGTGATATTATTTTGCAAAAACTGCAGCATTATAACAAAATTACAAAATGATGTTCCATACTATAAATTAATACTGCAGTCTCAGTGAAAGGATTCAACTAATGTACATAATTTTAATGTTGCTTGTTTGAAAAAACTTCTGATTTTACACTTGAACTACACTCTTATCTTATTGTAGTTAAACAATGTATGTATTTCATAATTATGAGAAACACACATGAGGTAAAAAAATGTATCTCAGGACATCCGGTATGGGTGTTAATACTTACCAATAAAGCAGAGAACAATGTTTTGACCTCCTTAGGTAATCTTCAGTTTAACTGGCACTGACTCTTTACAATGTTGAAAGATATTATCTGTAGTTTTTTTCATAAATGGTGAATTTGACTTTCAAGTTCATTCCAAAGAAACACAACATTATTGAGATTTAGTTATTGTTCTGGCCAAGAAAAATTACTTTGTAATGCATTTTGATTGAATTTTAAATAATATGATAATGGTATATTGTTGAATTATCTTACAAGGGGGTGTTGTTCGTCAGGTTGGAAATGCTTTGTTATTTAGGAGGACATGAATGGCAACAGTATTCAAGTACACTGTGGATTTCATTAGATTTAAAGGAATCAAAGACAGCTAAGTCCTCTGTATGGCATTATTGATCAAACTCTGATTACTGCAGTGTATAAGTTTGGCTTTTGGCAGTCATTATTGCCTCTTTATAGACTTTAATGACAGAGATTTTTGCATTTAATACCAATTTATAACAATACTCTAGAAGAATGTTTCCACTTGATGGGCACCAATTTTTATGTTTTTTTTCAAGTCATAGAAACTCTTGTTCCTATCTAGCGACTTGTACACCAACTATGTAATGATCATAACTCTGCATTAATTGGGCTGAACAATCATCTTACATATATTACATAATTAGTCTATTTTAAGTTAACAGTTCAATGGAATATAGTACAAGTATATGTGAGGAAAGTAGTTAGTCAGTCTGTTAGTTTTTGTTCTGTATTTATTTTATAATTAAACATAGCAGGTTATTACTAATTTATTAATCAAACACTTCTGAATGGAAGCTCATTTGTTTTCTTTTTTTCAGATCAAAGGAATGTCAGTTGAAGAGGCTATTAAACAGCTGTCATTTGTTCCAAAAAAAGGGGCTCAGATAATTAAAGAGGTGAGAATAACATTAGAAAATTTGTGTAATGAAGAACAAACGTTTTGATCTTGGTACGAGATGACGACTTAAAAACTTTAAGCAGAAAGAGAAACATGCATACCAATTTCAAGAGATAAAGAATTGTTTGTTTCCCGATGATAACCTATATGATCTGCTGTGAATTTTTCCTTTTTAGACTAAATGATGTGAAATAATCAGTTGTATCTGATTTGAATAAAAATGAATTATGATAGAACAGTTAGTACTTCAAAGACTGGCAAGTAATGAGATTTATTACCCAAGAAAAAACATATTCAAGGAACTTTTTGTGTAGTTTTTTGGGATAGTTATTAATGCCATACAGATTTTTTTTGCTTCTTTGTATTTCTTTACAAAATGAAAATTCCAAATCACATTGAAAGAAAAATGTACTAATTTATAATTATTACACATAAAGTGCATATTTTAGTGTGCTCCCGTGATAATGTTGGTTGACCTGCTCTGGGATCAGAAGTACTAGCTTACTGGGTTTCCAGTTTTCATAAATGATAAGGATAGTTAAACTCAGGTAATATAAGTAAGTAATAATAATGATAAACAATTTGGTGAACATAAGAACCATTAACCCAGTTCTGTAATGTAACAACTTTGGTAAAATAGATAAGAATTATTGCTCACCAACATAGTCTAGTTCCACTGAAATATATCTTATTCAAGTAATTGATTATACAAATAGTGTTCAGACCACCCATCTAGATGAGTCTTGGTGTTGGATGAAAGGTTTCACTGGCACTGGATATAGTAGATATACTGTCATTGATATTATTAGGTTGTTCAGAAATAAATGTCGTTTTTGAACTGCAAAGTTTAGAAAAGTATAAACCAGTGTTGTAAAACATGTTTTAATCAAAGTAAGCACCATTTGCTTCAACACACTTTTGCCAATGTGTAAGGATGCTGTTTATACCCTTGCTGTAGAAATCAGAGTTTCTATGGTCAATGAACTCCCTGTACACTTCTGCAACTGCATGGTTTTGAAAGCATTTATTGTTCAAAAAGTTGTCAAAGTGTTTAAAAAAATGAAAATATGTAGGGGAAAGGTCTGGGGAATAAGGTGGATGAGACAGAACCTCAATTCCCAGTTCATTCAATTTTTGGAGCGTCATCCTTGACAGGTGTCTTAATGCCGATTTTTTTTTTTTTTAAATCTTCAGTCAGCTTGTGCGGAACCCACTTATCCAACTTTAATGTTTCCAGTTGCACTCAGGAGGTTTGCATTGCTTGATTTGCTTGTGTCTAGCTTTTCTGCAAGCTCACATACTGTTGTTCAAAGGTGTGTCTCAACTCCTTTCCTTAACATGTTTTCGTCTAAGGATGACTTACTAACACGACTTTCATGGTCTTCAAGACTTTTATCTACATGTTGAAATCTTTGAAACCAATACTGAACTGTATGTTTAGTAGCAGATTCATGGCTGAATGTCTGGTTGATGTTCCATGTAGTTTTGGTATCTTTTCGTCCATGTTTGAAGTCGTAGAGGACAATAAAATCAGACAAAAGTTCTTATTGTCCATGCTGCCTTGGGGGGTTGCAAAACTTACTCTAAATAGAGTTGATACAGCAGACAATTAAGTCTCCTGGTAAGTGACAAATGTTGGATTAAACCAACCAATGATAAGTTACTCAGTATTGAGCTTCTAAATGTCATTCGTGAGAATTCCAACATTTATTTCTGGACAACTGAATATTATTACATTTATCCACTTTCACTCGTAAGTTGTTTCAATTTCTGTATACATTCCACTCTGCCTTGAGTACCAGTTACTCAAAGTAACTCAAAGTCAGTTACTCAAATTACAAGTCTTTTTTTTTTTTTTTTTTTTTGGTGGCTTCACCTCTCACCCACTGAACTGTGGTTTACCTTATTAAGTTAACTTTCCAATGGGGAGCCAGTTTTAGTATTACTGTGAAATTGTCTTCTATAATACTCTCAAATGTCCATTTTTCATAATGTGATGTAACTTCATGATTAGCTGTTGTTTAGTCTTTTGTTGTATTAGTCAGATTTTCTTTAAAAGTGACTCAAGGGTTAACCCTTTCTTGCTCCTCTCTGACTGTTTATTAGTGTTGTTTAGCTGTCTTCTTTAGTTATGTTACATGTCATGTTTATATCCAGTTCCTTAGCACGTTGCTTATTTCTCTATGCTTATGTTTCAGTTTCTTCCCTAGTTAGCTACAGAACAGCTACCTTATTTACTACCATTACCATTCACAAAAGTTACCAGTTCCTTATGTTTCAGTTTCTTCCCTAGTTGGCTACAGAACAGCTACCTTATTTACTACCATTACCATTTACAAAAGTTACTAGTTCTTTATGTTTCAGTTTCTTCCCTAGTTGGCTACAGAATAGCTACCTTATTTACTACCATTACCATTTACAAAAGTTACTAGTTCTTTATGTTTCAGTTTCTTCCCTAGTTGGCTACAGAACAGCTACCTTATTTACTACCATTACCATTTACAAAAGTTACCAGTTCTTTATGTTTCAGTTTCTTCCCTAGTTGGCTACAGAACAGCTACCTTATTTACTACCATTACCATTCACAAAAGTTACTAGTTCTTTATGTTTCAGTTTCTTCCCTAGTTGGCTACAGAACAGCTACCTTATTTACTACCTTCAGGTGTCACAAAAGTTACCAGTTCCTTATGTTTCAGTTTCTTCCCTATTTGGCTACAGAACAGCTACCTTATTTACTACCTTCAGGTGTCACAAAAGTTACCAGTTCCTTATGTTTCAGTTTCTTCCCTAGTTGGCTACAGAACAGCTACCTTATTTACTACCATTACCATTTACAAAAGTTACCAGTTCCTTATGTTTCAGTTTCTTCCCTAGTTGGCTACAGAACAGCTACCTTATTTACTACCATTACCATTCACAAAAGTTACCAGTTCCTTATGTTTCAGTTTCTTCCCTAGTTGGCTACAGCACAGCTATCTTATTTACTACCATTACCATTCACAAAAGTTACCAGTTCCTTATGTTTCAGTTTCTTCCCTAGTTGGCTACAGAACAGCTACCTTATTTACTACCTTCAGGTGTCACAAAAGTTACCAGTTCCTTATGTTTCAGTTTCTTCCCTATTTGGCTACAGAACAGCTACCTTATTTACTACCTTCAGGTGTCACAAAAGTTACCAGTTCCTTATGTTTCAGTTTCTTCCCTAGTTGGCTACAGAACAGCTACCTTATTTACTACCATTACCATTTACAAAAGTTACCAGTTCCTTATGTTTCAGTTTCTTCCCTAGTTGGCTACAGAACAGCTACCTTATTTACTACCATTACCATTTACAAAAGTTACCAGTTCCTTATGTTTCAGTTTCTTCCCTAGTTGGCTACAGAACAGCTACCTTATTTACTACCATTACCATTCACAAAAGTTACCAGTTCCTTATGTTTCAGTTTCTCCCCTAGTTGGCTACAGAACACATACCTTATTTACTACCATTACCGTTCACAAACGTTACCAGTTCCTTATGTTTCAGTTTCTTCCCTAGTTGGCTACAGAACACCTACCTTATTTACTACCATTACCATTCACAAAAGTTACCAGTTCCTTATGTTTCAGTTTCTTCCCTAGTTGGCTACAGAACACCTACCTTATTTACTACCATTACCATTCACAAAAGTTACCAGTTTATTTTACCATTCAAATACTTATTTTCAAGTCTTTTCTCTTCTAAAACCCAGAATTTCTAACAATTGCCCAAAATGGGACTTAGGCTGGAAATAAGTTTCTTGATTTCTTTCTTCATTGCACGTGACATTAGCTGAACCATATTCTGATATTTCTGCTTTATTTTTCCCCATTCTTACACAAAATGTGAGCTACCACAGAAAGTAACTACTAGTTTTGTTACCTGTGATGTGCAATTTAGTTTTGTTTGTATGAGCTACAACAGAAAGTAACTATTAGTTTTGTTACCTGTGTTGTGCAATTTAGTTTTTGTTTGTATGAGCTACAACAGAAAGTAACTACTAGTTTTGTTACCTGTGTTGTGCAATTTAGTTTTGTTTGTATGAGCTACAACAGAAAGTAACTACTAGTTTTGTTACCTGTGTTGTGCAATTTAGTTTTGTTTGTACTAAATCTTTTGGAGACTCCCAAAAGTTGTTTATACTTTAGTGAATCATGCTCATAAGATATTGCTATGGTTACTTTAACAGATTGACTTGTGCAATTGATTTGTCTTGTTTACTAGAATGTTCCAGTACATCCCAAAAGTGAATTTTGGGTTACATTTCACCAATATTCACTGTTAGGGTGTGTCTTTGACATTCTTAATACAGTACCATTTAATGGATGTTCCATAAGCCTCTTTGTGGATTAATTAAATTATATTTACATCATGTTGACCCTGGTTGTGATTATTTAGGCCAAATACAATTATTAACAGGTGAATTATTTTGTTCTTTCTGCATAAGTAAAACTTGGGTTTACACCTCTATTGTGGATGATAACCTAGGTATTCCTAAAAAGACCAGCACCCATCATTAAGAATTATAGGGATGTATAGGGTTGTGCATTCATTTTATTCAATAAATAGTAGTAATAATAAAACAGAGTTTCTTTATAATATGAGACTCCATGTTTGAATGGATTTGTCAGGGTGGATTTTGAATGGATTTGTACACGTGTTTCAGTGTCTTTGTGGTTTTATCCAGTGTATGATATTACCCAGAACAACTCACACTCCACCTCAGGTGCTGAGTGGAACTAGGCTGAATAGTTTGGGATTAGAAGAGAACCACTACATGGGTACATCCCTTTCTGTTGTCATTTAGATGTGGTTGTGCACACACATGCTTTGTTTTGTAGATATGTATGGAAATTATTTCCTTCTATCCTACTTAACTTGAGATGAAGACAGTGAGGGTCCTCTTCCCAACATAGGTTGGATGATGTATGTTCAATGCCAACTGGTTTTGGACTGAAGTTGACTGGCCACATAGGGTCCAACATGCTCTAGTTGCTCTGCACTTTGGGATACATGTATTTTAGCTTTTCACACCTTCCTGTATATGGATGGGAATCATTCATTCATTATTTTACAGAATGGAGATTCTGGTAATTTGTGAGATTTGGGTTTTCCTTCCTTTTTTGGATGTGTTGCTTCCAGTTTCTGCATGTGTATGCTACACTAATTACCACACAGGATGAAGAGTATACCTGGTACAGAAGTGGTGTAGTCTCCTACACATGTTCCTCTTCCAGTGGGACCCTTAAATCTCATTAGTGTTCTTTGAATTATTTCAAAGGATACTTATCTGTATCCCTCACTTTGGTCCTTCTTATGATTGACATGAGATTCCAGCTGTGTGTGTGAGCATAAGTAAGACACTGTATCAGAAGTTATGATTTTCCAACAGTTAATATTTATTTCTAATAGATACTTACCTCTTCTCTCACTTCCCACCATTCTTCCCCTCTTAAAACTGGTGCTTGTTTGTACAGGGTGGCCCGTAAGTCCCTACCCATCCATATATTGTGTCCAAACAACGTTATAATACTAATGATGAGTTGAAGGCAGATGTTACCGTGGCATTTGGAACAATAACCCCTGCTCGTTGAGGAAAATGTCTCGCAGAACATGATGTCGCATAATATTATGCAGCGAGAATGAGGGACAGCACACAGATACACTGGATACATAAGATATATGGATGGGTAGGGACTTACGGGCCACCCTGTAGACTGATCTTAAAATTATAGTTAGGTAGAATCAGATAGAAGGATCCAAATCCATCAGGAGGCTGTGTTGTACTGTTAATGAAGTGGTGTTGCATGATGATTTAGATGTGAAAACACAGTTGACCATATCAATTGTGGGGTAAGTTGAAGTTTCAAGTTTTGTGGTATATGAAAAGATTTTCGTATATAGAGGGCAGCACTGAATGAGTGAGTACCTATCAGAAATAAATTTCAGTGTACTGACAAAATTGGTACTGACTTCTTATCAAAGCAATCTATTAGGTTGAGGAATAATTTGTAAGTGTTTTTAAATAATTTCATTCAAGCATTACATGCAAGACTATACAATACTTCAATGCATGAACACATTACAAAACATTTATTATGATACTTTATTTCATGTAATACCTAGGTATATAGTATGCATTGTTTTAAACGAAATTGCAAGAAATTAAATGCAAAAAGCAGATGGTGTCAAAATACTCGATTTTGTCCACTTGACATTCCATTTAATGAGCTGAAATGAAAGCAAAAATTAAAGACATGAAAATCAAACACACCATCTATTAGAGCAAAAAATTATCTACCAAATGACATGAAATATTTTGTGAAAGCGTTTCATTTATGAATATATTTTGTTAACTTGAAAAAACGCTCACGAATTATACCTCAACCCAATACCTACCTGGATCAAACTAAAAGGTAATCTATTAAAATACTAGAATGCATTTTTCATCAATTTGCTGTCCTTGTTGTTATCAAAATGCTTGACTGTAATTTCAGTTGTATCTCATGAAGTACTACCAACATAAAATATTTACCTTTGACCTAGATTCTTATATGAAGCTTTGTAGCACTTGAAAGTGTTGAAAACCATAGTATGTTACTAGTTACTTTACGGTGGTTA
The DNA here is from genome assembly GCF_004210375.1 of Tachypleus tridentatus. Taxonomy (NCBI): domain Eukaryota; kingdom Metazoa; phylum Arthropoda; class Merostomata; order Xiphosura; family Limulidae; genus Tachypleus; species Tachypleus tridentatus. Next base: position 106,921,253 of record NC_134834.1, read on the forward strand.
GTAGAGATAATGCTTGTAATATAAATTAAGCTTTTGTTATTTTATTATAAGACTTAATTTTAGGTTAAGAAAGTTAGCTCATTATGAGAATACAAAACTACATACAAAAAAAAAAAATCAGTGAATAATTTAGTATCAAATTGCTTAAAAGAACAATAAATAATTGTTGAAAACATTCAACAGAGAGAAAAATAGTATTTGTAGTCCAACAATTTATTACTTAATTTTCCGATAATAGTTGTGACTGAAGTTTTGTTTCCGTTTGAATAGAGACACAGTAGTAGCTCACATAGTTCAAACTACTAGTAGTTTTTTTTATGTTCTTTATTCTTTCTTCAGGTTTTGAAAGAAGCTCAAGAACTTGCTGTGAAAGAACATAATGTTGAATATAAATCTAACTTATGGGTTGGTGAGTTGAACAGTTTTTTTAATATTTGAAGCTGATTTGTGGTTCCTCAACAAATCTCTATATACGTGTATATCTATTGTTAGGATGTCTTCATATTATAATTAATGTAAAACAAAGTTAAATTAACATTCTATTTGCATTCTTTTCTTTGATCCAGAGATGTGGCTAATGATCCTAATTTGTGTTCTAAGTCACAGCTTAGTGTAATTTCAACACATTCATTTTCTACCAGCAGTCATCCACCTTTTGAAGTCACTCATTTTGACATACTTTAAGTATTGGTACATTTTCTACCACTAGTCGAACAGTTTGTAAAATCACTTATTTCAGCATATTTTAATGATTTTTCATATTGTGAGAAACAAGTGTAAAAGCATTAATTTAATGTTACACACTGAATGGACAAATCAGGTGCTTTCTATAACACTTAGAACTAACTGTATCAGCTAGGTTTTTCAAGATCTGTATTTAAAGGTGTGATATTGTTATATGTATCTGTAATGTTGCAGTTGGAGATTTTATTTTTCTGGTTTTATTAAATTTCTGTTTACAGCTGAATCCAATGCATGTAGAGGACAATATGTGAAGGGAATAAGAAAACATGCACGAAGAAGGCTTGGAGAAGTCCACTATAAATATTGTCATTACTTGGTACGGTTGGTTGAAGGTCCTCCACCTCCTTATTATTTTGAACCAGAACCATCTGGTAATGAGAAGCTGCAACAATATCTAGATGAAAGAAGAAATCGTAAAATTATACTGAGTTTGTAAGATTACCTAAAGATTGTCTTTTGCATTGAGGATAATTATATGAAATATTTATTAGTAATAAGACTGTCATACTTGGCTTGAAAAACTGTCTGCAGCTAGCACACAAAAGATCTTGCTAATTTCTCTGTGTTTGCATTTATTCAACTTACATTTGATACCCATGAAAATATATAATTAGAGTTTTGTTCTGAAATAAAGAATATATGTGCTTTTCTCTTAATGAGTGCTGGTGACTCAGGAACTTGGAAGGTAACGTTTACGGCTCTGAAAATAATATACAGTATAACTTTGTTTAATGAACATTTTGAAATAACAGGCCTGTTAAGAGCAGACCTTTTCAGTATCTTCCCTTTTCCTACTGTTTGTAACCAAAATAAAACTTGCAATGAAAGGGCAGCTGGATATTCCAGAGTTAGGGCAGTGTCTTTAGTCTTGTTTTCTGAATGGGTATTTGATAAAGTAGAAAGTTATCTTTATATGCTTGTATTGTATCCTGTTAAATTCCAAACATCCTAGAAGGATGATCAATATTCAAACATTTGCAATGTATACTGGATCGAGTCTGAATCACATACTGTACTAAACGTTTTCACAGATTTAAAGTGCAGTCTTATTGGTATGAGGAATTCTTGTTGTAAACACTGTAGGATACATAAGCTAACATATTTCATATCGTGTTCTTGGAGCAGAGGTCAAGCTTCCTTGTTTCTGTGTGTGTGTGCACTTGATATTATATTACAGTATCACATGCAGTCTAATGACACAAGTAGTGATTTGTTGTTTTCTTTTCAGCAGATTTCTACTTCAGTTGTTGACAGTAAAATAAACACAGAAAATAAATGTGAAACGTTTAGCAGTTCAAACTCTAAAGAGGAAAGGAGTACTTTCGAAACTGACCAATAATAAAGAAAAAGTTAATTCACCTCCCAAGACCTGTTGATAGAACTCTGTCATGACAGCATGCATCTCATGAACACATCTGTCCTGCATATACCAAACACAATGGGGGAAGGAGCTTAACACTGATAAACCTAGTATGATCAGTATGGAATCCAGCTTTGTGTGGATCTTTTTGTTTTATATGTATTAAAGACATCTTGCTATAGTGGGCATTTGGATACATTCAGAAAAGTGCCCTTAGTTGAGGTTCTACTGTAGAAACCAACTTTTCTTGAAAACAATTTTATGCAATCTTAAAAGCAGAATAAAATATTTCATAATTTGTTTTGTTTTTTCTAATGAAGTAAAACATTAAAGATTATTCTTTTTACATTAGACTAGTAAATAAAATTAGAAGTAATTTATTGTCCATACCATAATTAGTGATATGTAGTTCAGGTTTTAAATCTTCCACATTCTACTGCTGCTAGTTATCTACACATTTAAATATTGAGAGAAACAGGAGGCTATGTTTAAAATCTGGTGATTTATAATTTTTATAATTATATATTTAAATACTGTGTTTTTGAAAGAAACTCGTGAAAAACAAATTATGTCAATGAAGATAAGTTATAATTGAAACATTGAAATCTAAAAGAAATTATCTTTTTTTGACTGGTTGGTGTCTGCTGTGAACTTTTAATAGCATAACACAAACCAGTAACATGCAGATTGTTATCAACACTACAAACTTAACACAAACCAATAACATGCACAGTATAAATAGTAATAACAGCTTAACTTGGTATCATGCACAGTATTATGTGTATGAATAGTTTAGGTTAACCCTTTCCTTACAAACTATGGGCCAAAAAGATATATCATCTCATTTGTTCATTTGTATTCAAAATTTATTCAAGTACTATTTTTGAATTCATGTCTTTAATATTGGTATCAAACTGTAGATTATAATTCAAATTTTAGTATTGTATATTAATTTAAAAGTAAATATTAAAAACACCTACTGTGTCACTTGGTACGTTGAATGCAGCGCTGGTTCAAATTAGATGTCAAAATATAGAATATAAAACAAGAACCTTCTGTCTTTTATATCTGCCAAGATATTTTTCTCATGTACTGAGCCAAACACAGTGACCCCATTTAACTCTCTTCATTTTTGGAAACAGTACCTTATATACCTTTCTATGTGTGACTAACCAATCGAAACGTTAGAATGCTTCCGAAGTGGTTCTTTCAGGCATTTGCAAGTATAATGCTATCTCTTTCTTTTAAAACGAACTTTCTTGCTGGTATGTTGAGATTTTAGTCTATTTGAAATCACATACTGTTTTAGACCCCAAATACAGCTTAGTTACTAAACTTGATAAATTACAATGGAATTCTATGGTACTGATATGGTAATTTATGATATTTTTGTTCATTCAAGTGTATATATAAAACCTTAAAATTATTTCCTTTCACATTTTCCACGTGCAAAATTTCTCAAGGTTTAGCAACCTAAGATTGGCAATAACTTGAGTACAAAGGTTATAACTAGATGACTTTACTTTTCTATTTACTGTTCAATGTCTTAAGAAAAATATACACATCTGTATCATTATATAATGTATCGTCACCGAGATGAGACTGTATTTTACAAATTACTAGTCTACTAAAACACAACCAAGATAGGTCACTTTTATATTCTAGAATATGGTAACATTAATGCTCATGCACTGCATCAGTATAACTTTTGTGATGTTAGCCAGCAGTGGTTGAAAGGATCAATATAATAAAAAAATATATATAAGTGTATGTGTTTTCAAATTATAATGTGTAGTCATTCTCGGAAAACAAAAATATAATTTTTATCTCATTTCATGGTGGTTACAAGATCAGTCAAATTTATTGAATATATATAGAAATTGCGATTAGGTAGTGAAAATAACAAAATATAAAGCTTTTTCTTTAATAGCATTTGATAATTATGTTGATGCTACTGAGACTTTTCATGTGAAACTTGACAACTTTTTCATGCTTAAAAATATTTTTATTTTTAAAATGAAACTCACTCTGCAAGTTGCCTAGTAAATAATCTGAAAGAAAACACGTATGGGTAAATCTTCAATTAAAAAATCGTAATATTTAATTTAAAAACCTGATATTTTGTGTATACAAGTGCCAAAGTGTTCACCAATAACCTGTAAAATTGTGTAAACATGTATACGTTATCAAAAATTATAGTACAGGGGCGGCCAAACTTGCTTAACGTAAGAGACACGTACGATAAATTTCAGATGTTTGAGAGCCGCAAGACATAAATATTACACACACATGTTGTTACATAAATATTAAGAAATATATGTTCGTAATAATATTTATTCTTTTATGTAGCTTTTAAACTGTTAGTGTGTATTAGTTTCAGTAATCACGAAGTATTCATATATATATACCAAATGTTTTCAAAATCATGGCTAATTATTATTCTTTTAACTATATTGAGCGTATTTAATGCAGTAATGAACTACGGAAACATCTAAGAAAAATATGCAAATTTGCATTTTATTAACGTTAAATGGGACTGCCAAAAAAAAAGTGTAAAAACAGATATTTTTAATGATACTTGTCTTAGTAAATATCTGGTCATAACATGGAGAAAAAAAAATATGTAAAACAATAAAATTAGAGATATTTTAAGCAGATACCATCTTACAAAATTTTAATCTTATCATAATATTTTTCTGACACAAACAGACTGATACAATTATCAGGCTGTTTACTGTCAGTAGAGGGCTTGCGATTTTCCATCTTGGTTGTGAGTCGTTGAAATCCCGGCTTATGTGTTGTTAAGGCTCTACGAATTAGCTTCGTCCGGTGTTGATTAGTAAGGATTGCACGTTTCAGAGTAGATCGCTGATTGAAGCAGTCCAAATGCGATAATTCGACCTTTTAGGTCAAATTGCGTAAGACTTAGACATGTACGATAACATGATTCTTAACGTTTTTATGTAGTAGTAGTACATTACTGTGGAATCGTGGTCATACAAAGATACTGTAAAGAACCAACAAGTTAACAAAATCAATTTAGGATTGTCTGAAAAACTGCATGAATTGAACAAGTTCATGTGAGCAACGTTAGTGGCCTCAGTTGCAATGTATTAGTATTCGGCCTAATGTTAGTGTTGTTACCTGAGAACTGAGTGACAGTAACGTTAAGCCTAAATACGATAACAAGTTTACTCTTAAGTAGAGGAAACTACTGTAGCCTGAAGTAATGAAGTGGACTATCCCCAATTTCAGGCCGTCGTTTTGAATTTGCCTTCGCATCCAGGCATGAAGATAAAGTTTCAGACATATGCCTATTTTGTTGGTGTATGGTTTGTTGTCTCATTTAAAGTCCACAGGTCAAAGCTGAGCTCAAAGTTCAGATTACAACTCACTCTTCAGATATTTGATTAGGATTAAAGTACTCTAACCTAAGCTTAACACAGTATGTAGTAGTTCAATGTGCAGTACAATATATGTATAAAAACGGCTCGTTTGGGTTGAGAAAATGTTTATGTAGATAAGTAAACAACGTTTCGACCTTCTTCGGTCATCTTCAGTTTACAAATAAAGAAAGATATCTGACCATATGTTTGAAGGGGTTTGTGTAACTGAGTGTAGGAATGTAGAGGGCGGACTTAGATGTTTGAATATATATATATATATTAACATAGGTATAAAGGTGTTCCTTTATATTGGTTTATTTTGGGCTTGAGTTGTTGTATAAGTAAGGCTTCTTTAATTTTGCGTTTATGTTTGTTTCATTATTTAGTATTTGAGTGTTTTCTATGGTTATATTGTGTTTATTTGATTTGCAGTGTTCGAAAACGTGTGAAGGTGACTTTTTGTGTTTTTTTAATCTGGTTTCCATTTTTCTTCTTGTTTCTCCAATATAGAAGTCGTGGCTGTTATCACATTGTATTTTATAAATAATGTTGGTGTGGTGTTTGTCGGTGTAGTTTTTACATGGTATAGACTTTAGTTTTGTGCCTGGTTTTCTAATAAATTTTGTATTAACTGGAGTGTCATATTTTTCACTACTTTTGCCAAATGTTGGTTATTTTTCTGCTGATATCGGGATTATATGGTATGCAGCAGAATATGGTTTCGTGATAGTTACCTCTTTCTTTCTTTGTGAACCTGACGATGACCGAAGAAGGTCAAAACGTTGTTCGTCCCTCTACATAAAAATTTTCTCAACCCAAACGATCCGTTTTTACATATATATTTTTCTCTACAAGTTGGTTTTCTCGTCATCGCTCATAATGTGCAGTACAGTTTCCAATTGATTACATGTTATGTTTGTGTACCAGTACAGAACTATCACTGTGTATATAGCCTGATACAGTATGTGTTGTTGATCACAAATTGTCTTGGAATACTTTTTGGCTTAATGGATTTGCATATTACCATTGACATTGCTTCTTGCACACACCTACCATAACAAAAACAACCTCGATGAAACTTTTGCAATCACTGAAAACTAGTTATCCTAAAATGGATTGAAGCCAGATTGGTCTCGAATGGTTTTCAACCAATCAGAATGAAGCAAATCAATAAAGGTATTTATGAATTCATGTTTATGTGTTAATGGACCTAGGTCCTAGAATAACTTTCTGACAATCTTTGTCTGAATGTAGACCTAGAGTATGGTATGTTTGGCTGTTTTACCAACGTTTTTATTTATAAATTTCAGTGTTTTCTAATCATTATAGCTATATATGATCCATATTTATTTGTTTTGTTTTTTTGTTTCTGTAGTTTTCAGACTGCAAGATGAAACGTATTCAATTAAGTGGTGCATAAGAAAGAAAACTGACAAAAAAAAAACCAACAAAAGGCTTTGGGTTTAATGGCCAAGACTAGAAAGCTATTTTTTTTACTCAACTTACACAACATAATATTCCAAATCAAAACCCATCTCTGCCATTAGAAGTCATTTGTATTGCACCTGACTCTGACAAGATTGAAGTTGAACCAAGCTCCACGCCTACAAGTGCCACTTTGTCCACTTCAAGGTCAGAACATTGTGATGACGTTCAGGTGTCACAGGCTGGTTCAACTGGCACAAGTCTCACAACTGATCTCACTTTACCTGTAAATTGTCCTGATATCTCTGGTGTTAATGTTGATGAAAGCTGCTATACAAGACAGTTTGAAGTTGAAATAATTGCTGAAAATGAAAATCTACTGGACTTTGGTAAAATGCTTCAGTCTACAAAAGATGAAGAAATTAAAGCAAAAGATCCAGGGTTGTAGCTCGATTTCTCTGCTGATGATGTGGCTTACTGGATTGCTTGTGGACCCACTGACTGTCAATACCACAATGGGCCATTTCGCAAATCTTGCCAGACTTTTAATATTGGCAAACTAACGAGATACTGTTTGCAAAAACCTTTTTTTGGGGTAAAAGCCACTGGTGAGCAATACAAGAGAGAGTGGTTATTGTATCCGCCATCAACATGGTCAGTTTACTGCTTTGTTTGTAAACTTTTTGCCCCTTAAGTTTCCTCGCGTTTTGTTGAAAGAGAAGGGTTCAGTGACTGGTGAAATACTATTGTAATTGCTCATCATGAAAGAAGCACTACTCACCGAGACTCTATGCTAACATACTTAACTCACAGACAAGGTTTAGGTTTGAGACAAGAGTTGGAAAAACAAATTAAAGAAGAGTGCAATTACTGGGAGCATGTCTTGGAGCGTGTAATAGCTGTTATTTGTACATTAGCTAAATGTGGTCTGGCTTTTTGAGGAACAAATGAAAATTTGGTTCAGTGTAGAATGGCAATTTTTTAGGGCTGCTTGAGCTCATAAGTTAGTTTAATCTATTTTTAGCATGACATATTTAGAAATATGGAAATTATAAAAAAGGAAATCCTTCTTACTTGTCCAAAACCACCTGTGAAGAACTCATTGAACCAATGGCTCAGAAGGTCCATGCGTTCATTGTTGATGAAGTAAATTCTTCTGGTTATTTTAGCTTATCAGTTGACTCGACGCCATATCTATCACATATAGATCAGTTAAGTGTTGTACTTCAATACTTAAAAGATAGGCAGCCTATTGAACGCTTTTTAACATTTATGGAACTGAAAAGCCATACTGGTGAGAAAATGGCAAACCAGGTACGTGAATTTTGCAAACTTAATTTTTCAAAATGTAGGGGTCAGTTTTACGACAATGCTGCTAACATGTCTGGCCATTATAAGGGGATGCAGCAAAAGATTTTAGAACAAAATAAGTTTGCCATATATGTGTCCTGTGCAGCTCATTCACTAAATCTGGTAGGCCGAAGTACTGTTGACTGCTGTCAAGTGGCAATTAATTTTTTCTCTACAATGTATTTGCTGTATACATTTTTTTTCAGCCTCAACCAGCCGGTGGAAAATTCTTAAAGCTTATCTTGGAAATGAAAGCGTGTTAAATCTCTCTGATACAAGATGAGAAGCACATTCTATGGCAAAAACAGCAATTTTGAAGTCTTTCTTTAAGATTTTGGAAGCTTTAGAATATCTAATTGAATACTAGTCACAAAAGGAAAACACTAGAAGAGAAGCAGACAATATTACATATAAGATGCAAAAGCTAGAATTTGTTTTTATGTTGATTATGTGGGATGAGATTTTGCAAATATTTCATAAAGCAAGTCAAGTTCTGCAAAATGAGGATGTGAACTTAAAAACCTGTGCAGATCTGTACAGGTCGTTAGCTGACCAACTACACACTTTAAAGGATGACTTTGAAAGATGTTTGAAGCTGTTGCAAAGGAAATACTACCAGATGTTGATACTAATGCAGCTCAAACTCGCAAACGTTTCAGAAAGAAGGTACTCAATGACGGAGATACACAAGAAGTAGATCTGAATGCCAAAGATAAATTTCGTATCACCACCTTCTACACAATTGTTGACAAACTAGAAACCCATATGAGAAGAAGAAGAGAGGTGTACAAAGAAATATCAAACAGGTTTTCTTTCCTAACTGATGCTCCAAATGATGTCTGCTGAAACTGAAAGGTACTCTCAGTGTTTCCAAGCGCTGCAAGCCACAGGTGTCCATCGTTAGTATCAAACGTCTGCCCAGAGACGGTATCCTTGTTCAAGGGCTGCTGACCTAAATAGGTTAGTGAAAGAATGGCCAGCAGACGCGTTTAAACCTGGCAAAATCAAAATTCACTTGCCAGGAAGCAAGCCGCAGCCTAAAGCTATTGTTGTAAGAGGGATTCACCAAACTATAAACCTTGACACTATTACCCAAGCATTAGACGAACAAAACATACCACATACTAACATACAACGGATAATTTCTAAAAAAACACAAGCACCCACAAACCTAATACGAATCGACATTGATGACAGTTACAATATATTAAATTTCATCAATAATGGAATAATGCTTTGGTATCAAAGATACCAAGTGGAACAGTTAAAAACTCTTGCAATTGTAGTAACTCAATACTACAATTGCCAAAGATATGGACACGTTTCTGCGGCATGCTTAGCAACACCGAGGTGCTGCGGCTGTGGCGGGGAACACCATATCTCCGAATGCAAAAAGGAAAAAGAAACACTCAAATGTTGTAACTGTGGTCAAACCCACACAGCCAACTACAAAGGATGCGACAAATATAAACTAATAAAACAACGTAGATATCAGATAAGAACAGCATCGTCAGAACAGGAACAACCAAGTACAAATAGGCAACCAAAAAACAGACATAACAACAGAATTTAACAAAACATCTAAAACTACGTATGCACAAATGTTAAAAGGACACAAACCCCCAAAACAGCGAGAACAGGATATTATTAATCAAGAAAACAACACCTTAACACAAACACAAAAGCCACAAGAGAACAGCACCACGCTCCAAGAAACAAATGCTAACACACTTGATAAAACAAGCCTTATGACTACCATAATCAAAAACATATTTACAGAATTTATAAGAGAATACACGAAACCAAACCAACTGTATTGATATGCTAATTAATATCTTTAAAAAACACATCACACCTCATATACCATACATAATATCAACACTTACCGGATACATGCTTACAACATAATGTTCACAGTTGTATATATATCAACATCCATGGTGCAATAGCTTCCAAGAAACACGAGATCGAAGACCTTGTACAAGAAACTAACCACCACATTATAATAGTAAGAGAAACTCTAATATACAATAACAATAGTTTTAAAATACCAAATTACACAACAATAAGGAAAGATAGAATAAACAAAAATGATGAAAATAGAGGCATTATGCTGCTTTACAAAACGCAACTATCAGTTATAGAAATTAGATTGAGCAGTAACAACGAACATGTTACAGTGGACATTCTGTAAAGAAACAAAACAAAAGTAACTGTCGCAGGAATATACTGCTCACCAAATAAACAACTAGATATAGCATTACTGAACAACATCTTTTCCCACAACCATAACTCTATAGTCATCAGAGACCTAAATAGTAAAAATGTTAACTTTGGATGCAGGTGCACAAACAACAATGGAAGAAGTCTCTTACAGTTCATAGATGACAACAATATAGTCCCATTAAACGATACCACCCCTACACACATAGCGTATGCCACAAACTCCAGTGGCATACTTGACCTGTGCATTTGCACATATAATCTGAGCCAAAAACTAACAATATTTCAGGTAGGAAAAGATGTCAATAGTAATCATCTACCAATATTTTGCGTCTTCGATCTCGTCCCCCATAAAAATATGACCTTCAGGAAATAAAATTTTAATTACAGTAAAGCAAATTGGCAAAATCATAAACAGGAATTAGACAACCTTTTACCTAATAAAGTTATAAAAGAGGTTAAAACCTATATTGAAATTGATAACTGCTGTCAAACAATAACGGAGTGCCTTTAGAAAGGCAGCCAAGAAAACAATACCAAAATAACACCATAAGACAACAAACAACACGTGGAAACCCAATACTAAAATAATTATCCTAATCAAGAAACGAAGACAATTAAGAAGACAGTTCATGATAATAAGAGACAAAGAAACAAAAACGCAAATAAACAACATAAGAAATCACATCAGAACACAAAAACAATAAAAACAAGATAAATGGGACAACTTCTGCTCAAAACTAAACGATAAAACTGACCTGAAAAAATTCTGGACACACCTTAAAAGACACATCAACGATAATACAGTCGCAAAGAAATATCCTGCACTCGAACACAATAATACAATAGCACACTCAAATAAAGAACAAGCCAAAGCTTTCAAAGCTTAACTTCAAAATACATTTAAAACTCGTTCTGATTCAGATATGAATACATATTTCTACAATAAAGTCACCAACCATATACTAAACAATTTGAACCAATTTTTCCAATAAACATAACTAAGACAAACAGAAAACCTATCACAAACTATGAAAACACGATACTAACGAAAGAAATATCCCTACAAGAACTACTTGAAGCAACAAAAAACAAATCTCCAGGTGAAGATGAAATACAATCCATCCTTCTAAAAAAAAAAAAAAGGGGTCACTCCGAAATTGTTTGACCACCTAAAAACACTTTTTAATATATCTCTATCCTCAGGATACATCCCAGTTTCTTGGAAGCTCGCTAATATATTAATGTTCCATAAGAAAGGAAAGCCAGCAAATAAACCTAATAGCCACCGACCAATCAGCCTGGCCAGCTGTATAGGCAAAATTCTCGAAAGAATAATCTGTAATAGACTCTCCACATTCTTGGAGATAACATCAAAATTACCAAATGAACAAAATGGATTCAGAAAGTTTAGACAAACGAGAGATCACTTAATCAGATTAACCGAAACTAAAATAAATAGCTTCAATAAAAAAGAATGTACTGTCGCTTGCTTCCTTGATATCGAGACAGCATTCGACACTGTATGGCACGATTGTCTGAGGTTCCGAATGAATGAAATGGAACTACCGAGTGGAATTATTCGCTGGCTATCTAACTTCTTGGAAAATAGAAAGTGTACAGTGAATGTGGAGGGCACCTTTTCTGAGAACTTTACTCCAGAAGCTGGTATCCCTCAGGGAGGGGTGGTTAGCCCTATACTCTTCATCATGTATGTAAACAATATGCCATTGGAGGATTCTGATCATGGATTCTCTTCACAGTTCGCAGATGATGTGGCAGTCTGGAAAAGTGCCGCAACACATACGATAGCAGCCACCAACATACGACCGCAACTAAATAGAATAAATAAATACTGTCAAAAATATAGAATAAAAATGAACACAGCAAAAACACAACTCGTAGTCTTTACGAAATTGACAAAACACAAAAAACTACAGCCAGAATTATATATAAATAGTCCACTACTTCAGACTGCACCATCGGCAAAATTTTTAGGTCTAACCTATGATTCAAAATCCACGGGGAGGAGGAAAGGTCAAAGAGAACGTGACCCTCCAGGGTATGAACATATCGAAAGGTCAAAGAGAGCGTGACCCTCCAGGGTATGAACATATCTTACCCAAACACAGAGAGATTAAAGTGAGAATTGCTAACATGGAGTGAAAACAAATATACAGTAAAGATAGTTCTTTTTATTATCATTAATCAAAGAAGTGATTTACCTCATCATTTCTAAATAAAAGGCTTCAGTCTTTGCTTGATGTTGATCCATACCCAATCTGTTAAATAAATAAAAATGTTTTTATTTAATGTCGTATTGGGGTCTGACTTGGGAAGAAGGGTTATACATTTTCAAACTTTTTTTTCTCTTTCAACACTTATTGAGTCATAACGTCTTGTCAATTACACGAGGGAGGGCACCATTGTTGGGCTGTGCTTAGGACATCAGTTGCCCTTAATACGGCCCTGCCTACAACTCGTATGTATATACATGTGTATGTATTATGTACATGAGATTGTGATGCGTGTGTCAGTAGTATCAACAAGACGTTCCGTCGTAGGAGAAGGTCCGCACTGGGACGAGAGGAGCCAAACGTTATTACACGTAGACTTGTTTGCAGGAGATGTATGTAGGCTAGAGCCTCGGACACAAGATACTCGTGCAATTCATCTTGGTAAATACAACTTATATTCATTCAGTTGTTTCTCTGTAAATATTTTAAAGTTATAATATAACTTCATTATTCCTCCTTACAGTGTTATTTTCTTAATCCAAATCAAAGAATGTCTAAATTTTTTCATAGTCGTAACGCGCTGTAACATAATGCAAACGTGTATTTTACACCTATCATTATAACTGTAACTTTTGCATAAAGAAACTGTATAAAATGTTTTAAGGAAACATTTAAGATTATTATTGTTCGATAAAAGAAAGCGGGTGATTGGATGAGAGGACAACAAAAAAACGAACGTGTTCAATAAGGTACACAAAACAAATGCCGCCAAAGTTAATTTTGTTTTCTATTTTCACTTTAATAAATGTCTTTTACAGGTCGTTTATTCTGACTCCAGTTTCTAAACTAGGTGTTCATAATTCAACAGACATCTTTGTTTGATAGGAAAGGTTGGGGTGTTTTTAAAGCAAACTTTGGTGAAACTCGCCATTCGTAAAAATAAGACCATCCGTATTTTATTGAATCTTTAGTATATTGTCAATACAATACACATAAAATCAACAATAAACAACTAAACGCAAGTAAAATAATCTTTATTTCACGCAAAACTAGGAAATTTACAGCAAGCGAATGATTTTAAATGTATTGTATGAACTTTTCTTATGTTTTTTAGGCATCCGAAGTTTTTTGCGTATGAAGTTAGCATTAACACCCACTTTGTTCCATCAATGCTTTTCTGTTTATTGTTATTAAAATCTCGAATAAATTTCAAAACTTATTTTCTATCTAGAGCTCGTGATCCACTTCGATATTTCGTAAACACGATTTCATGCGCTTATGCATTGCAAAACTTTTTTCCGACTCTGACTTGGAGTGGCCACTATAATAAATATCGCTATTAGTTTGAATTGTTTTCCAATAACAAATGCGTAATAGTAAAATTGCAGTTTACATGCGCCAAGAGCTCTGTGTCCGCATAAAGGTGTCAATTCGGTCTTTAGTATATAATTATTATTCTTGTGTTGAATTTCGCATGAAGGCACTAGAAGCCTATGTGCACTAACTGTTCCAAATTTAGGAGAGACTAATAAAGGCAGCTAGACTAAGTTCCTCCCACCCTCTCCTTCAGAGTAACCCATGGGCTGTATTACAACTTTGTAATTTTTGTCAGCAGATCTAACGGCTTTCGGTCTCCTCAGCCATAAAAGTTTGTCTTAGTGGCTTTTACTACCGATAGCTGTAATGTTCATAAAAAGAAGTTTTCACTTTGTATTCTCAAAATCACTAGCAAGTAGCACAATACAAGTACCGTTTAGGGCGTTATGTTGAAAACGTCATAATGTCGTTATTAACCTCCAAATGGCGACGTGAGTCGTTGAGCACCATGTGATGCGATCATGTACTGTGCAGCTGTTTTGAAAACCGTTACGTTTTGTTTTTGTTTGTTTATGGAATTTCGTACAAAGCTACTCGAGGGCTATCTGCACTAGCCTTTCCTAATTTTGTAGTGTAAGACTAGAGGGAAAGCAGCTAGTCGTTACCACCCATCGCCAACTCTTGGGATACTCTTTTATAAACGAATAGTGGGATTAACCGTCACATTATACGCCCCCACGGCTGGGAGGGCGAGCATGTTTAGCGCGAACCCGCGACCCTCGGATTACGAGTCACACGCCTTACGCGCTTGGCCATGCCAGGCCAAACCGTTACGAAAAACCGCAATGTGTTTTTTATTGTTTTTTTTTTTTAATAATTCGTGTTATAGGTTAAATAGCGGTGCAAAAAAAAAAGAACAGCTGTATACACCCAACGGTTTTAAGAGGAGCGACAGTCTCGGAAGCTATTTATTAAAAGTTGGTTAATATAATTTGTAGTCTTAAACATTTTTAGCGTTTAATGAACACTTTCAACAGAGGATTCGTCAGTTTAACCAAGTACATGATCTCTTTACAGTCGCTCAAAATCTTTAAAGATTTGATACTGCTAGTTTTTTAGTGTATATCTTCACGTAATTTGGCAGTCGTCCGATGAGCATTACAAGTCGTTCAAACACACTCATCTTATTTCTGGTAAAGTACTTTTAAAAAGATAAAACATTTTAGTTTATTAAATGTATTATTTCTTTTGACTTGACCGTGTGCAAAGCGATGTTCATGTTAACATTTAAAAATACTTTTCATCTCCAATTTTATGTGTAATTCCTAAACCTCATACATTGCAAACGTTTGTTTTCGGTAAATCTTTATATATTCATCTGTTATTTTCTCTAACATAACTCTATACGAAGTTGATCGATTTAATCAAATGAGCCAAGCCCCCTAATATTGTTACCTACATATATTCATAAAATATGAAAACACAATCGTCGTTGTTGCTCAACAATTAATACCAAAGAGACATAGATCTGTAGAACTCAACGTCTTCATTAAGATGAAAGATAGTTAGCCCGATAGTGACTTTACTTGTCCTCCAAGTGTATTAACTTCACATGGGATAATTCGTTTCTGCTATGTAAACTGTGTTATTAATCAGAATATGAGTTTCCAATGAAAACTGCATTGAAAACGCAGTTCAAAATAGCACACCTTTCTGAAATGTACCTTGGTATTTACATTATTATAATTTACCATCTATACTTCATATTGATGGTATTTTGGGAAGCCCCTCCACAGTTTACCTCAGTCCCCTTTCCACCACGAAAATATCCTGGTGTCGCCACTGTTTTATACTAATGGTAGGAACGGACAAAATTACTTGTATTTAATAAGATAATACATAAATGAACATATAATAATAACATTCAAAAAGCAGACAGTTTCCTCTCACTGTCAACATTGTTCTGGCTTTCTAACTACTCGCCAAGATCCATAAAACATTCATATAACAGTCATTATCCTTCCCGTCGAAACAAATCTTCTGCTACAAGAGAAAGACAATTTGTTTTTGTTCAGAAAACAACGTAAGATTAAAACCTTGGCTTTCTATTGGTTGTAGATAATATAAAATTACACATAAGAAAGAACTATTCACGAATCCTGAAAGAGGATGTAATAAGCAGGTTTGACTGAACACAATTGAAATCTATATATTAAAAAACATTGTGGGTTGTCTGAGAAATTAATTTTATTATAACCAACTTACTTAGGGGGGAGATAAAATAGAGATGAATATACCTAAAAAACGTCACATTAGGGGAATTCAGCATTTTTTAAAAGTATTCCCTTATAAAATTTAGAACTTCATAATGCTATTAAGATATTGATTATGAACTAGTGTTATGCTATACTAATTCATGTATGATATATAAAGTAGGATAAGTAAAAAAAATCAGTTTGCCAGTAAAACCTACTGAAATCTGCAGTAAATGATGCTCAGGTAGATAATGTAAAACTTCCAATCCTGTGTGTGTGTGTGACATGTATAACATGGGAGAGTTGAGGCCTGTGACTCTGGGTAACTCGTAAGAATTACTGGTGGTCAGAATTGTTATAGGCATCATGTAACGAGAATCAGTATATTCTACCAAGGCCAAAATGAGTATTTTATTAAATTATTTAATGTAAAGATGATTAAATATCAAAACTTAATTTCAAAAGTTGTGTTGATGAAGTCCGTGATGACGAGAAAACCCACTCGTAGAAAATTATATATGTAAAAACAGCTGGTATGGGTAGAGAAAACACTATGTAGAGGAGCGAACAACGTTTCGACCTTCTTCCATCATCGTTAGATTCACAAAAAAAAAGGGTTACTGACCGATACCTGACCACAGGGTTGTGTAATAGAGTGTAGCAATGTAGAGGGCGTGCTTAAATGTTGGATATATTTATTAATATAGGTATAAAGGTGTTCATTTGTATTGGTTTATTTTGGGCTTGAGTAGTTGTATAAGTAAGGCTTTTTCACACGTTTTCGAACACTACAAATTGAATAAACACAACATAACCATTGAAAACGCCTAAATACTAAATAAAGAAACATAAATGCAAAATTAAAGAAGCCTTTTTCTGTTGTATCCGTAGCTTTAAGTATTTTTTCACTAAAATCCCCTCATGCTGGTTCAGTTTCTTTAGAACCCAACTGACAAGACAGATTTTTCCTATGTTGTTACAATTCAGCTGTGAAACATTCTCGAAATTGCCTTCGGATAATATGACGTAATAATACTACAACATTTGAACTACACGCACACTTATAGAGTTAACAAACGGCGTATGTCACAATTGTTCCTCGCTGGTACAACGCTACAATCAAGGGCTCGATTCCCCTCGGTGGACTCGGCAGATAGCTCGATGTGGCTTTGTTATAAGAAACAGACACCTTGTCATAACTATCATCTTTTAATTAACATTTAACACACTTGTTGTAAAAATTGATCATTAAATATATTACTAAATAACTTGCAATAAACTGTCTTGTGCACCTAACACTTTGCATAAGTAAATTTATTTTTAGGCTAGTACAATGCAGATATTGTAGTTTGTAAATTTAGGCCTATAGAAAGTGGAAAAGTGTACAAGTACATAAATAAACGTTAAGGAGAAAATGAAACTAATCTGTTAATGTTACGTAAACTGGACGTTTAATTGTTTTTCATTAAATAACTTAAAAGAACCTTCTAACAGCGTAACTGTAGTAATTATACTGAAACTCCTACAAGACAAACAAGAACAAAGAAACAATAAATACTTCTTACAGTTAGCAAATATATATACATTGCGATTTAAGTTCGTGACAAAATATGAACTGAGAGTAATACAAATTTTTAAATACAGTCAAACTGTTTCATATCTAATTCATCACCTCTATTTTTTATTGAGTATTTCTAACATGCAGTGATGTAAACAGATCATGAATTTGTGACATTGGCCGTACCGTATGCTTCAAATCCTCGCCATCTGTTGGTAACAACTGGAACGGAAGTACGCAGACTTCAATGGGACACAGGGGAGACGGAAATTCTGGTTGAAGTCGACAAAGGTGAAAAACGCACACGTTTCAATGATGGGAAGTGTGATTCTACTGGAAGACTTTGGGCAGGTGAGGAGTTTAGGTTTCCTACTGTACAATGTTGTCCCGGCAAGTATAATATTTAATTTATTTTTACGAAAGTCGAAAATGTTGGAAAAATATTTAATGGAATATTATGATTTAATTTGTATGTTTAGAAAATAACATTCGTTCTTATTTATATTAATGTAAATATTTCGTGTTTTTTTTTAATTAATAGCCATATTATTTTTATGAGCAATAATTTAGCAATTTTCCACTGTCTGTATTTTGGACTATGGTAACCTAAACTACCACATTTTCAGTGGATGTACTCTACTGGACTCTTTCTACATATATCAGTTTTCAAGAAAGTTATTAAGAAATGCATGGGATATAAAATCGCCAATGTTGGTTGATTATTTTAAAATAATTTTCTTTGCACTGAAATACTGAAACTTTGTTTTTATGTTGTTGTTGTGTTTTATGTATGTTTTTTTTTTTCAACTTTGATACATTGGTGGCAAATAGTCTAAATATCAGTTACATATCCAAAGTTATTCAACAAAATTTTATTCGCTTTTGACCCACATTTTTTTGCGCATGCCTACGCAAGAAGCCACGCTTCACTTCTTTGTGGGTATTTGAGTATGTTAGACTTTAGGTACCCAGGAAGGTCAGGTGCAAAAGAGGCCTTTCTTATCCCTAACTTTCATGTCGACTACTACTAGTATGTTGTAGTGCTTTAAGGCCAGAGTATCCCACAATACTCCGGCCCATTTCAGGGCAAAGTCCATATATTGTCTTGAGTTGTCCGTTTTTTATTTTGTTTTTTAATTTTCTTCTTTTATATTTTTCATTAGTTTTTAAAGAGAAGGAAAGAGAGAGAGAAAAAAGCTATGAATATTATACTAATTCTAAACGTCTAGTGTATTGTGGCCAGCTTGATTTCTATTTCTTAAATATATATTCATTGGAGAGAGGTACTTAGTACTATGTTCATCATGTATGTAGATCACACAATAAATCATTTTTATTAAAATAATTTAGTACATTATGCAAGACTCAATCGGATACTGTCTACATTTGCATACTTGTGTATAAATGTGGATGAAATACTGCTTGGTACTTTATAAGCTGATGTTAAGATTGAAATTTATGTATATATTTTAGTTTTTGTGTTTTTGTTTTATGTTTATTCGGGTTGGACATGCATATTCTATAATAGATCTAACGTATGTTTTGTAGATTTTTATTACATTATTAGGTGATGTGCCTTGATTTTTTTCCCCAATAGGCTTCTTGCATAATTTGCTCTTTTCCAGATTCTAGTCAAGATATTGTTAGTCTACTGTATCCACGTTAATTTGATATCGTAAGTTAATCCTAAAAATCTAGTCAAAGTAGAAAAGGAAGCCATGCGAGTTATCGGTTTATTTGTTTTTGAATTTCGCGCAACGCTACAGGAGGGCCATATGCGCTAGCTGTTTCTAATTGTGCAGTGTAAGACTAGAGGAAAGACGGCTAGTCATCACGACCCATCGCCAATCCTTGGACTTCTTCTCTTTTATCAACAAATAGTGGTATTGACCGTTGTCTTATAACGCCCACACAGTTGAAAGGGCGACCATGTTTAATGGGACGGGGATTCGAACCCACGACCCTCTGATTGCGAGTCGATTGCTTTAACCACATGGGCATGCCTGGCCCGAGTTATCGACCTAAAATTTTTATCACAGCTTTACCTAAGAATAAAGGTGATCCGTTTTTAGTTTTTCGTCATCCAACTGAAGTTTCTAAGAGAACCATATGGGTGGACAGTCATTAGTCATTGCCAACTTTTAAACACAAATTTTCAAAATTTTATAAAATTCTCATAATTAAAGAAACATTTTAGCGTCACATGATATTGGCGTAAATACTTATGCTTGATATGTCCATACCGAATACATGTAGGTGATGACAAGAAATGGTTAATCTATTTTACTTTTCATTACTATAACGAATGTTTAAAGAGGGAAAATTGCCATCATATCTTTTATAAAGAATTTAGTTCGTTCTGCAATAAGTCTGTTTCAAATGATAGGGTTACGATCCTAAAGCTGATGTTTGGTTACTATCGAGTACTACTATTCTTACTTGCAGTGGTTTGTTGGTGTGTTTTGACGAAGTTATGATGTCTAATCAAAGACACCTTATGTATTGTTATTATTGGATGTATTTTTTTAAGTGTCCAGAAAAACAAAAACGGGCGACGTAAAGGAAAGAAATCAAAATTTTGACCAAAGTGATTGCTACATTTATAACATTGAGTTTTACAGTAAAAATTAATCAGTTATAGTGAGGCCATGTTTTGTTTTACCAGTTATCATAACCAAAGTTAAATTAGAAAAAAAATCACGTCTTTGGCTAACTAACGAGTGAATATTTACTGAAAAAAAAAAAATATATAAATCTAGTTACCGGTTCGACCCGCCAATTTTGATTTCTTTCCTTTAATTCTCACGTTGAATCCTTTTTTTTTTTTTTTGTTTTGCCACACCAATTTTCAAGTCTAATGTTTTGTATTTAGGTTAATTTTAAATAAATAGTTTCCGTTTTGTAATGCATCATGGCCAGTCTTTTTATTTTTGCTTAATCATTTCTTATGTCTTCCCGCCAGTTCTTCCATTGTAAAGCAAACCTACCCGATACTCTTTACGAGAATCCGTTTAACCTGACATTACCACAAAATTCCAAGCTCAGTCCACTTAATTATGATAAGAAATGCTTTATTTCTTCAACTACAGGTTTTACTACTTAAACGGTTTCTCGAATTAACGATAGGCTTAACTTCACAATAATTAAACAGTTATGTACTAATTTTCGTGTCCTTACGGTACTTTTCTTAACGTGTAAACCTACTGACAAGATTCTTACTTCAATAATCACTTTTGTCCTATATTCGCATAACAAGTGTTTTATAATTACAATAGTTTCCTAAATACTCAGTTATATACTACGAGCTAGCTCTTCACTTGACAATTAAAAAAAAACATTTTTTAAAAATCTCTCTTTTCTAAATATAGTTGAACTTAAACATTTACAACAGTAATGCATAAGATTTAAAAAGAATGTTAACAGAGGTACTTAGATTTATTTGCTGTGTTTTGAAGATAAGTTGATTCATGCGAGTTATTCAAAGGAAAATACAAGTATTCTCGATCTTCAATCAAATGGTACTTCATATTTAACAAAAATTAGTTATTTGTGCATTCTAATTCAAGCAGAACTTATCAATAAAATGTACTTATGCGAGTATACACGACAACTACAAAATGATAATTACGATTTTGTATCTAAAGTAATTTTTCATTTGAAGCAATTCCATAATAGCTGACTGATTATAAGGAGTATTTTGCCCTTTACTTTATTCCTGATCCTCAGTGGCTCAGCGGTATGTCTGCGGACCTACAACGCTAAAAACAGGTTGTGTAGCTTTGTGCTTAATTCAAAATAACCTTTAGTCCTTAAGTGTTTGTTTGTTTGTTTTTTTTTAATTTTGCGCAAAGCTACTCGAGGGCTATCTGTGCTGGCCGTCCCTAATTTAACAGTGTAAGACTAGAGGGAAGGCAGCTAGTCATCACCACCCACTGCCAACTCTTGGGCTACTCTTTTACTAACGAATAGTGGGATTGACCGTCACATTATAACGCCCCCACGGCTGAGCATATTTGATGCGACTGGGATTCGAACCCGCGATCCTCGGATTACGAGTCGAACGCCTTAACACGTTTAAGTGAAACATCGAATTATAGAAACCGCATAGCTATGGTAGTGCCTGTCACAGGTGAGTGGTAATTTTAGATGAATAATCATATGACCAATATCATTGGCCAGCAACAGTTACAGTGAATTTGTAGATGATGAAAGAACGAGGCTCATTCAGACGCTGCCTTTTAAATGTAATTACTTAAAAGAAATATTGACTTTTTTCTAATTGGACAGCCAAAGTTTGTTTGTTTGTTTTCGGAATTACTATACCATTATTTTTATCAAGTTTAACAGTTATTAAATTATCCAATCAATTAAGATATTTTATAGCCAAACTTAATTTTTTTTAAGTAAATCTTTCAGTAACTGTTAGCTCCCAGTGGCACAGCAGTATGTCTGCGAACTCGCACCGCTAAAATCCGGCTTCCAATACCCATGGTGGACAGGACATAGATACCTCATTTTTTAAGCTTTCTGCTTGATTCTAAATAAACAAAAAAATCCGTAACTCTTATCGAAAGTAACGTTTCTTTGACCTAGACTGGGTACGCATTTTAACTTAACTGTTCAAAATTCGTGAAATATTCTACATCTAGCTTCCTAAAAGTACTGAGATTTTTAATTTTGTAATTGTACCTCTTCAAAAGAAAATTTTAAGAACCAAAGAAACTTCTTGCAACTTAAAATATACTCAAAAAATTAAGTGACTGAATAATGACCAGCTTTAATCTTTTGTATAACCCAAGTTTTCCTGTTTGTTATTGTTTTTTTCAGGAACAATGGGCCTTGAGTCTTCTCCCGCCAAAGTTGACCTAGGACAAGGTAGTCTTTTCAGTCTTGATCCAAACAGCTTGACCGTTAGCAAGCAAGTTGAGAATCTTAACTTGTCTAATGGTATGGCATGGTCCTCTGACAACCGGCTTATGTTCTTTATA
Organism: Tachypleus tridentatus; assembly: GCF_004210375.1. Classification (NCBI taxonomy): domain Eukaryota; kingdom Metazoa; phylum Arthropoda; class Merostomata; order Xiphosura; family Limulidae; genus Tachypleus; species Tachypleus tridentatus. The sequence goes on from NC_134834.1 coordinate 106,944,096, forward strand.
GATTCAGTTCCTGGGAAACTCTACGTGTTTGATTGTGATGTGGAAACTGGTGTGCTGAGTAAGTGTGTGGGACCTAGAATTGGAAGCTAGTCTTACACTACTGAAAATGTTTAACAATAACGAGTTACAACATTATTTGTGTTAAACACTCTTGGACAATAAATTATAGCTAAGAAGCAAGGTAGGTATTCTAAATTATTTGAAGAAAGCTCATTAAAACAATATTTCTCTTTACAACTACTTAATATGATTAATCTGTAGAACCAGGTGATTTGTGTGTTCTTGGAACCAGGTGCAATGTTCCATTTCTCTAGATCACTTGGAATTCCCTGTGTTTTCACATTCTTTATTTATTTAAAAAAGAAGTTAATAAACCTACGACTCATTTGGTTCATGAGAAGAATTTGGTGTGAGTAAACATTGTTTCATGTTTACAATAGTAATTTAAAATTGACCATGATTTATTAAAACAATCTTGTTATTATCTGTCAGTTATTAATCAAATTTCATTTCCTTTGACATTCTCTACTTCTAAGGCCTCTTTACCCTTTTGTTCTTTCATTGCTTCTACAAATTGAGCGCTGCAACTATTTTTTTTTTTTAATTTCGCGCAAAGCTACGCGAGGGTTATCTGCGCTAACCGTCCGTAATTTATCAGTGTCTGCTTATGGGGAAGGCAGATAGTCATCACCGCCAACTCTTGGGATACTCTTTTGCCAACAAATAGTGGGATTCGCCGTCACATTACATCACCTCCACGACTGAAAGGGCGAGCATGTTTGCTGTGAGAGGGATTTGAAACAGAGGCCCTCGGATTATGAGTCGAACGCCTTAAACACCTGATCATGCCGGGCCCACGCTCTTGCAAATTAACTTGTATTACCGTAATTTATGCGTGGATACAACAGACAGCCTCATGTGGCTTTACAATAAGAAAAATACTCGCTCATTCTGTACTTCATGCAAATGCATTCTGTAGACTTTCAAATTGGTTAACAAGAAGGCTAAGTTAGAAATATCAGCTTAATCAAAATGGGTACAATTTATATTACTGAAAACAAAGCATTTAATTGATTATTGTGTAAATATAATTGAATAAGAAACGGAATGTTCATAAGCTCTGATACATTTTTTTTACACCTTTTCTACCAAATCCAAACCACCTCGAGAGGATAATCGACATTCAAGTATCTAACGAATGAACTTGATTGGACCAGACTTTTTATACGGCCATATTGTAAATATTTTATCTCGCTTCTATATACAACCTTGTACAAATTAACTGAAACAAATTGTCATTTTACAATATTTTCAGCATGGCGGCCGGTGTAGGCTTACTGGACCCGCTGATTTCTTTTAAGTCATTTTTTCACACAGACTGCGTCATTAGCTGTGTTTTGCAGTATGGTCGATCTATTTTTGGGATATATGACAAAATTTTGAGGAATATTACGTCATTTGAAATTGCGTTAAAAGGGCAAGGAGACCAGTCAAAAAACTTACCAACTCAATGAAGAAAAAACTGTATCAATGGAGTCTGAAATACAAGAACTGGACGCAAGAACAAGGGAGGAAGGTGTTATTCAGTGATGAGCTCATTTTTTCGTACAGGATCAAAGAAGTCTGCATGTTCGCAGATCTCCAGGTGAGAAACTTCGAGAATTTCATATTAATCAGGTCGTAAAACATCCCTTGAAGAAGATGTTTTGGGGCTGTTTCAGCTACTGTGGCGTCGGAGGCTTGCATATCATAGAAGGTATGATGCGAGGACCACACATACATCGAAGTTTTGCAGAGAAGAATCGTTCCAGAATTGAAAAAGAGATTTCCAGATGGATCTGGCATTTTTCAGCAAGATCTGGCTCCGTGCCACACATCGAAACTTGTGAAGAATTTTATGACTACAACGCGAATAAAGGTGCTGGACTGGCCTGGAAACTCTGGACTTAAATCCTATTCAAAATCTTTGGGCGATTTGTATAGAAAGACTTCGGGGAAAAGACTGTTCTACGAAAGATAAGCTAATTGAGACCATAATTGAGGTGTGGTACCGCGATCCAAAAGTTGGTAGAGATTGCAGTCAACTCGTGGACTCGATGCCAAAGCAGATTAATGATCTTCTGAAAAATAAAGGCGGTCATATCGTGTATTAATTTGTGAGTAATTTTTGGATTTTCAGAAATAAAACGCATAAAATTGAAAAAAAAATCGTAATTTTCCGTCTTTTTTTCAATTAATTCGCACAAGGGTGTGGCGCTTTAGATAATGCTCGTTTTAATTCGTGTGCTACAATTAACCCGATACATTTTACTCCAAGCTAGGAAAAGTTTAATATCAAGAATGGTGATTCATTACTTTATTTTCAAAGGTATTTTTTGAGCCTGTAACAGTGAAACAAACAGGAAATAAGTGTATATTAAAAAACAAATCGAAGTAGAAATTCCCAGGAGATTTACATTTGAATTTCGTGGTTCGTACTGAAAAGTCCCGACAGTACTATTACTTTTGTTTCGTTGAGTTTCTGAGTCAGTTGTTAACAACATAATAACTACAGAAAATAAGTGTGATAAGTGAGACGTATAAGCGTCATACCATGAGTTGTTTGGAACTTTATAATCAATATTAAGAAAATTATAGGTTTTATTTTGCAGTATTTTATTTCACTATACTTTGATAACTTGCCTACAATATAAATCAAAGGATTAATTATTCTTTCTTCTAGGAATGGACAAAACTTCACGAAGTTTGATATTTGTAAGGATCTGTTCGTTCGAAATAGCAAGGACAGTTCCAGCTTTAAAAAAAAAAAAAATGGTGGAGTGGGGACAGCGTTCCCACAGCACTGCACGAAACTGACGAAAATGTTTACATCTTAAGGCTGACAATATTAAGTATTCGTATAAGTCAATAATCATTCACGACATTCTAATGTTGGTAGCTGGTCTGTAAGGCTGTACAGAGACGCCATCAAAACATACACTGTCGAACTTGTATTTGATGCTATTATTGAGTTTTAAGGTAGAAGTTTATTTATAAATATACCATTTCTCGTAATGGATGAGAGAGAGGTGATGTGGGTTAATATGTATGTTTGTTTTAAAACAGATCTAGTCTGATTGGTGACGTGACGACTTATCTGGAAAACAACTGGCACGTAGGCCTAATACTGTTAATAAGAATCTTTCTCAGAATTGCATAAGATTAAATTTTTTCAGGTGGCCTCTTCAGTCCAAAATACTTGCTGTAAGTGTTACGATAAATAATCATTTCGTAATACAAGCGCTCCCCCCCAAAAAAAAAACAACAAAAAAAAACGAATGTGACTGTAAAATACTTATTGCTTCTTATAGAGTAAGCCTAGTGTTATTACACTTCCAGTACACAGATATATTACCTTTTTATTTTGGTGCATTTAATTACAACGTACGTGTGAAATATCGGTTACGCGCATTACATATATAAATATTATGCACATTGTAGAGTGTATATTTGCATGTTCACATAAAAACAAAACTGTAGAAATTATTCCCACGTGAAATAGCAGAATTTGGTTAGCACATTATTATGAATTCTACATATAATGGTGAATTGTTGAATATGTCGTAAATAAATACATTCCTGCCGTGTTCTTGAAACGTATCTACTGTAATTTACTGCACTCGGTTGGAAAAGAAATACGTCCTTCGTATTTCTCTACACAACTATGTAAAATTTGTGAAATTACTCTGTATGTACATCATGCACATAACCCCCATTCTAAAAAAAAAAAAAAAAAAAAAAAAAATTTCTTAGAGTGAAAATTGGAATTGTATCTTAGATTTATGCTTTTTTATGTATAAATACTGAGAGACAAATTATTTTACAACTATAAATTAACAAATTCACGAAGGCCTATTATGTAACGTATTGAAGTGTTCATGGTAAGAAGTGTATTTGCTATGAACATTTTGGTATGCACATGTGTATGTCAACTATTTGTTGGTAAGAGTATCCCAAGAGCTGGCGGTGGGTGGTGATGACTATCAGTCTTCTCTCTAGCGCGTCCCCTGATTTACAACGCTAAAATCAGGGGTTCGATTCCCTTCGGTGGGCTCAGCAGATAGCCCGATGTGGCTTTGCTATAAGAAAATCACAAACACTCTAGCGTGTAAAATTTCCATCATTAGGTTTTTATAAAGTGACGTTCGTGTTTTTGTTAACAAAATGTTTTATGTTGCCGATTCTTCTCAGTTGTAAGATGTCTAGATTAGAGGAAAAATATAAAATGTATAGTTTTTTAGAAGTTAAAGTGACGCACTATTGACTGGAGAAAGACATCAACAACTATTACATTAAAATGCCCCCCGCTAGTACAGCGGTATGTCTCCGGATTTACAATGCTAAAATGAGGGATTCGATTCCCCTCGGTGGGCTCAGCAGATAGCCCACTGTGGCTTTTATAAAAAAAAAAAAACATTATAAAATAGCATTCAGTGTTGAAGTAACGTAGGAAAAATAGTAAAAAACACCCTAAACTACACAACAGCGATCTAATTCTATATATCACTGTAACTAGCATTTGACTTAAGCGTATATAATGTTTTAATTCAACTTATAAACTTGCTTATGTTTTAGGTTATTCGTAATTATTTTATTAATTGCATATTTACTGTAATTAATGCGAGAGGTAAAATGAAATTTCAGGAGTAATTTGGGTTTTGTTTCTCGGGGAAGGGGATGTTTCCCGTTACGGAGGTCTAGGAATTTACAAAATTTGCAAAATACTAAAATTTTAAGTTTACAGGAAACAAATTTAAATTTAACTTTTTGTTTTTCTTGTGTAGTTTGCCATGAAACGAAACTCGTGATCTAATACGTATGTGTTAAACTCGGCATGTTAGGCTTAAATTGGTTTCTGTACTTAAAACTTATTTATTCTGTGCAATTTAATCTTCGTAACATGCTTGCTTTGATATAGGAATATTTTATTATATATCTGCATTTCTGATACGTTTACATTTAAGCCTAAAAATCATAGGTTACTAAATACAATGAATATATATAATATATACATATTATATTATAATAAAAAACAAACAAACCTTAAGACGTGAGAGGTCGATTAAACATATTGCTGTGTGTGTTTTTCTTTCTTATTCAGGTAATCAGCGAACTCTGGTGGATTTCACCGTCTCGCATGAATACCAAGATTGTGGGATTCCTGACGGAATGACCGTTGACATCGAAGGAAAGTTATGGGTTGCCTGTTACAATGGTAGTTGTGTGGTTCGTATTGACCCGGCTAGAGGTCAGTGCTTGGTCAATAGCTTTATATAATAATATTTATTTTATGTGTATGCTAAATATATAATAGTATAATTAGTCTTAAAATTAAACATAATTCTCTCCACTGTTGGGACAGCGATAATTCTTCAAACTTGAAACTCTAAACATAGGGATTCAATTCCCCTCGGTTGACACAGGAGATATTCTGATGCGGTTTTGATATTAAAACACACACACACACACACACACACACACACACACACACACACACACACACACACAAAACATTCGTAATTTGTCATCCTCAAGTATTAATGGATAATGTCAGTGATCATAGCACCCGAACGTTTTGTGATGGATATTCCATCGATGGGAAAAGATACCAGATACGTACGCCGATGTAAAACTTGCCAGCAACCGTGGAGAATCAGTTGGGAGTTCAGTGTTGAACCTGCAATGTCTCAACTCCTGTTGCCCTCAGCTGTCTGCAACCCGTTCTGGGAAAACAATTGCCTTTAGTATTTAAATAGAATCTCAACGTAGGCTTAAACCACCCTAAAATTGTAAAATTTAAAACTCCCAACCTCTTAATATAAGATATAAAAACTCCACGTAATTTGTATCGTTGAATCTTCTGCATGTTTCTGATATTTCTAATCTAAATTAAGTTATAGATTTTTTTTTTAATTTAACAAAAGACCCTAGAAACTTATTTCCTACTTTAAGAAACATTTGCAAATAAATTTTAATCTATAATTAAACAAAATTGTTCAGTTTGCGGATACCGTAATGATAAATAGGTTCACAAAGTTTCATATCACGTTTTAGATACTTCTGGTCAATAATTAGTCTCCTCCTCCCCTCGCAAAGCGGCAAGTCAGTAGAAATTGTTTACGATACCAGCCGGGCCGGCATGGTAGTTAAGACACTCGACTCATAATTTGAGGGTTGCGGATTCGAATCCCCCATCACACCAAGCATGCTCGCCTATTCAGGCGTGGGGGCTATATAATGTGCCAGTCAATCACACTATTCGTTGGTAAGAGTAGCCCAAGAGTTGGCGATGGGAGGTGATAACGAGCTGCTTTCCCTCTAGTATTACACTGTTAAATTAAGGTCAGTCAACGCAAATAGCTCTCGTGTAGCTTTGCGCGAAATTCCCAAAACAAACAAACAAACGATACCCGCAGTGGGCCGAACACAGACATCCCATTATGTAGTCGTAGTTTTTTTTGTTTTGTTTTTTTGCCTTACAACAAAGAATTAAACGAAGGGATTATTGACAGTGTTTTGAGTTTTAATTTTAATTCATAATATGCAAGTAAAATCAAGTATCATTTATTAGGAATATTTTTTTGTTTGCTTGATTTTGTTTAGGGAATTTACTCCAAAAAATTGAATTTCCTGTCTCCAACATTACTTCCTGTTGTTTTGGTGGACCGAATTACGACGAACTTTACGTCACTTCCGCTCTCTTAGGACTGACTGGCGAACAACGTAAACACCAACAACTCGCAGGAGCTGTCTTTAAAGTCGCCGATTTAGGAGTTAAAGGCTTTGCTCCTGCCTGTTTTAGACGATGAATTCATAGGAGTTAACTTTTGCCTGCTTACATTTAATGATGGTTTTCGCTCATTATACTTTTCTTTTTCTTATGTTACAGAATTATTATAATATATTAATGAGAAGGCCTTGCTTTTTAACTACGAGCTCCAAAAGTGTAGAACATTAAAACAGATGCTTGCTTTGTTTCTTTGCTTATTTATGTGCGAGTTCGAGTCATCGGTCGTTTGTAAAGCACGTTGTTAACATGTAACGTCGATGTGCCAGATAAGGCTTAACTATTCTTTAAACTGTAAATTAAGATGAGTCGTCGAATATCGTTTAATGAAATTTACTTTTTTTGTATCTTTGATATTATTTACTGAGTGTGACCTAATGAGGCTTGAACATTCCTTTTCTTACAGTTTTTCTTAACATGATTTTCCAAACAAACAAAAGAAATATTGAATAAAACGAAAAACTTTAGAAACAGTGCAAATTTTTTAGCAATGGTGAAATTTTGTGTGTGTGTGTGTGTGTATATATATATATATATATAGAGAGAGAGAGAGAGTGACAGTCAATCCCACTATTCGTTGGTAAAAGAGTAGCCCAAAAGTTGGCGGTGGGTGGTGATGACTAGCTGCCTTCCCTCTAGTCTTACACTGCTAAATTATGGACGGCTAGCGCAGATAACCCTCGAGTAGCTTTGTGCGAAATTCAAAACAAACACACTTCTTTTGGCCCAAATAATCTTCACGAGTTTCAACTGTTATTGAAAATCAATAGATTGTATATTATAAGTTATACTTTCTTTTTAAAAATTTCTGTATCAGGGAAAATTCTTGTACTAATTAAAAATAAGGCAGAAATGAAATTTTATTCAATGTGAATTTGAATGTTTTGAGTATTGAGGACACTTATTCAAGTTTAACATTTCTTACACAAAACTGGCAAGTATTTCGGTTTGAATATTTCTGTCCTCATTGCATAGAAACAGATAACCGGGGAGGGAAGTGCTCAGAAAATTCATCTCTCTTCACCGCGCACATGAGATTTATTTTTTGTTCATGCTACCCCAGAAAAAAACCAACAAAAACGAGCAAGCAAATATCAGCGAAAGAGAGCAGACGACAGACACCTAGTGATGAATATGTGTAACATAAGGTCAACCTCCAATATGGGACTTACGGGCCGTCAGGGTGGCGCGGATCCGTAAATCATATGCTAATTTTTGGTGTGGGGAAAACCGGAGAACTCCGGAAAACCTTCTTTCACTAGGTGGCGCCAATGAATCCAGATAGTGCCTATTGAGTTAGCATGAAGAAGAAGGAAGAGCTGGCGTAACCGCAGATCCTGTTGAATAAATAGGCTTAAAGCGTCTGATGTTTTCTGTGTCATGACTCGGTTCGAATTCGATGGGCGTAAAGCGAGGCTGCGGGTAGGCGACTGTGTATAGGAGTTCTGGAACGGGATAGTAACTGGTGGTGATTCGGTCCTGGTTCCACGGGACAGTAGGTGGTAGGGATTCGGTATCTCAGTGATCTGTCGTCTGGGTAGCCTTTCTTCGCCGATAAGTGAGAGCTTGAGTCGCTTGTGATACAAAAAGGCAGGTACTGAGATGTTCAGTAGAAGTCGAGATGTCGTTCATAATGGTATCCGGAATTGTAGTTTGAGTACTCTATGATACCTTGCTGTATGAGTTGGTCTGCGTACTTTTTCTGGTTGTTTGTTGGTTGAACGGTAGATCAGTGGTTGGCTTTGACGAGTTATCAGTTGGTGATGTATGTTGTGGTTGTCTGGAGGGTTTGAGTATCCTGGGCTTGATTGTACGGTACGACGACGGTGGCGTTCCGCACTAAAATGGAAAATGTTGTAGTAACATCCATTACGTATAATATAGTTGACGCTGTTCTAACTACCTTAATAAAGCTAGTGGTTTGATTAGTACTTTCAGAGAAAATCCTGTGCTCGGACTTTGACTTTCAATGGTACATTTGATTTCATCCGGTGAATGGATGGGTCAACGCCTCTAAGGAAAACGGAGAAGAGATTGATGGAGCTTTTAGTGGGTGAACAACTGACATTAATTTCTGTATTTCAGGGTTTACATAAGTAGGTTAGGTCTACTGGTGTAGAGGGCTGGAGAAGAATTCCGTCTCTAAGAAGGTTTCATATCCTGGAAGGGTCGATGGTTGCACCATTCTTGGCCATTTGTATCGGCGTGACGGGAGTTCGTCGACGATTACCGGCGGGACCGATGGGGTCACTGGCGAAGTTGGTCCGGGCAGCGAGAACATCATGTCAGCAGAGGAAGTTTATCACGTCTTGCTAGCTTGGGAAATCAAATAACTACCAATGAAATGAGATCAAATGAAATAAACAATCTTCCACAATCGACTGGACTATTGGTATAAAAGGAAATACATTTTCAATTACCCCACAACTAACCTCACATATATATTATGTGTTTCTCTTTCAGGTCTCGGGCACAGGACAAGTAAAACTTTCAGCGCCTGTCCTGTGAAAGTGGGTTTTCTCGGGGCACTCCCGGTTTTCCCCACAGCCAAATCTGAGGCACTGGATCTTTAGATTCCAGCCAGGGCAACTTCATTGCCACACCCTGAATCTGGTCGTTTCGCGTTCATGTTCATATTTACTTTAACATCTGCTTTTCGGGATCTGGTCTGGCTCGTTTCTCCGGTGCTGCCTTTGTCTCGCTCATCAATATCATGACCAGTCCTACTCCTTCACCCAAAAAAAAAAGAGTCCAAATAAAAGAAAAACCAAAACTCCTGATAATTTCAATAATCTTTCACGAAAGGGGACGAAGAGGAACCACAACGTTCCTGATCACCCCAGTTGGAGAGAGAATTCTTCAGATTTCTCTCTCTCTAAACTAAATTCCTGCCACGTTAGTTTGCCTTTGCGTTTATTACCCCACAGAGTTTCAAGGTCGACGTTGAGCAGAGCGAACGTACAGTCAGGAGCTGCGAGAGACGTATTGTAAACCAGGGATATTTTGACTTTGTGCATTATTCTACAGTTTTACTAAAAAGTCAAACCCTTAGTCCTTTTCAGGACTAGTAAAACGATGAGAAGCAGAGCGAAGAACAAGGTCGTAACAAGATCCAACGGTGGAGCCATGATGAATGAAGAATTCATTGATATGCTGAATAAGACAATTGAAGGACCAGCCTCGGAAATGTCAAGCTCGTCTAGAGACGAATCGGAGAGTGACAACCCGGACTTAGATCCAGAGGAAACAAAGAGACAAGCAAGAAAAGATGGAGAACCAACTCCAGAGACAAAAGACTAAAGAAGAAAAAGGCTACGATAAGTATAGTTTTAAATAACTCTACTAACTTTAATAACTCTAATACTAGTAACTCTAATAACTCCTATTACTAATAGCTCTAAGAAACACGAAATTAAGAACACAAACAATGACACTGATAACACTGAAAGCATCCCCACTGTTTCCAACACTCACACACACGCTAATCCTCAATACAGAATCCCAACTCTGTTTATTGAAGGAATAAGCAACACATCACGCATCTCTCGGATTGTGAAACAACTGAGGGTTTATTTCCCGGTCATCCAATTTAAAGACATTAACCGACTTCCTAACGGAAGAATCATGATAAAATGTACAGAACGACAAGAATTTGCACACATTTTGGCCAACTGGCCCAAGGATGCCTTCGGAGTTAAAGCCACCATCAACACACCCAAACACAACACTACTCAACTAACTGTAGTTATCAGAGGTGTCGATTTCGACATCGAAGATAATGAAATCCCTGAGGAACTAAAAACTCAAGGTTATGACATTTTAAAAACAGAACGCATAATTTCTTTCGGAATAAAAAAACTCCACTCGTCAGTTACCGTGAACACCAAAAACGATCAAAATAAACTACTAAAAGACGGTTGCTTTTTATTTTTCAAAAAACGCACGACCGAACCGGAGAAACCACACCAGAAAACAATTTTGCAATGTTACAAATGTCAAAGGTACGGACACACCAAAGTCAACTGCACGGTCATAGACAGATATGTGAGGTGCAGAGGACCTCACGAGGTTGCTCATTGCCCCAATGAGCGGTACCAAGTGAAATGTGCCAACTCTCAAGGCCCACATGCAGCCAGATACAAAGGCTGCCCTAAGTATACACAAATACGTAATAGAATCCTTTTTAAAACTACGAACACCAACACACAACCTCTCAACGCTGATATCACAAAACAACCATTACTCCAAACACCAACAGATTCACAGAGCACCAACACTACCACCCAACCACGTACATACGCAGAAGTCACACACACACTTTCAACACCACGGAATTCACTACAAATTTATTAGCAATGCTAATCGAACTAAGTGAATTCCTCACGTTCAAACCCAGACACGAGTCACTCAAGACTCTCTGCAGCCTTGCCAGACACTACTCACACCTTCCCAATCTCAAACCACACCATTTATCACTTACAATTTATACAAGGGAAGTAGCACAACACAATGATCCAACACATTAAAATTTTACCCATCAACTGCCAAGGAAACCTTAAAGATAAAAGGATAGAAATTTACAACATAAATACCAACATTATCATAATTACGGAAACACTTTGCACAGAGAAACCAAAACACCACAATCCCCGGATTCATTACACACAGTATACCTTACTCTGAAAACAGTACAGGCATAATATACTCTTCAAAACAAGAAACGCAACAGGATATTTTTGTTATTTTAAAGAGAAATATATGTAATAACGTTACAAGATCAGAGTATGTGATGTTACACGTGTTAAGGCACTGATTGTCAGACCAAAATGACAATAAAAGTTGTGCACTTTGAAAACGGAGGAAAACATCGGATTTTTCGCCAAAACGCATTCGTGTCCAATAAATTTGTTTGAGAGATCTGCAAGTGCAACATGTGCAAAATCCCTATAAAAGTGAGGGGTTCTCGGTTTTCATAGCTCAGTGTTAAGCCACCGACACGCAATACAGTTACGCCAAGACTGACTGAAGCACAACGCAACAACGCCATTGGTCGCTTGGAAGCAGGCGAATCTCGATCAGATGTTGCCAGAGCTGTGAATGTCCACCCAAGCACTATCACAAGGCTATGGAATCGTCACCAACAACATGGATCAACTCGTGACCGTCCACGATCTGGCAGACCTCATGTGACTACGCCCACACAAGATTGCAACATCCGGTTACGTCACCTTCGGGATAGGACCACCACTGCGACGTCTACTGCCTCAACCATACCAGGGATGCATAGGATTTCCGATCAGACCGTACGCAACTGTCTAAGAGATTCAGGATTCCCACTTCGACGTCCAGTTAGAGGCGTCATCCTCACCCAGCAACATCGTCAAGCAGGGCTGCAGTGGACTCGGACACATCGGGTATGGCCTCATCGACGATGGAGGCATGTTTGGTTCAGCGATGAATCACATTTTATGCTTCGTAGGCAGGATGGAAGGACCCGTGTTTACCGTCGCCGAGGTGAACGTTTTGCAGCAAACTGTGTGCAGGAAATTGACAGATTTGGTAGTGGCAGCGTCATGATGTGGGCTGCCATCGCCTACAATGCCAGAACAAACCTTTTGCACATTCGAGGGAATCTTACGGCTCAACGATACGTCGACGAGATTCTTAGGCCTCATGTGCAACCCATCATGGTGAACGTCAACGACGTTTTTCAACATGACAACGCCCGTCCTCACACAGCCCGACTCACCACTGTTTTCTTGACACCACAACATCAACGTTCTTCCAGATCACCATATTTAAACCCCATAGAACATCTTTTTGGACAAGTTGGACCGACGTTTGTGACGGCGACAACCTCAACTGCAGACTCTACCTCAGCTTGCAGCAGCTTTGCAGGATGAGTGGACAGCCATTCCACAGGATGTGATTCGTCATCTCATCGCTTCCATGGGCAGGAGATGCCAAGCAGTTATTGATGCTCACGGGGGGCATACTCGTTATTGACGTTGAGTGACGTTAAACTTCAACTAGTGGGCGTGGACTTCGCCTTTGCAGACTTTGGATGTTCAGCAGTGAATGTGCAAAGTTTCACACATGTCATACAGAACTACCCTGAATAAACTTGTTAACAATTTGTCTCATATTTTGCCTTTTGCGTTTTTTTTTGTTTTTTTTTTGAAATATCACATCTAATTTCTGTAGAAGAATCTTTTAAATCAAGCATAAATGAAACCATTTTTTGTAACATACATTTTAACAACCGGCTAACAATCCATATCCAAGCCACATATTGTTCACCTACAAATGATATCGACATTAACTTCTTACAGAAATGTGGTAACCGTAATCCAAAACCAATTATCATCGGGGACTTTAATTCCCCATACACAGAATTAAAAGGAAACAAACACACATAAGAGGTCAATTATAAAAGCTTTCTTTCTATAAGCAACATGCACCTAAAAAATGACCACACACCTATATACTTTTCAACGCTAGCGGCTCATACGACGTACTCGATTTCATCATAGCTCCCAAGGACACAGTAAATAAACAGAATTACTCCTCGCTAGATTCTTATCTACTCCTCTCAACTGAACATGCTAACAACAAAACAGAATTAGACAACTATGTTAATCAAGTAACAGAAGCCATACATAAAGCCATTAAAAACACAATCCCTGAAACAAATAAAAAGCACTCGCATAACCAGTGTACTCTAACACCGGAAATTCATGCACTAATAATCAAACGCAGGCAATTAAGACGAACAGACTTTATAACACGCGATCCGACTATCAACACACAGATTAACAGAACAAATGCAAAAATTAAACAAGTTAAAATAGCAAAAGGAATTAATTGGCAAATCTTTTGTAAAACCTCGGAAAAACCAAAAACAATCCAAAAGAATTTTGGTTTGTTTGTTTTTTTTTTGAATTTTGCACAAAGGTACTCGAGGGCTATCTGTGCTAGCCGTCCCTAATTTAGCAGTGTAAGACTAGAGGGAAGGCAGCTCGTCATCACCACCCACCGCCAACTCTTGGGCTACTCTTACTAACGGATAGTGGGATTGACCGTCATATTATAACGCCCCCACGGCTAAAGGGCGAGCATGTTTGGCGCGACGGGGATGCGAACCCGCGACCCTCAGATTACGAGTCGCACGCCTTAACATGCCGGGCCAAGAATTTTGGAAAAAATTCAAGAGTATTTCTTCCAACAAAAACACACATTACTTGCTTCAACGCATCATACATAACAACATAATCGTAAGGACGGACTCGGAGAAAGCCGACCTATTAGCCGACTACTACGAATCCTTCTTCAGCGACTTAAATTCAGTCGACTTTAACACACAACACCAACATCGTGTCAACAACTTCATAAATACAAATCAATCTTCATTCACACCACACTAGAGACACCAGAAGCATACTCAAGTTCAATCAATAGAAAAATAACCATAACCGAACTAAAAATTAATATCAAAAACTTGAAGAACACTTCCCTCGGACATGACCAAATACCAAATATTATTCTGAAAAAAAGCTCCACTCTCCTGTTACAACACCTCGCAAATATCATGAACATTTCACTAGCGACCGGATACTACCCTGACAAGTGGAAAAAACCCATCATAACAACGATCCCTAAGAAACAAACTAATAGAACAAATCCAGATAATTTCCGCCCCATCAGTCTGTTAAGCTGCCTTGGTTATCTCTAACCGTCTCCTCCATTTTTGCGAATCGAATAACATCCTTCCAGAATCTCAAAATGCCTCCAGAAAAAATAGGCAAACAACAGATCACCTCACACGACTCACCGAATCAATCTACAAAGCTTTCAACAACAATCAAGTAACCATCGGGGTATTCCTAGATGTCAAAAAAGCGTTCGACAGCGTATGGCACAATGCCATCAAATACAAACTAAATCACCTGCAAATAAATCCCACGATAGTTAAATGGATTTCAAATTTCTTAACCAATAGAACAGCACAAGTAAAAGTCAATAAAACTATATCCAAATCATTTAATATAACTGCAGGAGTGCCCCAAGGATCAGTCCTCTCTCCACTTCTATACATAATTTTCGTCAGTGACATACCTTTTCCAAATCTAACATACACACACAATTCACAATACGCAGACGACATCGCTATCTGGAGTACCTCCAGAAACCCAGTGATGGCCATGTCTCGCGTACAAGAATCACTAAATAACGTCTCAACATGGAGCAACAAGTGGAGAGTCGTGTTAAATCCAACGAAAACACAAGCAATCACCTTCTATAGGAAATTAAAGAAGCAAAGAAAAAATCTAGAAAAAATAAAACTATCACTCGGAAACGCAACCCTTAACTTGAGCAAAAACATCACATTCCTTGGCATCACTTTCGACACAAAACTAACATGGAGAAAACATATAAACAATATACACTCATCAATCAGAAAAAGGATTTCACATCTAATGACTATAACCGGTAAACAATCGAAATGCTCACCAAACACCATTATACAAATATACAAGGCTTACATCCGTCCACTAATAGAGTACGGATGTCAAGTAACATACAATATGTCAAACAACAGACTCCAAAAAATCCAAGTTCAACAGAACAGAATATTAAAATCTGCATTCAGCCTACCATCATTCACGCCAACAAATTATATACATCAAATTAGCAATTTACCAACAATAAGAGATAGAATAACGGAAATATCACACAAATATTATCTAAAAGCAGAAAATAGAAACAAACTAACGGCATCACTATACAAATTATCCAGTGCACCAACAAAATACATTTCACCTTACAACATATTTCAAGAATCACAAATTACTCAACAAAGAATGTAAATAAATAAACCTATGTCATTAACATGTATTCCTTTTTTTTTTCAGATACCGGGCACACGACAGGCAAAACTTTCGGCGCCTGTCCTGTGAAAGTGGGTTTTCTCGGGGCACTCCCGTTTCCCCCCACAGCAAAAACTTAGGCATTGGATTTTTAGATCCCAGCCCAGGCAACTTTATTGCCAGACCCTGAATCGCGCCGTTTGATTGGATTTGAATTCTATTCATGTTGACATTTGCTTGACTTCTTCCTTTCGGGACAGGTCTCGGCCTTTCTTTCCGGTGCTGCCTTTGCCTCCACCCAAGACAACATTTAGAGAGACATCCTCCACCCAAAGAGTTAAAAATAATAATAATAATAATAATTAATTAAAAAAAAACCAAAAACAACTTATTCCCAATAACAATTCACGAAAGGGGACGAAGAGGAACCACAACGTTCCTGAACACCCCAGTTGGAGAGAGAACTCTTCTGATTTCTCTCTCTCTAAACTAAACCCCTGCCACGTTAGTTTGAGTTTGAGTTCACACCACAATTCCCTGGCGAGACATTAGAAAGATACTCAAGTTCAATCATCACAGAACTCAAAATTAACATTAGAAACTTGAAAAACACTTCCCCCGGACACGACCAAATACCAAACATTATTCTCTAAAAAGGCTCTATCTACTCTCCTATTACAACACCTCACAAACATCTCACTGGTTACTACCCCGACACGTGGAAAAAAGCCCATCATCATCACCACGATTCCAAAGAAACAAACAGGACAGATCCGGATAATTTCCGTCCCATCAGTCTGTTAAGTTGCCTTAACTAACTGATGGAGAAAATTATCTCAAATCGTCTTCTTCACTTCAGTGAAATAAATAATATCCTTCCGGAATCTCAAAATGCCTCCAGGAAAAACAGACAAACATCAGATCACCTCACACGACTCACCGAATCAGTCTACAAAGTTTTTAATAACAACCAGGTAACCATAGGTGTATTTTTAGATGTTAAAAAAGCATTTGACAGCGTATGGCACAATGCCATCAAGTACAAAGTAACTCATCTAAAAATAAACCCTACTATAGTTAAATGGATATCAAACTTCCTAACAGATAGAACAGCACAAGTAAAACTCAATAAAACTATATCTAAATCATTCAATATAACTGCATGAGTGCCCCAAGGATCAGTCCTTTCTCCACTACTGTATATTATTTTTGTCAGCGACATACCTTTCCCCAGTTTAACATACACTCACAATTCACAATATGCAGACGACATTGCTATCCGGAGTACCTCCAGAAACCCAGTAATGGCCATGTCTCGCGTTCAAGAATCACTTAACAACGTCTTGAACTGGAGTAACAAGTAGAGAGTAGTTTTAAATCCAACCAAAACACAAGCAATCACCTTTTACAAGAAACTAAAAATATAAAGAAAAACTCTAGAAAAAGTAAAATTATCACTCGGAAATACGCCCATTAACATGAGCAAACATATCACATTCATTGGTGTCACTTTCGACACAAAACTAACAACGGAAAAACATGTTAACAACATACACTCATCAATCAGAAAACGCATTTCACATTTAATGACTCTAACCAGCAAACACTCAAACTGCTTATCATTATTCAAATATACAAGGCTCACATCCATCCGTTAATAGAGTATGGATGTCAAGTCACATATAATATGTCAAATAAAAGTACAACAAAAAGTACAACTAAGAGCAGCATACAGACTACCACCATACACTCCCGTAAACTATATACACCAAATCAGTAACTTACCAACTCTTAGAAACAGACTCACAGAAATGTCATACAAATATTATTTAAAAGCAGAACACAGAAACAATCTAAGTGCATCGCTCTAAATTAGCCAGTGCACCGACAAAATACATTTCACTATATGACATATTTCAGCAATCACAAATCACACAAAGTACATAAAAGATAAACCTTACGTATATAATATGTACTTCTTTTTCAGATCTCGGGCACAGGACAGGTAAATCTTTCGGCGCCTGTCCTGTGAAAGTGGGTTTTCTCGGGACATTCCCGTCCCCGTCACACAGCCAAATCTTAGGCATTGGATCTTTAAATCCCAGCCAAGGCAACATTATTGCCATGCCCTGAATCGTTTTGCGTTTATGTTCATGTTCATGTTCATATTTACTTTGACATTTGCTTTTTGGGATCTGGACTGGCTAGTCTCTCCAGTGCTACCTTTGTCTCGCTCATCAGTATTATGACAAACCTCACTCCTTCACCTGAAAAGAGTCAAAATAAAATTTCAACAATCTTTCACGAGAGGGGAGGAAGAGGAACCCCAATGTTCCTGCTCACCCCAGTTGGGGAGAGAATTCTCGAGATTTCTCTCTCTCTAAACTAAACCCCTTCCACGTTAGTCTGAGTTAATTACCCCACAAGTACACCACATTTCTAAAAACCTCGTAAATCGTCTCATAGCTTGTGTACTGCACGTCCTACTTTCTTAGTAATTTTGTTTTTCTCCATTGAGGGCAATTACTGTTTAAAGTTGATATTTTAAAGGCCCAAAAATTACTATTTTTTTCATTGAAGCTTTAAATTTATTTTTCTTACCATTGTGTTCTTTTAACAAAACTACATTATGGCTGAAGGCATTGGGCACATTTCATAAATTGTAAACATGAAATTTAAATCAGGATAAAAGTCATCATGTTTCTTAAAATATGTGGTGAAAATAATTTAAAGTCTAGTGCATGTAAACAATAACAAGTTACTTTATTTCTTCTCTAATGTTCTTACAGTAAGGAGGAATATGTTTTAAATAGATACAACAGTCTGCCCGCTGGTGCAACTGTTCTCAAGTAAACAACTTGTTTACTATGGGACTTGTAGAACACGAAAAAAAAATGATGCAAACTGCATTGTACTAATGTGAAAAATAAACTTACTTGTAGAACTTCAAAGCTAAAAAGAAAACACACTGGCTGAGTCACTTCATCACCCAGAAATAACACCATTGTCATCTCCAATCCTTATATTTATAAACTATTCTTAAATATACTGAAAAACTTTGTCTAGGCCTTTGGTATGAAATCTTTCAACCATCTTATGAACCACAGATCCCTCAAGCTAACAAACAAATTACAGTATTGAAAATATAGCTTACAATGATACGTAACACGTATTTTTCCTAAGGTGGATAAAAAGTTATTATATTTGCTACATATATTTCAAATAGTAAATATGGACAGGTGTAACTCATATTAGCCATACACAAGAAGTTGGTAATAGGTTGTTAAAAGTAATTCAGTTAAAAGCTAAAATCTATATACCTTTTGTTTTAGTTGCAAATTCTTCTGGTTTTCAGTATCCCTGTTATTAAGCATCCCACAAGGTAAACATTAAATAACGTGTAATAGACATAAGAAATAAACATTGTCAGAATATTCATTTGAACATTTTCTCTTGCAAGCAGGTTGAAAGAAAAACTTTCAAATCATGCTTACGAATAATGAAAATTTCTCGTGATGAGTTTTTATTCCAAGGTGCACTGGATTAGTATAAAATGAGGCAGTTCACCAAACTGAGGTTCTGATGAGAACAAGAATGGGAAGCTTGTAGTTCATGAAGAGCTAGATCTGTAAGGAGTGAAGCCACACTTTGGAAATCATTCATGTAAGACCCACAAACTTGAGAACAAGGATGGGAAGCTTGCAGTTCAGGAAGAGCTAGATCTGTAAGGAGTGAAGCCACACTTTGGAAATCATTCATGTAAGACCCACAAACTTGAGAACAAGGATGGGAAGCTTGCAGTTCAGGAAGAGCTAGATCTGTAAGGAGTGAAGCCACACTTTGGAAATCATTCATGTAAGACCCACAAACTTGAGAACAAGGATGGGAAGCTTGCAGTTCAGGAAGAGCTAGATCTGTAAGGAGTGAAGCCACACTTTGGAAATCATTCATGTAAGACCCAGAAACTTGAGAACAAGGATGGGAAGCTTGCAGTTCAGGAAGAGCTAGATCTGTAAGGAGTGAAGCCACACTTTGGAAATCATTCATGTAAGACCCAGAAACTTGAGAACAAGGATGGGAAGCTTGCAGTTCAGGAAGAGCTAGATCTGTAAGGAGTGAAGCCACACTTTGGAAATCATTCATGTAAGACCCACAAACTTGAGAACAAGGATGGGAAGCTTGCAGTTCAGGAAGAGCTAGATCTGTAAGGAGTGAAGCCACACTTTGGAAATCATTCATGTAAGACCCACAAACTTGAGAACAAGGATGGGAAGCTTGCAGTTCAGGAAGAGCTAGATCTGTAAGGAGTGAAGCCACACTTTGGAAATCATTCATGTAAGACCCACAAACTTGAGAACAAGGATGGGAAGCTTGCAGTTCAGGAAGAGCTAGATCTGTAAGGAGTGAAGCCACACTTTGGAAATCATTCATGTAAGACCCACAAACTTGAGAACAAGGATGGGAAGCTTGCAGTTCAGGAAGAGCTAGATCTGTAAGGAGTGAAGCCACACTTTGGAAATCATTCATGTAAGACCCACAAACTTGAGAACAAGGATGGGAAGCTTGCAGTTCAGGAAGAGCTAGATCTGTAAGGAGTGAAGCCACACTTTGGAAATCATTCATGTAAGACCCACAAACTTGAGAACAAGGATGGGAAGCTTGCAGTTCAGGAAGAGCTAGATCTGTAAGGAGTGAAGCCACACTTTGGAAATCATTCATGTAAGACCCACAAACTTGAGAACAAGGATGGGAAGCTTGCAGTTCAGGAAGAGCTAGATCTGTAAGGAGTGAAGCCACACTTTGGAAATCATTCATGTAAGACCCACAAACTTGAGAACAAGGATGGGAAGCTTGCAGTTCAGGAAGAGCTAGATCTGTAAGGAGTGAAGCCACACTTTGGAAATCATTCATGTAAGACCCACAAACTTGAGAACAAGGATGGGAAGCTTGCAGTTCAGGAAGAGCTAGATCTGTAAGGAGTGAAGCCACACTTTGGAAATCATTCATGTAAGACCCACAAACTTGAGAACAAGGATGGGAAGCTTGCAGTTCAGGAAGAGCTAGATCTGTAAGGAGTGAAGCCACACTTTGGAAATCATTCATGTAAGACCCACAAACTTGAGAACAAGGATGGGAAGCTTGCAGTTCAGGAAGAGCTAGATCTGTAAGGAGTGAAGCCACACTTTGGAAATCATTCATGTAAGACCCACAAACTTGAGAACAAGGATGGGAAGCTTGCAGTTCAGGAAGAGCTAGATCTGTAAGGAGTGAAGCCACACTTTGGAAATCATTCATGTAAGACCCACAAACTTGAGAACAAGGATGGGAAGCTTGCAGTTCAGGAAGAGCTAGATCTGTAAGGAGTGAAGCCACACTTTGGAAATCATTCATGTAAGACCCACAAACTTGAGAACAAGGATGGGAAGCTTGCAGTTCAGGAAGAGCTAGATCTGTAAGGAGTGAAGCCACACTTTGGAAATCATTCATGTAAGACCCACAAACTTGAGAACAAGGATGGGAAGCTTGCAGTTCAGGAAGAGCTAGATCTGTAAGGAGTGAAGCCACACTTTGGAAATCATTCATGTAAGACCCACAAACTTGAGAACAAGGATGGGAAGCTTGCAGTTCAGGAAGAGCTAGATCTGTAAGGAGTGAAGCCACACTTTGGAAATCATTCATGTAAGACCCACAAACTTGAGAACAAGGATGGGAAGCTTGCAGTTCAGGAAGAGCTAGATCTGTAAGGAGTGAAGCCACACTTTGGAAATCATTCATGTAAGACCCACAAACTTGAGAACAAGGATGGGAAGCTTGCAGTTCAGGAAGAGCTAGATCTGTAAGGAGTGAAGCCACACTTTGGAAATCATTCATGTAAGACCCACAAACTTGAGAACAAGGATGGGAAGCTTGCAGTTCAGGAAGAGCTAGATCTGTAAGGAGTGAAGCCACACTTTGGAAATCATTCATGTAAGACCCACAAACTTGAGAACAAGGATGGGAAGCTTGCAGTTCAGGAAGAGCTAGATCTGTAAGGAGTGAAGCCACACTTTGGAAATCATTCATGTAAGACCCACAAACTTGAGAACAAGGATGGGAAGCTTGCAGTTCAGGAAGAGCTAGATCTGTAAGGAGTGAAGCCACACTTTGGAAATCATTCATGTAAGACCCACAAACTTGAGAACAAGGATGGGAAGCTTGCAGTTCAGGAAGAGCTAGATCTGTAAGGAGTGAAGCCACACTTTGGAAATCATTCATGTAAGACCCACAAACTTGAGAACAAGGATGGGAAGCTTGCAGTTCAGGAAGAGCTAGATCTGTAAGGAGTGAAGCCACACTTTGGAAATCATTCATGTAAGACCCACAAACTTGAGAACAAGGATGGGAAGCTTGCAGTTCAGGAAGAGCTAGATCTGTAAGGAGTGAAGCCACACTTTGGAAATCATTCATGTAAGACCCACAAACTTGAGAACAAGGATGGGAAGCTTGCAGTTCAGGAAGAGCTAGATCTGTAAGGAGTGAAGCCACACTTTGGAAATCATTCATGTAAGACCCACAAACTTGAGAACAAGGATGGGAAGCTTGCAGTTCAGGAAGAGCTAGATCTGTAAGGAGTGAAGCCACACTTTGGAAATCATTCATGTAAGACCCAGAAACTTGAGAACAAGGATGGGAAGCTTGCAGTTCAGGAAGAGCTAGATCTGTAAGGAGTGAAGCCACACTTTGGAAATCATTCATGTAAGACCCAGAAACTTGAGAACAAGGATGGGAAGCTTGCAGTTCAGGAAGAGCTAGATCTGTAAGGAGTGAAGCCACACTTTGGAAATCATTCATGTAAGACCCAGAAACTTGAGAACAAGGATGGGAAGCTTGCAGTTCAGGAAGAGCTAGATCTGTAAGGAGTGAAGCCACACTTTGGAAATCATTCATGTAAGACCCACAAACTTGAGAACAAGGATGGGAAGCTTGCAGTTCAGGAAGAGCTAGATCTGTAAGGAGTGAAGCCACACTTTGGAAATCATTCATGTAAGACCCACAAACTTGAGAACAAGGATGGGAAGCTTGCAGTTCAGGAAGAGCTAGATCTGTAAGGAGTGAAGCCACACTTTGGAAATCATTCATGTAAGACCCACAAACTTGAGAACAAGGATGGGAAGCTTGCAGTTCAGGAAGAGCTAGATCTGTAAGGAGTGAAGCCACACTTTGGAAATCATTCATGTAAGACCCACAAACTTGAGAACAAGGATGGGAAGCTTGCAGTTCAGGAAGAGCTAGATCTGTAAGGAGTGAAGCCACACTTTGGAAATCATTCATGTAAGACCCACAAACTTGAGAACAAGGATGGGAAGCTTGCAGTTCAGGAAGAGCTAGATCTGTAAGGAGTGAAGCCACACTTTGGAAATCATTCATGTAAGACCCACAAACTTGAGAACAAGGATGGGAAGCTTGCAGTTCAGGAAGAGCTAGATCTGTAAGGGTGAAGCCACACTTTGGAAATCATTCATGTAAGACCCACAAACTTGAGAACAAGGATGGGAAGCTTGCAGTTCAGGAAGAGCTAGATCTGTAAGGAGTGAAGCCACACTTTGGAAATCATTCATGTAAGACCCACAAACTTGAGAACAAGGATGGGAAGCTTGCAGTTCAGGAAGAGCTAGATCTGTAAGGAGTGAAGCCACACTTTGGAAATCATTCATGTAAGACCCACAAACTTGAGAACAAGGATGGGAAGCTTGCAGTTCAGGAAGAGCTAGATCTGTAAGGAGTGAAGCCACACTTTGGAAATCATTCATGTAAGACCCACAAACTTGAGAACAAGGATGGGAAGCTTGCAGTTCAGGAAGAGCTAGATCTGTAAGGAGTGAAGCCACACTTTGGAAATCATTCATGTAAGACCCACAAACTTGAGAACAAGGATGGGAAGCTTGCAGTTCAGGAAGAGCTAGATCTGTAAGGAGTGAAGCCACACTTTGGAAATCATTCATGTAAGACCCAGAAACTTGAGAACAAGGATGGGAAGCTTGCAGTTCAGGAAGAGCTAGATCTGTAAGGAGTGAAGCCACACTTTGGAAATCATTCATGTAAGACCCACAAACTTGAGAACAAGGATGGGAAGCTTGCAGTTCAGGAAGAGCTAGATCTGTAAGGAGTGAAGCCACACTTTGGAAATCATTCATGTAAGACCCACAAACTTGAGAACAAGGATGGGAAGCTTGCAGTTCAGGAAGAGCTAGATCTGTAAGGAGTGAAGCCACACTTTGGAAATCATTCATGTAAGACCCACAAACTTGAGAACAAGGATGGGAAGCTTGCAGTTCAGGAAGAGCTAGATCTGTAAGGAGTGAAGCCACACTTTGGAAATCATTCATGTAAGACCCACAAACTTGAGAACAAGGATGGGAAGCTTGCAGTTCAGGAAGAGCTAGATCTGTAAGGAGTGAAGCCACACTTTGGAAATCATTCATGTAAGACCCACAAACTTGAGAACAAGGATGGGAAGCTTGCAGTTCAGGAAGAGCTAGATCTGTAAGGAGTGAAGCCACACTTTGGAAATCATTCATGTAAGACCCACAAACTTGAGAACAAGGATGGGAAGCTTGCAGTTCAGGAAGAGCTAGATCTGTAAGGAGTGAAGCCACACTTTGGAAATCATTCATGTAAGACCCACAAACTTGAGAACAAGGATGGGAAGCTTGCAGTTCAGGAAGTGCTAGATCTGTAAGGAGTGAAGCCACACTTTGGAAATCATTCATGTAAGACCCAGAAACTTGAGAACAAGGATGGGAAGCTTGCAGTTCAGGAAGAGCTAGATCTGTAAGGAGTGAAGCCACACTTTGGAAATCATTCATGTAAGACCCACAAACTTGAGAACAAGGATGGGAAGCTTGCAGTTCAGGAAGAGCTAGATCTGTAAGGAGTGAAGCCACACTTTGGAAATCATTCATGTAAGACCCACAAACTTGAGAACAAGGATGGGAAGCTTGCAGTTCAGGAAGAGCTAGATCTGTAAGGAGTGAAGCCACACTTTGGAAATCATTCATGTAAGACCCACAAACTTGAGAACAAGGATGGGAAGCTTGCAGTTCAGGAAGAGCTAGATCTGTAAGGAGTGAAGCCACACTTTGGAAATCATTCATGTAAGACCCACAAACTTGAGAACAAGGATGGGAAGCTTGCAGTTCAGGAAGAGCTAGATCTGTAAGGAGTGAAGCCACACTTTGGAAATCATTCATGTAAGACCCACAAACTTGAGAACAAGGATGGGAAGCTTGCAGTTCAGGAAGAGCTAGATCTGTAAGGAGTGAAGCCACACTTTGGAAATCATTCATGTAAGACCCACAAACTTGAGAACAAGGATGGGAAGCTTGCAGTTCAGGAAGAGCTAGATCTGTAAGGAGTGAAGCCACACTTTGGAAATCATTCATGTAAGACCCAGAAACTTGAGAACAAGGATGGGAAGCTTGCAGTTCAGGAAGAGCTAGATCTGTAAGGAGTGAAGCCACACTTTGGAAATCATTCATGTAAGACCCAGAAACTTGAGAACAAGGATGGGAAGCTTGCAGTTCAGGAAGAGCTAGATCTGTAAGGAGTGAAGCCACACTTTGGAAATCATTCATGTAAGACCCAGAAACTTGAGAACAAGGATGGGAAGCTTGCAGTTCAGGAAGAGCTAGATCTGTAAGGAGTGAAGCCACACTTTGGAAATCATTCATGTAAGACCCAGAAACTTGAGAACAAGGATGGGAAGCTTGCAGTTCAGGAAGAGCTAGATCTGTAAGGAGTGAAGCCACACTTTGGAAATCATTCATGTAAGACCCACAAACTTGAGAACAAGGATGGGAAGCTTGCAGTTCAGGAAGAGCTAGATCTGTAAGGAGTGAAGCCACACTTTGGAAATCATTCATGTAAGACCCACAAACTTGAGAACAAGGATGGGAAGCTTGCAGTTCAGGAAGAGCTAGATCTGTAAGGAGTGAAGCCACACTTTGGAAATCATTCATGTAAGACCCACAAACTTGAGAACAAGGATGGGAAGCTTGCAGTTCAGGAAGAGCTAGATCTGTAAGGAGTGAAGCCACACTTTGGAAATCATTCATGTAAGACCCACAAACTTGAGAACAAGGATGGGAAGCTTGCAGTTCAGGAAGAGCTAGATCTGTAAGGAGTGAAGCCACACTTTGGAAATCATTCATGTAAGACCCAGAAACTTGAGAACAAGGATGGGAAGCTTGCAGTTCAGGAAGAGCTAGATCTGTAAGGAGTGAAGCCACACTTTGGAAATCATTCATGTAAGACCCAGAAACTTGAGAACAAGGATGGGAAGCTTGCAGTTCAGGAAGAGCTAGATCTGTAAGGAGTGAAGCCACACTTTGGAAATCATTCATGTAAGACCCACAAACTTGAGAACAAGGATGGGAAGCTTGCAGTTCAGGAAGAGCTAGATCTGTAAGGAGTGAAGCCACACTTTGGAAATCATTCATGTAAGACCCACAAACTTGAGAACAAGGATGGGAAGCTTGCAGTTCAGGAAGAGCTAGATCTGTAAGGAGTGAAGCCACACTTTGGAAATCATTCATGTAAGACCCACAAACTTGAGAACAAGGATGGGAAGCTTGCAGTTCAGGAAGAGCTAGATCTGTAAGGAGTGAAGCCACACTTTGGAAATCATTCATGTAAGACCCACAAACTTGAGAACAAGGATGGGAAGCTTGCAGTTCAGGAAGAGCTAGATCTGTAAGGAGTGAAGCCACACTTTGGAAATCATTCATGTAAGACCCAGAAACTTGAGAACAAGGATGGGAAGCTTGCAGTTCAGGAAGAGCTAGATCTGTAAGGAGTGAAGCCACACTTTGGAAATCATTCATGTAAGACCCAGAAACTTGAGAACAAGGATGGGAAGCTTGCAGTTCAGGAAGAGCTAGATCTGTAAGGAGTGAAGCCACACTTTGGAAATCATTCATGTAAGACCCACAAACTTGAGAACAAGGATGGGAAGCTTGCAGTTCAGGAAGAGCTAGATCTGTAAGGAGTGAAGCCACACTTTGGAAATCATTCATGTAAGACCCACAAACTTGAGAACAAGGATGGGAAGCTTGCAGTTCAGGAAGAGCTAGATCTGTAAGGAGTGAAGCCACACTTTGGAAATCATTCATGTAAGACCCACAAACTTGAGAACAAGGGTGGGAAGCTTGCAGTTCAGGAAGAGCTAGATCTGTAAGGAGTGAAGCCACACTTTGGAAATCATTCATGTAAGACCCACAAACTTAATGACAAGTTCTGGTAATTTACATGATCTTAATTTTAGAATGTATAACTTTTTTTTTAATTAGGCACTACCAATTTACATTTGTTTCTTATGTTCAGTGATATTAGTATTTAATATTTCAAAGGTTATAATATGGAAATTCAGCCAGTAAATATAGTGTATGTTATGTATGATACGCGTTATCTTATACTTTTTTCACCAACAGATTGTATTAGTTCAACAACAGTTTTCAGTCATAAAATTGTAACAATTTGTCCCCTAGTTTATCAAAAACAAAAGTATAAAATTTTAAACCCAACATTTCAATTTTGTGAGCCTACTGGTGTATTTTTTAATGAACTAGAATAACTGTATTAAAATAACCAACAAGTTTTTATATCAAAAGGTTAATGCATTTAAAGTTACTTAAAAAACGTAAAAAGACTTGATTTTTGCCCGCTTTATTTCACACCATAATCACAGGCAGTAGCAGTGTTCAGATGTTCCATGTCAACAAATAGACTTTCTGGTCCTAAGCATAAAAAAATGTATAACTAACCATAGTAGTGCTTACTATGTAAGTACAGGCCAGGAACAAAACGGCTATTGTATGTTATGTATTGTTCATTATTGTCTCAAATCTATGTCATAATAACATAAAACTTTTAAAAACACCTTCCGTTTAGGCAAAAAACATGATTAAAGTAAAGAGCCCACAAGTAGTGTGACAGTCACATGTTCCACAGATTATTCTGATTCTGGTATTAGAAGGGGTAGCTAACTAATGCTTGAAGTTGTTGTGATGATTTACAAATTATAATGTTGTATTTTAACTTGGGAAGTGTAGAAGCAGTATAGAGTTTCATTAACTTCAACACATGATATCCAGCCAGACAATTCAAGACAGGCTAAAACTAATGTCCTCATAGTGACTGTCATTCATTAAAAAACATTCATTAGTGTTGTGTAAAACAAGGGAAACAAGTAATACAAAAATAAGGATGATTTAAGGTTAGTAATGTCAAGAAAAGTACAGAAACAAGGTACAGGTGAATACACAAAACCATACAAAAAATCCCTACATAAGTAGTCACTGTGTCAATGTTACAAGCTTAAGGGAATTAGCCATTGTAAGACATTATAGCATTACTCAGTTTAAATGTTTTTATTCAAACCTGAATTCATGTGATTGAAAGTAATTCAATATTTAGCTGTAGATAAAATATATTATTTGAAATATGTGGCTACTTAGGTTGTGAGTTTTATGTATTCATCTACCTTGTTGGTATTGTCATCCTTGTGTTATCTTGTTCAATTTTGTTTATTAGTTGTATGTTTCATGTATACACATTACAATGTTGATATTTTATCAACATTGGTAATTCTATTAATCTGTTTTTCTATCAGTAAGTACTGATTATACTCTTGTTCACTTTGTACAACACATCCAAGGCTTTACTAAAATATTTATAAAAACACTAAACTTTGCAACAAACACAAATGTTTTAAGCTGCAGGCTTACTCTGACAACACAACAGTAAATTACTATGTTACATCTTCCACTTTTTGGGTGCCTAACCTTTAAGATGTTTTATTCAGGAATTTCAGAAATGTATCTATAGACATGTGTTCTGTCCATGACTAAGCCTACAACATAGTACATAAAACTTTATTAGTCTGATTGACCTTTTCATGTGAAGTGCATTTTTGTTCCTCAGAATGAGAGGAACAAAGCAACATAAGAACCCGTGTTAATTCCAATTAATCAAGTTTGTTTTCCATTTTAGTTTTAACTATAACTACTAGTCAACTGCTTGTTAGACAGTCTTTCATAAAAAAATTCACCCTAACTAGAATCTCTAATCATTAAAATTATTTCTGGAAACTTTGATTCTAAGTTGAAGTAATGAAAGTATTCTGTATTACAGTATTAAGTGTTATTTTTAATTTTTGGGTTATCGAAAAGTGACTTTTTGGGTTTAGAGATCAATATCATATTGTGAGTTAAGAAACATTTACGCCACTAACAAGTACCTGACCGTTTGGTTACCAATATGAACACAGTACACAACTACACTTAAAATTATTTTGTGTCACAAGTTAATCTTTTGAATATTAACAAATGTTTAATCCCTTGAAAGAATGAGAATTTCCTTACTCTATGTAAGGTTTCTAAATAATAAAAACAACATATTTTTAGGCACTTTGCACTATTCTATTAAGAATAAAAAATCAAAAATTGATGTTTTATGGTATGATAGAAAGGTAAAATTTTCATTGTTAGTTATAGCCAACTAATTTTAATAATGCACTTAGATTACACTATGTAACACAAATTTTGTTCCTGGATAGTATGTGTTATTTAAGTGCTTATGTTGTAAAAGTAAAGAAAATGACCATTATTCCCTTCAAACTTTGCTTTTGTGACCTGGATAATGAAATTTAGAAATTAATGTATTTTCTATGTAAAAACAGGCAAATTTGTACATTTTCATTTACATAAGGTCTGAATAAAACAACATATGAATCAAGATTTACATGTATTTATACTAAAGTTATACAAAAATGGTTAGAAGTGAGTAGTTTTTCGAGATTTGCAACTGTTATGTAAATCACTTTCACGTATCAGCCCCAGATATAGTCTTATATCATGATTTTGTTATACACTCCCTGGTCACAAAAGCAAAGTTTGAAGAGAAAAATAGGTCTTTTCCATTTACTTTAGGCATAGGCAATTTGGAAATAACACTTTATGCCCAGGAATAAAAAAAATAAAAATTTGTTACACAATATTATGATTGCAACTTATGAAAACTAGTTGAAGTTAACTAGTAATAAAGATTTTACCTTTCTTTGTACCAAAAATGTTGGTTTTTGTGTTTTTAATCTTAATAGAACCAGTTATTGGATATAACGTAGAGGCAAGTTAGCCAACATTTGTGTTTGGTATCTTGGTAATGGTGTTGGCCACACATTTTTTGTTTGGTATCTAGGAAACAGTGTTGGCCACATATTTCTGTTTGGTATCTTGGTAAAAGAACTACAGAGAAAGTCATTGCTACAATGCTTCTTTCTTCATCAGTTTTCTACAAGAATGTTAAAAGTTCCTCTGTCTTCTCTTTCATTTCTTATTGTGGATTTACATGGCAATATGCTTGCATTACAATCTTGTTACAATACCCATCTACACATCAGTGTGCACTTATCAATACATTGTTTTCTTATTTTATTCAATATTTCATTACCTGACAATAAAATGTTGGTTGTCAACTATGTATACTATAAAATGTTGATGTCTTCCTTTGTTTTTCAACCACTCTTGTCACATAAAATAAAAAAAAATATAATTTAAGAGTAACTTTAAGGAACTTGTAAACCATATTTTTCAAATACAGTTTCATGCTGTATACTGATCAGTTTGAATTTTTAAGTAACTGTCTTAATGTCCCTTTTATGGCTAATGTACGTTTTACGAGTAGGTTTAGCAGGACTGGACTTTTTATTGGTCATTACATAGCAAGAATTAAACATAAGTTAGAATTTTTATTCCTAGCTGTGCTTCTTACGACCTCATAGCAAGTACATAAGAAATAATTAAAATTGATTTTCACATAATAATCAATTAAATTATTTAAAAAAATATGTTCGTTTTGTTTGTAAAGAGTGAAAATAATATACTGAACTTGAATCTCACATTTAAAGCTGTTAAAAGATGCTTCTACTCAGTTTTATTTTATTATCATGTAGCAGTGTTTGGGAAAGATGTAACAACATTCTAATATACTCAAACCACAAAGGTATTTACAAACAGCTAAATTCAATATATTTGCTGTAGAATCACTTTTCTGTTAAAGAACTTGAATTAATCTTTCCCATAAAGACAACAGTTTATATGAAATTATAATATACATTTGAAATCATGAGTTTCAGGTGCACTTGTTGCTATATGATGACCACACAACGTGGTTTGGGTTTCCTGTCAGAAAAGTAAATCAAGAGCACAAACTTAATCAGATATTGACTTCAACCTCTAATTCAACAAGACTGATAGCTACAAGGAAAAAAACAACAAAAGAGTTATCTTTGACTAAACAAAGTTTAACATGAATAATAATGTCTCTTGAAGGAGAAAAACAATAACTTAAGTTACTTTCTTTCTGACTGAATTGTGAAAACTTAGAAATGATACTCTTCAATACTATTCATCATAAATCAAAGATAATGGTTCTCAATGGATGTTTAATCTAATGTAACTCAAGTTTTATTTCATCTTACAGTTTTAGTTTGTTTGTAATTTAGCACAAAGCTACACAATAGGCTATTTGTGCTCTACCCACCACAGATATCAAAACCCAGTTTCTAGTGTTATAAGTCTGCAGACATATTGCTGTGCCTCCGACAGGCTCCATACAGTTATATATGGTAAATAGATTCATACACTAAGAGCAGAATCATACAAAATTATTAGATAACTTAGGCAAGAAAAACATTGTCCATAACCAACAGCTACAAAGAGTTCATTCAAATGTTCATATTATCATCTGAATATTTCCATGATAGGCTGATAGTTATATCGATGGAATACATCAAGGAAATATAACAGGAAAACTAATGGAAGTACTAAAACTGACAAGTTTTGCTAACATCTTTTACCATATTCTTAAACAGTAACAATATATGAATAAGTGCGACTGAAACGTTTTAATGAATTAGGTATTACAATACAGACTGAATATACTTATACCACACAAGCTGTAACAAAACATCATGCATTAACATATGTAATATTCATACAACACTTCAGATGGTTTTAGTTGATTACAGTCAGTGTTCTACCTTCATAGGAGTATAATGTTACAGTCCAGCATACCTCAACCTCTTCTGTACCAGGAACAGGTTCAGTCTTGGACCAATAAAATGCAAGTAAAATGAAAAACCATTATGATAACCAAATGTCTGTCTTTGTTTTCACAAAATTCTGCATACCAGCAAGGTCACTGTGACGTATGAGTGCAGGTCTGCAGATTGATGGTTTATTGAAAATAGCTTGTCTCAACTTTCTACATTAATAATAGATAACAAACAAAGTGAGTCACTACATCTTTGTTCAGGAAATAACTGCAACAACAAAACTAAATGATAATATTCCAAAAACTATTCTCTTTGTTTTCTTGGTGCAGAGTTTCATACAGAATATTTCCTGCTTTCCGAACTAAGATTCTGCACAGAATATCTGTTTATCTTCATTCAGAGTTTTGGTGACATACGAAAGAAGAACCTGAAAACCAAAATTGTACACTTATTAAAATAAATTAATTTTGAAAATAACAAATAAGTTATTAAAGCAGTAGTAAAAAACATAATAGACATAAAATTATAGCATAAGATTAATGTCAGTATAAGTTTTGTAATTGTTTGCTGTCATTAAAGGTTTTAAATATATTGATTTGAAGCTATTTTTACACAAAATCAATTCTATTTAAACTGTATTTTTAACAGTTAAACGTTTTAAATTTTGACCTTATAGACTCCACAAACATTTTCGCATCAATACTGTTTTATAAAAAGTAATCTATTAACTCAGGTAGATCAAAGCAAGCATGTCATGACTTTTTACAAAGTTACATTCTCTACTTATTTATCAGCATATACAAAGAAACTTGCCATCAAAACATAGTTAGTAAACCAAATTTAAGTACAAGTTTGTCAGGAAATACTTAAAAAAACCTCATTCTCCTATAATACAAGAATGGTGAAATGTTATTTTCATTCTCCTATAATACAAGAATGGTGAAATGTTATTTTCATTCTCCTATAATACAAGAATGGTGAAATGTTATTTTCATTCTCCTATAATACAAGAATGGTGAAATGTTATTTTCATTCTCCTATAATACAAGAATGGTGAAATGTTATTTTCATTCTCCTATAATACAAGAATGGTGAAATGTTATTTTCATTCTCCTATAATACAAGAATGGTGAAATGTTATTCTTCAAGAATGGTGAAATTATTTTCCTATAATACAAGAATGGTGAAATGTTATTTTCATTCTCCTATAATACAAGAATGGTGAAATGTTATTTTCATTCTCCTATAATACAAGAATGGTGAAATGTTATTTTCAGGTCTTACCCCTTCTCTAATTTATGCACCACTCCTCTCTAAAAGTAGGGTTTAATGTAAATTATTCATTATAATATAAATATTACCAATGTAAAGCTAATATTTATAGCCTTCAGTCTTACTGTTTACATAATGATAAGATAGAAAATCAGACACCTGTCATATCCTCTCTGACAAATTACCAATAATTATTCTCTCCAAATTTTGTATTACATCATTTATAATGAAGTTTTAATTTATTGAATGATGTCTGTACAGTGATGATTACTTCAACTTATCTCACACTAAGCAGATAAAGGAACTGTATCTCAAAACAACATTTCAACTTTCTTGCATCATCTTTGTGTTAACAAACCTCTCTTTGTTAACCTGAAGGTGACCCAAGAAGGTCAAAATGTTGTTCTGTACTTTATTTTAATTAATGTTTTAACACCAATCTTTAGAATATATTTTTATTTCAACTGGGTTTCTCATCATGAATTTTCTTATACTGAAAATATATTTCCAATAGGTACTTTCCTGCTCTCACCCAAGGCTATCTTGACCCTGTACTGCCCTTTAAGCATTACTAAAGTTTTTCATTAACAGCACACCAGTCTTCTATATCCCATCAATTTCACACCATTTCAGAACATGCTGATCATGTGACTACCTTTCATCAGTCACACTGGACCCTTTATACTAGGCACAGCTAGTTCCCTCTACTATTCTAGAGTAATCCTCACTTTTGAAAATTAGTATGTATAAACTAGTGCCTTGTGTTACACCAGAGGAAACAGATAGGAATGAGAACCACATAACACTGCATGGAACAAATTGAACTAAATAGTCAATTGGAAACCAAGCGGAAGTACAAGTGTGAAATGGGAGGTAAGAAAATAAGAGAAAAGGTAAAAAAAACCTTCCCTGGGCAGCATATGTTTTGGAAAAAAGTCCCAATCCAGACATGATTCTTGGAGGAGAGACTGGGACACAAGTAAGGGCAGGATATGTTGCTCAAGATAGTGCCAGAGCAGAGGGAACCACATTTGAACAGGCATTTGTACACAGCAATGATCAGGACACAATAAGGAGTGGTCTGGAGAAGGGAAGACGACTCTTCCTGGAAGGAGTCTGAATGGATGACAGGTATATACTTGAAGGCCAATTCAAATTTAATTCATTGCACCTACTCCCACAGCTGAAGGATGTGGAATCACAGACCAAAAGGAAGGAATTTTGGCATTCTAGTGAATAGCAAACACATTTAAATGTAGTGTTCCCAACTGAGAAAGCACCTACCAAAATACCTATGGAAGAAAGGACCACTTCATGGTGAGAACCTGGTTGGATTGAGATAAGCAATCAGAATCTGTAAACAAAGAGATCTGGATTTGGTTCCAACATGCTTGTTAACATAGCTGATAACAGTGAAGTATTTGGAATGAACCATAAACACACACCTACCAGGAGGAAATGATACAGAGACCAACAAACTGCCAAATGTTTCAGAATGTTGAAAATGAAGTGTAGCTTCCTCAATGAACCTTGACTGAAATTCTCTTGGAATTAGAAAAGCCTCCCCAACCCACCAAGGAAGAATTAGTAAAGAAGTAATACTACAGACAAGGTGGAAGAATGGGAACCCTACTGTGGTCAGTTCCCTGTCAAGCCATCAAGTGAGGTTGGCCCTTATTCCAGCATGAAAGGTAATGGGATGATCCAAGAGAACATGAGAGAAGAGTTCCATTGGTCATGAAGCAACACCTGAAGCATAAAAGCACTAAAAGAACTTGCAAAATAAAAAGATACATAAATATTGAACTTGCAAGTCCACTCACAGAACTGACAAGATAAGATAAAGGACAGAGAAGTAAAACCTATCCTAAAGAACATTAGAATAAAAATACACACAGTTAACAATAACAAATTGACTCAAATCTATTCTCAAATTACATGTGACCAGTAGTAAAGGAAAATTAACTTATAATCCAAATAACAAACACTGAAATGAAATATAAATAAGGAACCAACACCACCCCAAAATTGACCAAAGTTACAATTACCGAAATAGAAACTATCATAAAAAACTCGTACCAAATAATTACCAAACTCTAAACATACAAATAAACTAAAGAAACTTATATGATCAAAGAATTATAAAAATCTAACTTATGAGATATTGAACAGAGAAGGTATGAAAGACCTAAATTATACACCCTTGTGCAAATTAATTGAAACAAATGGTCATTTTAAAATATTTTCAGCAATGGCGGTTAGTGTAGGCTTGCTGGACCCGCTGATTTCCTTTAATAGTTTTAATAGTTATTTTTTCACACAGACGACGTCATTAGCTGTGTTTTGCAGTACGGTCGATCAATTTTTGGGATATAAGACGAAATGTTGAGGAATATTATGTCATTCAAAATTGCGTTAGGCTTTTTTCACAAATGTGGCTATATGTTTTACTGCTAATCGGTCATCTTTCAGCAGTCATACACAATGGACGTGACTCCTAAAAATCGTACAAAGATTGTGACACTGCACAAGCACACCGGCATGAGTTACAGGGGAATCGCGGACATTGTTGGTGTTAGCCTATCGATCGTCAGCCATGTGATCAAGGTTAAGGTGAGTACCGTATCTATCACTTCGAAACGTAAAGAAAGATGTGGCCGAAAAAGGAAAACAACGCAAGAAACGACACGTACGTGGTTAGGAAGTGTGAAAGATCCACGAAAGACAAGTGACGCCATAAAAGGAGATTTAGAGGTCAAAGGAATAAAAGTCAGCTCTTCAATGGTTTGTCATAGGCTTCTTGATGTCGGTCGAAGGACAAGACCAGTCAAAAAAACTTCTTACCAACTCAATGAAGAAAAAAAATGGTATCAATGGGGTCTGAAATACAAGAACTGGATGTTAGAGCAATGGAGGAAGGTGTTATTCAGTGACAAGACTCATTTCTTTGTACAGGGTCAAAGAAGTCTGCATGTTCGCAGATCTCCAGGTGAGAAACTTCAAGAATTTCACATCAATCATTTCATAAAACATCCCTTGAAGAAGATGTTTTGGGGCTGTTTCAGCTACTATGGCATCAGAGGCTTACATATCGTAGAAGGTAGGATGTGAGGACCACAGTACATAAAAGTTTTGCGAAGAAGAGTCGTTCCAGAATTGAAAAAGAGATTTCCAGACGGATCTGGCATTTTTCAGCAAGTTCTGGCTCCGGGACACATTTAAACTTGTGAAGAATTTTATGACTACAACACGAATAAAGGTGCTGGACTGGCCTGGAAACTCTGGACTTAAATCCTATTGAAAATCTTTGGGCGATTTGTAAAGAAAGACTTCAAGGAAAAGACTGTATTACGAAAGATAAGTTAATTGAGGTGTGGTACCGCGATCCAAAAATTAGTAAAGATTGCAGTCAATTCGCGGACTCGATGCCAAAGCGGATTAATGATCTTCTGAAAAATAAAGGCGGTCATATCATGTATAAATTTGTGAATAATTTTTGGATTTTCAGAAACAAAATGCACAAAATTGAAAAAAAATCGTAATATTCTGTCTTGTTTCCAGGCGCGTATATTCCGGGCATGCTAGTTGTGCGCCGCACAGCCAACAAAATTAAATACGTAGCGAAAGAGTACATCAAAAGGTAAGTGTACTTTCTTGAATATTTTTAGGAAATCAAGTATAACATTACAGTCTTATGTTTTATTATAGCCCTCATATCGCACTTTCTCTTCTAAATAAAGATTACTCTGCTAATTTTGAGAAAAAAATATACATCGCAAGTCGTGCTGTAGGAACGCTGAACACCTTGATGGGCGGAGTCTTGCAGCTGCGCTGTGCCTCTCCCTGTAGCCGACTACAAAGAATGAAGGGAGGTGATTGGTCGAAAAACGGATCAGAGTGTGCTACTCGTTGAGCGTACCGTCTGTCGTTCTCTGTCCTATTTCTTGGATTCTCTTCAGTCTTCGTCCTTTATTCTCGCTGTCTCGCTGATAACAGAAAGAAGTATGGAAGGAAGGTTCCTTCCTTTTTCTGCCTATTGTGGAACGTTATAAACTTTTTAAAAATTAACCGTTATCAATATGGAAAATGATATTAATGAGTTGTTACGTTCTCCATTTTCCACAAAAAATTATGCGGACAAATTAAGAATTGTTCAAGCAGGCAAACCTAGGCCGCCTCTTCCAAGTCTGGTATCTACGCACAGAGATAAGAAAAATGAATATGTTCCACACTTTTCAGAATCTCAATATGATACCATTGAATTGCTAACAGGATGTAAAATTCGATCCAAGCTCTTTTGTTGGCCGTGTTTGTTATTTTCAACGGAGAAGCGGGTGTGGAATCAGCAGGGTTATACCGACTTAAATAATTTAACTGCAGCACTTCAGAAACATGAAAAGTCTCGTGCACATGTCTAGTCTTCCTTGTCGCTTAAAATGTTTGGCAAGCAACGCATAGAGACATTAGTTGACACTCAGCGGAAGGCTGAGATATCTCTCGTCACAATGAGCAAGTGAAAAAGAATAGGGAAATATTGAAAAGATTAATTGATGCAGTGTGCAAGTATATGATGAATCGAATACTTCAGATGATAAGGGAAACTATAAGGAGTTTCTCAATACCCTTAGAGATTATGACACGTGCTTGGACAGTCATATGAATACTGCTACAGTTTTTCAAGGAACATCGCCAACTGTTCAAAATGACTTAATTCAGGCTTTGTCTAACGTTTTAAAAAAGCATATCAAAAAGGAAATTGACAGCGCAAGATTTGTTGCAATCATTCTTGATGAGACTTCAGATGTGATGTCCAAGTCACAATTAACAACAGTGTTGCAGTTTGTTTGTAATGGAAAAGTTTTTGAAAGGTTCATTGGTTTCTCCGATGTCAGCGCGGATAGAACTGCTGACGGTCTTTTTAGTTATGTTGTTGATATCGCCAAGGAATTCGAAATAGAAAATAAATCGGTCGGGCAGACGTATGATGGCGCGAGTGTAATGAGTGGTCACATGAATGGATTGCAGAAAAAAAGTGTTGGATAAGTATCCCTTGGCGATTTTTACTCATTGCTATGCGCATGTTTTGAACCTGGTCTTGCAACAAGGTTTTTTCAGCATTAAGGAATGCAGAATTTTTTTCCAAACCTTGAGTGGATTATCGGCATTTTTTTCCAAGTCTTCTGAAAGATTACAGGCTCTGCATGAATATGTAGGCAGAAAATTGCCTTCTGTTGCACCCACGAGATGGAACTTTACCTCCCGTTTGACAAATACTGTACAACAAAATAAGAGTTCATTTAACTGAATTCTTTACAAACATTATTGAAAATCCTGAACATTGGGATACTGATGCTACTCTCAAATCGCGCGGGTTTCTGAATTTTTTGGAAGAATTTCAAACAAAGCTGCTTCTTGAGATATTTTCCAATATGTGTTCTTACACTGGTACTCTCTACAACATTCTGCAGAGCAAGTTCTATGACGTAATGTATTGTTGCGGTAAAGTCCAAGAGGTCTCAAGGCAAATACAGTATGACAGAAATAACAAATTTGATGATTTTTGGAAGGCAGCTTCGTCTAATGAAACCAGAAGCACGGAACCTGCATGCAAAAGATCGAAAGGATGCATGTCTGAGAAAGATTATTATCTTCAGCTATACCACAAAATTGCTGATAACACTGTATCGCAAATAGAGTCAAGATTTTCTTCCCTTTCGAAGTTTGACTTTCTTAACCTTCTTTGGCACAAAAACTACGAACAATATAAAATCGTATTCCCAGATAACTTGCTTGACACATTACAGCGCCGGTATGGGTTAATGTTTGATTACGTCCGCCTCAAAAATGAGCTCGCCGTTCTATACTCCAGCCCTGAGTTCTCAAAGCTGCAAATCTTTGAATTGGTTGAATTCATTGTCCAAAATGATCTTGCAAATCCCTTCAAAGAGGTTTTTAAAATGGCAGAGCTGG
The DNA here is from genome assembly GCF_004210375.1 of Tachypleus tridentatus. Taxonomy (NCBI): domain Eukaryota; kingdom Metazoa; phylum Arthropoda; class Merostomata; order Xiphosura; family Limulidae; genus Tachypleus; species Tachypleus tridentatus. Next base: position 106,983,124 of record NC_134834.1, read on the forward strand.
TATTAACTATACCAAGCAACACGGCTTCAGCTTCAGTTCTTTCTCTTCTTTGAAAAGAATCCACACTTGCTATCGTGCCACACAGGGCCAGGAAAGGATGTCAAGCCTAAGTTTGTTGTCAATCGAAAAAAATCTCTTGGCAGAATTGAGACAAGAGAGAAGCTTCTACGATGATGTCATTGATCAATTTGTTTCACAGACAAGAAGAATTGAGCTGATTTATAAATGAATTAAAGTTTTCTTTCCTTTTATGCTTTGCATTACCTTAGTGCATTGTGAGGTTTATAATGGCACTGGGTTTTTTTTGCTACACTTTTCCAAATGTCTATAGAATTAAGTTAATTTTAAATGAGCTAGAAAACATTTACGTTTTTTGCTTATATTTGTATGGATGCATATTTTCTTGTTCAATGTGAAACTTTTGCTTACTACAATGTACCTTAGGTAGCAGCCCACCCAACTACAAAACTCACGGTACGCCACTGCTTGTTTCAATTAATTTGCACAAGGGTGTAGTTTGGAGAACTAAGTCAATCCACATAAACTAACTAAACATATATATACCTACTGGGAGTGAGGAATGCATACTAAATATCTTATCACAGATTTCTTGGCAAAAAGAATAATACTTAAATCAGGCAATTATATGGATGTGAGGAAACAGGTAGAAAATGATGTAGAAAATAGTTCCACTTAGTAGATACATCCTTCTTCTCCAAAAATCATAGCATGAAAAGATGAAACTAAGATATGAACTACTTGTGAACTGAAGCCCATGTTTTCCCAGCAGGAATTGTTGAGCCCAAGATCAAAGGTCTTGTGTCAGAAACATTACCTACTATTGGGAGAATTTCATCATCCATCACATTAATTCTCGAATTCAGATGAACACATTACAAATATTTCTAAACCAAACAAGAAAAAACAATGGAAATCAAGCACAAGTAATGAAAACAGATATACGTTTCTGATCAAGAAAAATCGAAGTTTTGTTGTCACAACAAGTTAAAAACGCATCTGTACACTAGAATGCCAAGTTAGAAAGTGAGAATTACTCTATAATAGCACAGATGGCACAGTGCGATTGATGAAAGATAGTCACATGATCAGCATATTTCAAAATGGTGTGAAATTCATAGGTTATAGAATGTTATAGAAAAATTTTAGCAATCCTTAGAGGAAAACCAGGGTGAGGAGATGTAAGACACTATTTGTTTTTATACATTTGAAGATACTAACCTTGTGGTCACTTTTTTTTCGTTTCAGTCTGTTTTTCTTTTGGCTTAGCAGACCTGGCAAATTGCTGAGGTTTTAGTTAAGATAACTCTTTCATCAATATTAACATACAGTGGGTTACGTGACTAGTGTGTTGACAGCATGTTTAATGACTAGTATTGACAGCATGTTTAATGACTAGTATTAAAAGCATGTTTAATGACTAGTATTAAAAGCATGTTTAGTAACTAATGTTAAAAACAGGTTGAGTAAATGATAATAAAAGAAATTTGTAAAACATTTCTTTCCAACAGAAATCAATAAAAATCAGCTGCCTACTGTTTTCAAAATATCAACAGTTTCTAATCTAGTAGAACTTATTTTTATGACAATGTTCATCAACTTAAGTTAGCTGTATTTGGCAAAAGTACCAATTCAATACAATAATCCTGTTATGAAAGAAAATACAAGAAAACCATTCAACAACAACAACACAACAATCCTACTTAGAAATATTTAAAGCTTAGATATCACACAGGATTGTGTCTGAGGAAAGGCTCTGATAAATATAAAATCATTTCAGAAGTATTTACTTTCAGTGATATTTATTACTGTTTAATCTATCTTTACCATTTTCCAAACTCTGTGTGATCTGTTTCGACCATACTAAAGGTCCATCTCCACCAGTTAACTTACTTTATGTAAGGTAATCTTATTAAAGCCTATGCTTTTAATCTTTATGTTTCTATAAATTTTTTATTGTTACTTAGCTCAAAGGAAGTTTAACATGTGATGGGCATGGCTTGAACATGTGGAACTTTCCTCAAAATTTAGAAAATAATTTCAACCATGTATATTCATTTGTTTCGATTTTTGTTACTTTATTTATCTTCTACTTTTTATTGTTATGGATTCTGGTCTTTGTCATGACAATGGAAAGTGAAAAAAGTAAATAAATAAAGTAACAAAAATCAAAACATATGAATGTTTTCTTTGCATCACATCTTTTGGTATTATTTCCTATCTCAAAATCCATCTGAGTGGATGTACATAAATATAATAATTAAAAGTATCTTACTTTTTTGGCTCACTTGTACTCAATTACTGCAGCTAAAATTAATTTACTGTATTACCATCTGTCAGTTTGTGGAATGAATTTGTTCAATGCTGTGAATATGAGTTTGTGTTTCAACAAAATCAAAACAAAAAACAGTTATCTATAAAGAAATCAAGGAAGTGAAGTTCATACTAATAGTAGTTAGTCTATAAAGTTAGGCCTATCACAAGCCCTGGTATTGGGCAAAAGGTCTTGTCAGCACTAACTGTAGCAGATATAGTGTGGTGAACATATTATATATTCTTTGTTTTCATTCATAAGTTCTTAGAAATGATTTTGACTAATCACAGAATTAGAAAAATTAAACATTTTTGTTGTCATTAAATGGATTGGGTTTTCTATTATTCTTTTTATCAGATATTCTAAAAATACTCTGCCAATGATAAAATCAATCATAATATTGTTAGCAAGAGTAGGACTATTTTGGTGAAAAATATTGGATTTAGACTCAAAAATGATAATTTTTTTAAGTAAGATTGAAAATTTAAAGAAAATTATAAAACAGTGGAAGGAATAAGGATAAGAAGAAACTTAGAAAACAATTTAAGAGAAAAATTATAAGACACATTTTACAGAATAAGAAAAATTAATTTGATTGAAAACAAAATCAAAGAAAACATTGGAAATATACAATACAAAAGAATCAAAAGAAACCACAGTAAATGTATTAAAGTATGCCAATAGCATGATAAAATATCTAGAAATTAAAATGACAAATGCAAAGATCAAACCAGCCTTAATCATTTTGGCATTCACTCAAGAATATAGTTAAGCAAATTAAATATAATAAATTACATATCAGTATTGACTACATTCATATAAAATAATTAATTAACACTTATATCTATTAACATAATGAATTATACAACTAATGAAAATAAGTATTTTCAATCATTTGAATTACATAAGAAATCAAAATTGAATTAATTCAAAGTTATTCAAATTAATTGATTCATGTCACAACTTGTTAAAAAAAGGAACGATTTGAAGTTAATGTTTCTAGTTATTACTATTTCCAATTATTTCAACTATTGAACTCATGTGGGGTAATTAAATACATGGATGTAGTTTATCAATGGACCTGATGATTACTTGGTTAGCAAATACAAAAAATTGCTCAGCTTTGCTAAAATATTTTAGCCTCTTGCCTAAGCCACTACTAACTATGTAATATGGAATATCAAAAATTGTCTGACTTACACCTGTTACCATTACTGTTTTGCCACCTGTGACTAGAAAACGTCTCTGAAGAAATCCAGTAACATACTATCTCATCAAGTAATGAAGTTTATAGCAAGCCAGTTCAACATGATCATCCACTACACACCCTAACAGACAAAGACTTACAATAATGTTTTTTTCAAAATATTTTCTTGAATGGTTGTTATATAACACTTTAAGTTACAAGCACACAACCTTGTTCATGGCACATTTCTGCCAACAAGGCCTTTTGCTCCTTGCTGGAAATCAAACACATAAAGTCACCACCAAAACACTATTTATATTGTAACGTGTAGGCAAAATATTTTGTGCAAATGCATAAGGAGCTATAGGAGTACACTCAATCATTTCTCAAAATGCATAAGTGGTGTTGTACCTAACATAGTCTAGTATAAAAACACAGGATGGAATAAACAAACTTTATTCTGTCATTAGCAGTAGAAAACACAATACAATGTCATGTTTGAGACAAGTGGAGAAATTAGATACTTGTTGTGCCCTTGCAAGAGATATTGTTTTTAAAATTTGGTTTAAAATGGTGTAAATGGGTGAAAATGGGAACTCACTTCTCCTAGATAGGATGCCAGTCTATTGTAGGTTAAACCTAAACAAACAACTGGTACCAAAATTTGGGAAGATTGGGTTAAGTGCCTTGTTTTACAATACTGATCATGCTGCCCCCTGATGGAGAACAATCAAAATTAGAGAACAATAAGAGAAGAACAATCAAAATAGTTCCAACACTGAGAAGACATTGGTCATATTGTCACAAATACAACATAAGATGTGGACCGTGAACAGCTAATGCGGGCAGCAAATTGGTCAGAAAGTCCTGAGAAATAGGGAGCAAAGTCGAATGTCCAATATACAAGTGTCTAGAAACAACAGGTGTGGAGACCCTCTTACATCACTAAAACTATTTAAGGATCTATTTACAGCACAAGATGTGGATATTCAAGTACACTCATGAAATGTTTGCTAAAAGATCCATCTATGGCACAAATTGTGGAGGTTCTATATGCCACTGAAATCTTTGTTTAGGGATTCATACATGGTGCAAGGTGTGTAGGTTTTTTTAAGCCACTGAAACCAAAGCTTAACCCAAAAATGTCAGCATGGGGTCAATATGGTTCAATATCACCTGGTGTTAATGACTGAAAATTTAATACTAGCATTCTATGGTTAAGCATCTATTATCTTAAATATCCAAGCACTGCCATGGATGTGTCATATCAGACTGATTTATCACGATTATCTTTCTGAATAGCTTTGAATGTGTTCCATAGTCCACTTCATGTTTAGGAGTTAAAAAGAGTGCATCTATGAATGCCAAAAAATATTTTTAGCAGAGTTCATGGCAGGTGTTGATGAAATTAGTCACTGTACACTCTCTATTTCTGAAAGGTCAAATAAAAGTTGGTTCTACAGATTTGTCTTGGGACCATTTCTCGATTAAGGAATAAATATTCCAGGTTAAGCAATGTTTGCAGTTACAAGTTATTGCACATTCATGTAATAAAGGGTCTCCAACAAGTATGGTTCTGTACAAGATGCACCATATTTCCCTGATCTTGCTCCTGCTAACTACTAGTTATAAAGCTTTCTCACCATAATCATGCAATGAAGGTCTGGGTATTTTTGGAGAAGTTATAACTAATATCTTTGCCTGAATGGATATAACTGTTGAAGCAACAACGGCTACTAAACTGATTCCTCTATTGTCGTTTACAGACACTTCTGCAACCCTGTACACAACATATTTTACCCATATGTTACACAATTAACCCTACAGACTATACTCATTACCTCCACTAACATATCTCCATTAGCTTGCTAATACCCCAAGTATCTCAAACCTCCTCAATTTTTCTTGGACAATACTAAGTTTTTCCTTCATGGGAAAAGGTAAAAAATCAAATTCTAAAGGGCACCAAAACTAATGGCTTCCACCGAGGTTAATGTGAGAAGTATAATAAGTCTTACATACGTTTCTTAAGAGATTCAAAGATGTTACTTGAATAAAAATTAACACTGAGATTTGAAAATACCAAATTACATACCATAATACTAGAGTAAACTAAAAAGGATACCACAACTAATGGTTTTCCATATAGTAGGAATCCATTTGTTTCTGATAGAGCTTTTGAAGCCTCCTTTTCACTGGCGAGAGTTACAAATGCTTGTCCTTTCATTCGACCTTCCTTCATGACACGTAGATCATACCTGAAATCCAATTTCAATCATTTCAACTGACTTATAAAACACATCTTTTTCAGTAATGGCCCAGCAATGGCAAATCATATACTAATAAAATTAGTTTACTATTATATTATTTATCCTGTTAGGTAAACAGTCACCATTAGACACAGACTACAAAAGCCATTTTTCTTTTACTCATCTGAAACTATTCAATCACTTAAACATACTACCAGTCTAAAAAGTTTTATTGTTATATTAAACCAGTCATATAAGTTTATGTATGCCAGTAATTAACTTTAAAGAGGAGAGAGGATTTAATGGTAGAGTACTAGAAATCTTAAGACTTATTTTAAAGTTTCAATATGTCTACACAATATGGATAACACTAGGCAAAAGATTGATGAAAAAGTTCAATTACAGTAACACTTCCAAACCTGATGAAATAGGTTTGAATACTGCTAGACACTTTTATAGGGAAAGAAGGGAATTTCTCAGCACAAATAACTCAAGCCACTCCAAATTTTTACCATTTAAGTATAAAATTACATCCTTGGGAAGTGATTTACTTGTTACTTTTGTAGCATTTGCTACATGGACATTTTCACAGTCAACTCAATTCACAGTAAGTTTTATACTTGGCTTTGCCAATCATGGAAATAAAAATAACATCTACTACTGTCTATTTTTCCTTGCTACATTGTTGTTCTTACACCAAAAGGAAATAAATTTGTTCATGATTCAGTGCTGCTTCACTTTCTGGCATGGTAATAAGAAGATATTTCTAGGATTAGTATTCTCAGCACCCACAATGTACCACCTAATAAAATGCCAGAAAGAGTTGATTGGTACAAAGCAACTATGCTATATCCACCAAACCAATCACTAAAAAAGTAAAAATAAAAGTAAAATTATTAAAATATGTAAAAAAAATCATGTTGAAACAAAACAAAATCCAATTTTTGGATAAAAATTTAAAGAGTTAAAAAGGTCAATGGCTCTTAAAAATTTAAAAACATAAGTAAGGTGGACAGCGTCATCATTGCCAATGACACTGTCCAACATCAAGGGTGAACCCATAAAATATGTCTGAAATAGTGCTGCCACTCACAGTCGTAATGATGGCATGACAGTAAAACGTGGGCTATTGTGACTTGAGTGTCACACAGACCACACATTGGTGCATCAGTACCAGATAAAAGAAAACAATGAATTAAAAAACTGTGACCAATAGGTGGCCTAAGCAGGATGACTTCCTCCTTGTGATCCTTATGGAAGCAAGACAGCCAAAGAGCAATAGAAGGTTTGATCTGGAAAAGCTTGTTATCACATTGCTTATTCCAGGTCAAATGCCAACTGGCATGGAGCTAAGCTTTGAATAGAGGACCATAGTCCATGTATGGGACAGGCATGGCAGTGATAGTAACAGAACGAATGGACTTAGCTGCTCAGTAAGCTTGTTTCTGCATACCAGACCACATCATTATTCACATGTGCTATTTATAAAATTGATGTATTGCACAGTTTCTGCACAATCCAGAACAAGAGAAATAGCATACAATTCAGCAGTGAACACAGAAATTGTAGAAGGGATCCAGTGCAACCACTGAACCACTATAAACCATGACAGAGCCTACAGAGTCGCTTGATTTTGGACCATCTGAATAAATGGGAATGGAAGGATAATTCAGAGATTTTTGGCAAATAACAAACAGTATTTCCAATTGGTAATGTCTGTTTTTCACAGATGACTTAAAGATAGGTCACATTTGGGGATGGTAATAAGCCATGGTGGGATGGGTTGAACAGTGGATACAGCATCACCATCCAAGGATAGACCCAATTCATCCAATTGCACCTCAACACAAAGGCCAGAAGGAACAATGGAAGACCACCTACTCTGGAAAAGTAAGGCCTAAAGAAAAAAGAAATCACAACCCCAGGTGGGATACTGTTGTAAGGATCAAAGATATGATTGTTTGTTTGTTTTTTGAATTTCGCACAGAGTTACTTGAGGGCTATCTGTGCTAGCCATCCCTAATTTAGCAGTGTAAGATTAGAGGGAAGGCAGCTAGTCATCACCACCCACTGCCAACTCTTGGGCTACTCTTTTACCAACGAATAGTGGGATTGGGATTGACCGTCACATTATAATGCTCCCACGGCTGAAAGGGCAGGCATGTTTGGCACTAAGGGGATGCAAACCTGCAACCCTCAGATTACGAGTTGCATGCCTTAACACGCTTGGCCATGCTGGGCCTTCAAAGATATGAAGCATACAGTAAAGATAGTTGCAAACTGCAGAGGTGTAGAAAAGATTCATGAGACTGTGTACAAACTCTGAACTGGAGAAGTGCAGAAGGCTCTTATGGAGAGCCAAAGCACCTGATGGTGAACAGGGTCCAACATCTTCAAGGCAGAGGTAATGGCAGAACCAAAGACAAGAGAACCACAGTTAAGTTTTGATCAAATGATAGATTTTTCACATAAAACATCGATCTGGTCCCCAAGAAGTGTAAGAGGGGACACAAAGGATGTTCCGTGCCCTTGTAAACTTGACATGTAACTGCTTGATATGTAGAATAAAGGTCAACTTATGATCAAATATAAGCCCCAAGAACTTTGCCTCAGGAATCATGGGAAATAAAACTTCTCTGAAATGGAGCTCAAGATTGAGGTGAATACCCTGTGAGCAGAAGTGCATGCAAACGGTTTTAAAGTAAGAATAAGAAAAACCGTTTGTTGTAGTACCCTTCAGTAAACGATTGAAGGCAGTCTGTAGCTGCTGCTTAGTAAACCTCATGCTCAATAGCTTACATGAGATGTGGAAGTCATCGATACAGAGATCATTTGCAACTGTAGGGAGAGTTGTTCACTGATGAAATTAATCTTTATAATGAAAAGTGTGACACTCAAAACACAGCCCTGAAGGACTCCAAGTTCCTGTGGGAAAGAACAGGAAAATGTTGAACCCACATGGACTTGGAATTGCAGGTCCATCAAATAATGTTTAATAAAAATGGGCAAATGGCTATGCAACCTATATGAGTGGAGCAGCATGCCATATCATAAGCTTTCTCAAGGTTAAAAAAAACAACACAGAAACAAGATATCGTCACTTGAGAAAAGCTTCCCTGATTGACGTTTCAAGTCGAATCAGGCAGTACATGGTGGAGTACTGTTGTTGGAACCTACACTGGGAAGGCAAGAAGAGGTTGTTTGCTTTAACTAATCAAACAAGAAGAGCATTAACCATCTTCTCTAAGATCTTACAGAGACAGCTCGTAAAAACAACTGGATGGTAGTTTGAAGGAACTTTGGGATCCTTCTAAGGCTTAGAAAGAGGAAGGACAACAGCACGGCACCAAGAAAAACATTCTCCTGCCACATCTGGTTAAAAACAACCAGAAGAAAAGCAAGAGAGGCTGGAGAGAGATAGTGCAGCATCTCGTAGTGAATACCATCAGGTCCAACTGATGTTCTGCCAGACTGATGAAGAGCAAGATTAAGTTCCACTAGTGAAAAGGAGTGATTATAGTCATAGAGACAATCAGTCCAAAAGGAAAGAGACCTCATGTCTTGATGGTTAAGAAGGTGAGGGATGAAGCTAAATGCATGAGAAAAGCTTTTTCTGAGAGCATCAGAAAGCAAGATTGAAAGGGAAGCAAAGTATACTGTCCACTGACTTTTCTAATCCTGTCCCATATAACTGGTGGTAGAAGAGATGCCAGATGTGTATTGAATCCATTATTCCTTCTAGCTTTGATGTTTGACCCACTGAGCATGTGCACAGGCCTGCTGAAAAGCAATGCAGTTTAAAAGTGTGGAATATCTACAAAAGGTATCCCAAGCCTATTTTTGAGCCTTCCATGCCAAGTGGCAGGCAGGATTTTGTCAAGGACAAGGATATTGTGGAAATTGTGTTGAGGTTTTAGGAATACACTGAGAAGCAGGCTGGACAATGCTGTCTGTCACTGCTGCCATGCAGTTGTCTATCGATGGCTTACTGATGACTGCAAGATCAGGTTCCAAGAGAGCAGTAAAAGAGGACCAGTTGGACTGGTCCAACTTCCATCAAGGCACAAGGGTTGGGTGACATCAACCATGGATAGTCTCTATCAAAATGATAGGAAAATAATCACTGCCACATGGGTTACTGTCAACCCTCCAAGAAAAGTGAGAGAAAATGAAGGGGAGCAGACAGAGAGATTAGTATCAGTAAAATATTAAATAGGTGCATGAAAATAAGTATAAGAGCCAGTATTGAAGAGAGAAAGTTTGTAATCCAAGAGCATATGCTCTATGGAAAGACCCCTCACATCAATATCAATATCAGCACCACCCCATAGGGAATTATGTCCATTAAAACCTCCCAGGATTAAAAAGAGAGAAAATAACTGTTCAATGAGGCATCAAGGAATGACTGATCATAGGTCTCTTCAGAAGACAGGCAGAGGGAACAAAGAGATGGTACGACCCAAGGAAACATGGATTGCTACAGTCTTCAAGGGTGGATGGAGAGAGAACAAACTGTTCAACCAGTAGTTCCATCCCTTCATGCACTTGTCTATCACACAATTTGTCATTTCTGTTCAAAGAAAACTGCTCAAGAGTGATTGCATCGGCAGGTTTTAGAAACGTTTCCTGTAAGGAGACACACACAGGATGGTGAGAATCAATAAAATCCTTAATGTTATCTATATTTGAAAGAAAACCCAGACAATTTCACTGTATTAAAGTGCCCGTTTTTATCTATGTGGAGGAGAATGGAGCAGGAAGCCCTTCTATTTTTTACTATGTTTTATTTCTTTATTAAATGAAGGTCAAGCAACCTCCATGGATCCTGACCTGGGTTGGGTAAGCCTGACCTGGGTTGAGTAAGCAATAATCCTTTTGCATTTCGAAGCTGCAGAAGAGAACATACCTGAGGAAACACCTGAACCCAAAACTAAAAGAAGTGGACCCAGGCAGCCACAGGAAAGAGTGGCATGGAGAAAGATTGAAGTATATGTAAATTCGTCAACTATATAACCTTGGAGGGTAAAAGATTCTTCATATGTTTTGCAAGTAACTCTGCTGGAGCCATGGAGAGATCTTTCTGCACTCCTACTGTAGCAATGGAATGGAGTGCATCAGCATATGTCCGAGATGGAGTAGGGGGGACAATAACTTCCAAATATCTGGGTAGGAGACATTGTTTATAGTCTTCAAGCATTGCACCTCTTTCTCCTCCACCCATTTAGGGCAAGAAATAGAGTAAGAGGAGTGTGAACCACTGGAGTTAACACAGTGTGTTTCCACTTTGCACTTGTAGGCATCGTGATCTTTGTCATCACAATGAGCACATGTTAAAGACCCACAACATGATGTTTTTGAGTGACCAAACTGCTGACACTGGAAACATCCGAGAGGGTTGGGAATGTACGGATCTACCTTAAAGATCAGACAACCTGCTTTAACTGTGGCAAGAATACGTGATGATGTAAACATCAATATCAGAACATTAGTAGAAATCACAATTACATCTTTGCGAGTAGAGATTCAGTGCACTGCAGAATTGCCTTGGCTGGACAAACCAGCGAGGATCTCCAACTGAGGATTGTTCTTTAAATCCCTCTCGACTGTAACTTCCCTGGAAGAATTCAAAGTTGCATAGGGAGTAACCTCTATGGGTATATCCTCAATGGCCTTCGATTTCAAGGAGGTTGGTATGTTGTGGTAAAGATGTTTCCACTAAAATGTTCCCAGAGCATAACTTCTTTACTGACTTGAGAAGCCAGCAAGCCCCTCTAATCCCTTCTGAGTGTGCATTTTCTTATAGCAAAGCCACATCGGGCTATCTGCTGAGTCCACCAAGGGGAAAAAAATCCCTGATTTTACGGTTGTAAGTTTGTAGACTAATAGCTGTAACAGTGGGGGACAAATTCATTTTGAATAACAAAGGGAGACATCTGTCCTAAGGATTTCTCAAATCAGGAATGCATAATTAGAAATTGAGGTACAGAATCTGACTGTGATGGTAACTGTACAACAGAGTTGTCCATCCGTGGTCATTTTCCAATAATCTGGTTTTTTTAATTTTTTCATTTATATTTATTTTTTCATGAATGGGGGTATCTATAATATAAGCAATACATTTTGGTGCCCATTGACTTCACTCACCATGGAGCCTTATGAGAAAATGCACCACAGTGGCAAACAAAAACACTGCAGCAGTGCCAAGGTTTCATGAATACTATACCCAAACACTACCATCGGACAAAATTTTCACAACACTCATTGAGAATGTCCAACACTGATACTCAATTAACCCTTGTCCAAGTACACCAGACAAATTACCCTGGAAGGGCCACACCAAAGCTGCCCGTCTACAGGCCAAAGTGGAGTGTCAGGGATAAAACCCTCAACCACTAGGATCCTCCCATCCCCTTCATGAGTTGCCATACACAGCAAATACGTAGGCAGATGTTTAGATCCCACAGGAGGTAAACCGAAAGTACAAAACCATGTACAGAAATCCACCTTGTTGGGGTCAGAACGAGGTAATCAAATGTCTTTTAACTTGTACATTATATGGGTGGGAATGATTCTGAAAGGGTTGCTGTAAAAGTGAAATTATATCTATACACACTCTCACACATATTTAAGATAAATTATTTTAAAGATTTAGCACAAACATTAAAGATAACAGAAAGGTTTACACTTACATGTTCTTTTCAACCTCTGAATCTCTGTCAATGTACCTGCCATATATCCAGTGCAAATCCTGAAATGTAAAAATGTATTATTACACAGTTTACAATATGATAAAGCAGCTCTCACTTCCATCCTTTACCTGACAATGTTTAACACAATATTATATCAACATTCACTACATTAAATAATACATGAAACTGTACATAACGTACTGCACTATTTACAATTGAATACAACTCATTACATTGTTAGCAACGTATCATTACACATTGTTAACAAGAGGATAATGTACACAACTGACAATGAACTATTAACAACATAACCAACACTACACAAGTTTTAATACAAAACAAAATTTTCGTCTTACGCACCTTTTCAACAACCTGTTTAGCTAGGTTTTTAATATAAAGTCTGGAAGATGGTTCTCCTGCCTGATAATTTCTGAAAACTGAGAGACTTTTTTTTTCTGTAAAAGTCCAAATAATACCAGATCTCAAGATTCAGTCACCACATGCCACAAAATTAAGTACCATATACATTAACAAAAACAATGAAAATTTTAAAAAGACCAATAAATGCCAAGTTTTTTTCTTACATGACATCACAGCCAGCTCTTTCTAGTCCTCACCATGTCTTATCTTGCAGAAATACTTCAAAAGATAACCATACATACAACCTAGATGTAACAGAGGCCCACTGCCTGAATCATCCTTTGAATAACAATAAAAACACATCCTAATGATCTGAATAACTAGAGAACTGATCTTGATGATCAGATAAGGAATCTGTATCAGTTCCTGTGCTGATAGAATCATTTTACTCTAAATTTTTTCTGAAAAGCTGTTATAATAAACATGGTAGCATTCAAATTATACAAATGTTTAAAGATTAATGTGAAGCTATCACAAAATTAAAATCTAAAACAAAGTCACTCTCAAACCTTATTACCCTGATTGGCTAGCTGGAGATTCAAAATTAACTTAAGCCTAAATTAACCATTCTGATAAATCAGCCTTGTTAGAAGTAGCTTGGGATAACATTAATTTTATTTCATCAATTACATTTTCAAGTCGCGAGTGCCAAAAGGTTGGGAACCCCTGTGATAAATAATCATGTTGTTGTTATTACACAGGATTTAATCTTATACACATATATGTAGGCACATAAATTGTTATATAGTAGTTTTTTAATCCTAACAAAAAACATGAAATTACATATCAAATCCACTATTAATTTACCTTTTTTAGTAATTGTATTTTTTTGTAGTTCTTCAGATGACACAAATTTTGATCCAATCCACATAACCTGATCTTCATAATCTTCCTTTGTATCATCATGCACTACATCTTGTTGAGGAACCAGCATACCAAATCCACCTTCTTCAACAGAAACACTCTCTTTGGTTTCACTAACATCTGGAAAACAATAAGGATTATCTTAGAATCTAAAATTTAAATTGGTTCTGTTTGAAATATTATAAACAACAACATAAGATTGAAATATTTTTTAACCTCTTTCACAAAAACAAAGGATTTGTTATTAAGATCAATTTAATTTGACGGAAAAGTGTACCTCTGAAAAGTTAGTATTATTTTTTTTAATGATACAGTTCTCCCAGGAAGAAAGTTGTTTTTGTAGTTAACCCATAATATATATTTTTACACACCATATTTTGCATATAGGCCTAACAACAGGCTTAAAGCTATATGGCTAAATTTATTTTATACCTACTTGTAACAACAGACTTGTACTTATTTAGACACAAGCATTTAATTAAATAAACTTAGTTAGTTTATTTGCTTTATTTTTGCTGTAAATATACATTTATGTACGTCATTCATTTAGTTACATTCATATGTATACACGTTTCTATGTATGTAATTTAACATATACATAGGCCTATTGAGAGGCCCACTGCCCATCAGAGGGCTTATGAGAGCAGCATAAAATGTGTAAAGAATATATCAAACAGTACATAACATTAAAAAAATATTAACCATGACTGCAGTCATTTGTGCATGTACGTGCTATCATTCCACAACATACCATTTGTTAACTCTCTCCACAAAGGTTCAATTAATCTGATGGATCACAATCTTTTTGTACTTTTAGAAAGTCTATAAATCTGATGCTACTAACTTCTGATATAATGTGCATATATTCACAAAGTTTATCAGTCTCTTTGATAACATTATAAGCATTTTACAAAGCAAAAATCACATTTTTAATAAACTAAAAAAAAAATGTAAAAAATATTAGTTCTGAAATACGGAGCACATGTTGTGAATAATCCATGTGCAAAATGTTGAGATTCATGATACATAAATTTCATTTATGTAATTTCTAAAACTGGCATTTTATCTGCTATTATTTTACCCTAACTCTACATAATGTTTCTATATTTGATTGACCTTATAACCTCCTCCACAAAAAATAGAAGCTTCTAGAATGACTTCAAATGCAGCGTGAAGCTGAATTCATTTATCCTGAGTACCTTTAAACTCACAACAGTATAAATTACTTATAATCAAACATTGTTACATTGCTCTTTGACCTATGTTTAATTACTATTCTTACCATTATAAGTTGAAACTCACTTGGGAAATGTACAGCTCATGTTATTCTATCAAATTACATAAGGCATGAGCTACTCCGAGATGCCTGTGTACATGCTTTTTCAAATACTTTTATTATTACTGTTGTTTGTTTTACCTTAACTCAACTTAACTAAACTAGAGAAATCCATTTTCACATTTTAATTATTTTCATAATAATAAATAAAGAATAAACATGAAAAATAAGAAATAACATAAAATAGTTAGTTTTTTTTCTTTGTTGTTCTCAATTGTTAACCCTACTTTTTTATACTAATGGTAATAGTGCATTAAATGAGTTTTACATAATTAAACAATGAACCAAAGAACATAGACTAATATTATTACATGCAAGAAAGCATATTACTTCCTCTACCAATCACAATTTTCCTGGCTTTCTAATTATACTACAAGAGCCCTTACAAATTAATCCAAACTAGCCATTGTGATTTCAATGCAAACAACAGTTGTATTATAATTGAAATTGATTTTAATCTATTCGGAACATAATGTGTCACTTCACAGATGAAAATAACTTTATATTAGTTATACGTAATATAAAATTAAATAGAAGAGTGAACTGTTAACAATACTGAAAGAGGTGATGGGGTAGGTGGATGCAGCAGGAGAGGCCCAAGTTTCTATTTGACAGCCTTGTAGCCACACATAATTGAATATAAAAATTATAGTTTGTAAGAGAGGATGTGACGGGGTGATGCTGCAGGAGAGGCCCAAGTTTCTATTTGACAGCCTTGTAGCCACACATAATTGAATATAAAAATTATAGTTTGTAAGAGAGGATGTGCAGGACGGGGTGATGCTGCAGGAGGGGGTCCGAGTTTCTTTTTGACAAACTTTTAACCACACACAATTGAATACTATAACGAATATGGTTTGTCTGAGCAAGGACAATTTTTAAGTATGTAATTTATGTTTAATTCTGCAGAGTTTCTTCAGAGAGGAGAAGATACTTAAAAGAAATGTCACGTCACACTACGGAAAATCGGGTTTTTTTAAAATAATGTTTATAAAATGAAGAACTTAAAATTTACACATTATTAAAATAAAGATTACTAGTCAACATTTTATGCTATACTAATGGCACAACAAATAAAAATGTTAATAACATTTTAAAGATACCAAAACCTTGTGTTATGGGCATTAAAGGATACCCATAGTAAGAGTTAAAACCTTGTGTTATGGGTATCCTTTACTGCAAAAATGAACATCATTTCATAAACTATTAGAAGAGGAAGCCAAATACACAGAAATGTTTCTCCAGGGACCATGACAGCTCTTGGGAACCCTGCATGGACACATGAATTCAGAGATTATTAATTCTTAGCTAAAATTTAAAACTGTAAAAATGTCGTTTCTTTAAATGTTTCTCCCCCAGTAAGACTCACCTTTATTACTTGATACTTCCACCTCTGCAGGCTTAATATTCAGTTGGATTTTCTTATTAGCCTGGTTCTCTGTAAATCCTACTGGTGTTTCAAATACTTCTGTAGGGTCAGTTCGTACAGTTACTGTTGCAGGAGGTGCCTGTAACTGCTGTAACCTAGGTTTCTTAAACTTTCGCTTAATTCGACGGGTAGGACGTTTAAGGGGCTGCAATGTTTCTTTTCTAAAATAAAAATGAAAAATATGAAATACTCTAAAAAAAAGTAAAGTCAATTTTTAATAACATCATCATATGACTTGGTATAAATATCTCAACTGTTGTTCTGCTATATTTTAGATAAGTTCTATTTTAAGAAAAGCAACTATATTACAGTTTCATCATCAAGCCTACAATGACTTTTCTTCATGTTGCAACAATTACATACAGGGTGTGGACAAAAAAAGAGGTTCCTCTTGAAAATGTCGTTAATTTATTATATCTTTTATTAGACAATGAAAACCTTAAAACAATGTTTTTAAAATGCACTCAACGAGATATTCTAAAATATGATCTCAAATTCTAATTTGGACACTGGCTTTCATAAATACCCAAGCTTTTCATGATTTTAGTTACACTTTCTCATGAAATGTGTTGTACACCTGCTGTAGTTTCTGATATCTTCTCATTTCAGTTAGCCTACAAAATGATCAAACAAGTTTCTCTGCAATAATCAAATGCAAAAATGAAACTCAAAATAACACAATCCAGTTTCACAAGTCAATACTTAGTAAGTATTCCCTTGAATTTCAGTAATGCTTGAGATCAACTTGGCATGCTTTCAATGAGTTTGTGCCAATATTCCTGAGTGATTGACTGCCTTCCTTCTTTAAGTACTTCAAAAACATTAATATTTTGTGTTTGGCTTCGTTAATTGGTTTAACTCAGCCCATAAATTTTCAACTGAATGATATAAGGTGAATGATCTGGCTATTCCATAACATCATTTCTCTTATTTATAAGATATATTTTAATGACTCCAGATCTTCCATAAATTAAGTTATTAAACTCTAAAACAGTTATCTTCCTTTCAACAACATGGTAATCCAACAATTGACATGACCAATCTCATAAAAAAATGAAACATTTGTGTTTAGATTGAATAATCTTATGATCAAATGAAGAATAAAATGTCAAGCTATTTCTTCTCTAATTACTGTAAACTTAGTATTTTCCAACCTTATATTCCTACAAAGTTTACAAAACAAATGTTTTTTCATTCTTTTTTTATGCACACAAAAGTGGACTTTTCCCTAGTGAAACATTTCACAATATTTAATAATGTTGTAAGTTAACATTTAGAATTTATCAACCTAAATACTGTTGTATGGTGATATATAAAACTACTTATTGAAAGAAGTGTTTGGGTTAATATATATAATGGAAAGTTTTAATACAATGTACAAATAGTTATTTTGTTACCTGTGTTACAGTTTAAGGATCTTCTAACTTTACCCTTCTATATCTAGGCAATAATACATCTTTAGTCAGGTAATTGTTTATAAAGGTGTTGCACATATTTAGTTAATGTCCTTATGTTGAATGTTCCATAAAGCTATTTGAGATCCAACTGTATAATTGTCCTTTTATACTTTATAAAACAATTTATAAAGGACACAAAGTTCTGCTAATCTTCTAGCTCAGATAAAAGTTTCGTAACAAGAAACTGTTCAATAAAGCTTTAAATTTGCTTAACACAGTTTGTCTTGTTTTCTCTCTTGAAGTGAAATTTGTATTAATTTCAAGGAGTGGAACAGAACCTTGTACATATTAGAATGAGTTGGGGGATATTTCCATTGAATGTATAGTGAAACTAACTGACATAAGTCATCTAGATAATGAGATAATGAAACAGGACTTTTCACTGATTTGAATAAATGGTATATTTATGATTTTTGCCCCTGTATGATTTCTATACAGAAATTAGAGACAACCAATAATTTATTGTTGTGTTAAAGATTTTGATTATTTGTATACTTGTTTGTTTCCTTTTCTTCATTGTATATGTTAATTTTATTTTCTGTTTAAAATTTTTTTAAACCTGCAACATACTGTCCATACTTAATGTTTTTCTATCAGAACTTTGAGTACCTTAATACCACATTTCTCTTTTTATAAAAACAACAATTTACTTGTCTGTTTCACTTTCTATTTCAGACTCTTCTTCTGAAGTTGTTACATCCATTTCTTCTTCTTCCAACATATCCTTTCCAACTGGGTTGACAGACAGTTGAACATCTGGCATCACTGGTGGTGTAGGAGTTAGAGAACCAAATGGAGCAGGTAGATTCATCTTATTCATCAGATGAAGAACCTTGGAGAAGGTTGAATTTATTACATTGTAAAATGATATTTAAAGTCAATACCATTTGACATCTTTCTTAATTACTTTGGTCATGAAATGTTAAGATATTAATTAATCAATACAAACCATGAAAAATTAATAAGGATTCTCTCTTCAGTACATAACAAGATTGGCTCAGAAGTATAAAAGAACTGAATCATGAAACTACAGCAAGAAATGTTTCCAGAGTTTGAAATAACATTTAATTTTCAGTAAAAAAACTAACTTTTATGTGCCATCACATAAATGTAACTAATTACAAGTTACTAAATGATGAACTACTCAGAATGAAAGGCATTATAACATTCATGGAATATGAACAGATGCAACAATTTATTTTCAACTGTAATTTTGTCATTTAAAAAGATTAAGTAACCTAGACTGTGTACATTAAAAATTTAAAGTATACAGTGCATATAATACATGCAAAAATAAGTGTCTTAAATGTCATAAAATACAGATTATAGAAGTAAAAAGTAATTTACAGGAACAGAGCGCTTCTCCAGACTGCTACATCTGCAAAATATTTAAGACTAACATATGATTGTAAACTTACCTGGACAAAACATGTAAATAACACAAAAACCAAAATTTGGTGAAGAATAAACTATGCTAGGAGTCTAACTGGTAAAAATTATGGAACAACACCTGAAAACATCCTTAAAATATACAAAACATATATAAGACCAATAGTAGACTATTCAGCTCCTGCATGGATTAATGTAAGTAAAAAACAACTGCAAACCAAACTAATATCATTACAGAATACATTAATTACAACAGCATATAGAGTATACCTAAAACCACTTCCTCAAAGTTCATGTACAAACATTCTAATACACAAACAATACCAGATAGACTTCTACATAGTACAATAAAATATTTCGATAAAAACTGGAGAAAAAAAAAGCTGTTATGCAAACTAGACAGGTATTTCATATACGATGAAGAGAGTCCTAAACACCTCTCCCCGATAAACTTATACATTTGATCATTAAGCTAGAATTAAGTATTAAAAAAAACAATAAAAATAATAATAATATTTATATATATACTAGTGCTAAAATAAAACAGGCCACCTATGTTCTAGACTTAAGAAAATCTGAAAGAACAATATACATGGACATTGCCCTGTAAAGTGCCTGAGTCATGTTCATCACTCTGGCCATCATGTATTTACTTTAAATATAATAATAAGTCCACTCTAACAATGAAATGGAAGAAGGAAGAGGTCTAGTGTACCTGACCCACCCGGTATACAAACTTATATAACCAAACACCTAGAGAGAGAAGCAAAAACAATGGTTTAGTTCTTAATATTTTTACATTGTTGTAACTTATATACCACATTTACAGTCACACTAACTGTGCTACATAATTGCAGAAATAAACTTACTAACGTAATTTGAGGATGATTGGTCAAATAACTCAAAGTAAGATGTCGTTTGAGAATAAACATTCTCTAAATTATTCACTCTACTGACTAAAAACATCACTATCTTTTCCTTCACTGCCCCTCATATTTATAATCTAATCCTTGGATTTAGTGTTAAAATCTGATGCTTAAATTTTTAGAATTTTTGATACAACCATTCATATGTCCTTCAGCAAACATTTAAATTAAAACATTAAAAGATACAGCTTAATTGTTTTTTTAAATTTTTACAGCAATGTTTCTGGTTAAAATGTATTTACTTTCAAATTTATAATTCTTAATAAGTTCTGCTAGGAGGAGTGACACATAACCACATCCAAGTATTTGAATTTTGAAAAAGTTTTCCAAGATTACAATAAAAGTTTGAGATATTATATTTAAACAAGTTTTAATCCATGGCAGATTTAAAAAGAAAACAACTTAAAATATCAGTTGTAGATGAATTTTATTAACTCTCCTGCTGCATGTTCAGTTGATTTTATCAAGTGCAAGACCCCAAACTGAGCCTCATAGTTTCCACAGTTTAAATTTTGTATATTTTCTATTTTAACAAAATTTGGTATGCACTCACTAAACATTACAAAGCACTTGTATACAAAATAATCAATACTTTAAATTAACTATTTTTACTGAAAGTTTGTCTGAAGATACTGAGTCAGAGTGTTGAACACTCATGTTAAGATTAAAATACTTTTCTTTTTTTAAAATTGTGAAATTCTATTTGCATAATCTCTAAAAACCTCCAAAATAAGTTTTAAGTTTTTTCAGTAAAACCTTATATTTTAACAGTAAATTTTTTAACCTTAACCCTATATCCATTCAGTCAATCTGATTAACCTCAGAACCACCATAAAAAATATGAGAAATAAATCTAAAGTTTCCTTTTTCCTTCCTAGAATGACTGCAACCTATAGCATTAAAATAGAATTGTTTAACCATAATAGTTTAAACTCATAATATATTTGTAAATGTATAGCATGTTACCATATGAAATTACATAATTACATTGCTTGTGGGCATGCTTCATGAAGAACTGTTTTTTTTTTATCTTACCTAATAAGTTTACAATTTTCATATTTTGATTATGTTTATGACAAAGAGTACACATGAAATACAAGAATTATTGTATTTACCTGGTCTTTTTTCTTATTCTACTGTTGACTGTTTGTTTGAATTTCGTAGAAAACTACATGAGGGCTATCTGTGCTAGCCATCCCTAATTTAGTAGTGTAAGGCACGAGGGAAGACAGCTAGTTATCACCACCTACTGCCAACTCTTGTGCTACTCTTTTACCAATGACTAGTGGGATAGACCATCAATTTATAATGTCCCCATGTCTGAAAGGGCAAGCATGTTTGGAGCAATGGGGATTCAAACCTGCAACCCTCAGATTACGAGTCGAACTCCTTAACCCACCTGGCCATGTTGGGCCGCTGTGGACTGTTGATCAAATTGAATCTTATTTTGTTTTTATACTAATGGTATTACTACACCTAATTTTGTACTTAATTAAATAGTGCACCTAAACCCATAGAATAATAACAAATAGGAAATGAACAATATCCATATAACTACCATAATTTTTCCAGCTTTCTAATTGTGCAATAAAAGCCTATAAATTCAACTAAGCTTGTTGATGCAATACCTGTGAGAACAAATTTGCATCTAAACAATGAAATAGACAATGTACTACACAAACAACAAAATAATACAATACACTATTTCACAGATTAAAACTCTGGTGTTCTAGTAAATTATAATATAAAACATCAGAGAGAACTACTGGCATTTAGTGAAAAAAATGTAACAAATGGATATAGCAAGTGGATCTGATTTTCAGTTTATGGTTCATAATAGACTAGAGAATAGGGATACCTAGAGAGTAAATGGAAATATGCCACATTAAATTAAAAACTTACAACTCATAATATTAAAATTGTGATTATTAGCTATGTTATGATGCTGAGTTAATTTGTATAACATGATAATAATGTACTTTAATTCAGTTTTAAAATTAGCCCAGTAAAACCTCATGATGTATGCAATTTGACTTGCCCATAGTGAGGCAGTTAAAATAAACCTAGAGGTCTCTTAAAAATACAAACAAAGAGCAAAATTATTACACCAAATACAGTACATATTAAATGTATGACAAAGAGACAAAATCATAGAATAAAAATACTGATTTTGGTTTCTTCAGCAGGTAGGAGTATTTTCTGTTTTCAGTTTTGCTTCTTAAAATAACAATTCAAAAAAATCCATAAGGACTCTATTTGGAATTTTCAGCCTTGTTTCATATGTTTCAGATAATTATTGTTTGCATTTAAAAATATCCAATTTAGAACAAGTTATGTCAAAACAAAAGATAATTTTTCTCAGTTGCTCTATAAACACATATAATTCAATACTTTTTTTTGTCCATTTCCAAAACTTAATTTTTGTAACCACAGGAAAATTAATGATACAAGCAGATGTACCCATTTAATGCACAGAAAGACATGTGGGTCCAAGAAAGCCTAAGGAATGTCAGGTTTGGTAACAACTGGTCCAGTAGTTTGCCAGTTATAAGTGTAGACACAAATATGTGTCAAATAATGATTCTGGTACTATAAGGAGGTAAAAAAACAAACAACATTTCAACAAATACTTGGTACAATCAACAAAGTTTTCAAAGCACTTTCTCTTTACAACTTAGGTAAATAATGAAACTCCACCAATAATTTGATGAATATGTTACAGATAAGCTGTAAATCAAGGTATTTTTATGTAAATGGTGTAAACTACACTTTCAGATGAGGGGCAAATAACATCATTACAGAATTGCTCCCCAACTTTCAACAATTTCTTTTAAAGTTAGGAATTTTCATACTTACCTGAGTGTAAAACTTTGGTACAGCAGACAATGCATGACAGATGTTGGAGAGAATTGTTGGTGTTGGTGGAGGATACCTGTACTTCAGGAGTGGAGATGGAGGGTAATCCAACCTAGTGGCAAAGAAGATCGAAACTAATACAATTAACAAACTAATAATGTTACAAAATCAAAAACTTACATATTGTGAATATAAGAAATCAAAGTTAATACCCATATCACTGATTGCTGAATTCAAATAAATAT
Source organism: Tachypleus tridentatus (assembly GCF_004210375.1). NCBI lineage: Eukaryota > Metazoa > Arthropoda > Merostomata > Xiphosura > Limulidae > Tachypleus > Tachypleus tridentatus. The sequence continues at coordinate 107,006,502 of NC_134834.1, forward strand.
TAAAGCATAACAACTCAAACAACTTACACTAAAACAATAACTGTTTATTTTATAACCCACACAACTGAACAAACAAAACAATTAAATATAAACAACAAAAAAGCTACATAATAAAAACATGAATGTTAACACACAAAACTAAACTCAATCAAACCCCAAAACTAAAACTCACATAACTAAATTTTTGAGAGATAAGTCATCAATAACTTTTGTACTTACTGAACATGATTTATTTCTTTGGCAACAAAAAAGATATTTTGATAAACTATACTTACCCAAGTTTAGGAGCAATGCTATGCAACTGTAATTTAAATTTTGCCATTCTAGACTGGATTTCCTCCCTTTCAGACATCTCCTTTACAGGAAGTATTTTCTGCTCTGTCATTTCGGTTCTATATATAAATGTTACAAAACTGAAAATTGTACATACATTTGTCAGTTGTACACACAACTGGCTAAAACAACATCTTAATATTAAATAATACTGATATATTTTGCTAGAAAACTATACTTGCTTATAAAACTACCAACATATAGTTTTAAATATTAATGCAATTGAACCTCTCTTTCAGGAAGTCTGCCTTAACCCTCAGTATAAACTACAACTTTTTTGTATAGACACTTGCACATGTTAAGTATTTATATCATAACTTGTAATGCAGTATATGTATTTTCATAAAATTTGGTAGAATTTTAATAATGATCAGAAGTATTTTGTATACAATATTTCAATTATTACACATTATATAGATGTATAGATTATTGTTACATACAAACAAATTGTTATTCAATTATTACACATTATATAGGTGTATAGATTATTGTTACATACAAACAAATTGTTATTCAATTATTACACATTATATAGATGTATAGATTATTGTTACATACAAACAAATTGTTATTCAATTATTACACATTATATAGATGTATAGATTATTGTTACATACAAACAAATTGTTTTCAATTATTACACATTATATAGATGTATAGATTATTGTTACATACAAACAAATTGTTATTCAATTATTACACATTATATAGGTGTATAGATTATTGTTACATACAAACAAATTGTTATTCAATTATTACACATTATATAGATGTATAGATTATTGTTACATACAAACAAATTGTTATTCAATTATTACACATTATATAGGTGTATAGATTATTGTTACATACAAACAAATTGTTATTCAATTATTACACATTATATAGGTGTATAGATTATTGTTACATACAAACAAATTGTTATTCAATTATTACACATTATATAGGTGTATAGATTAGTTACATACAAACAAATTGTTATTCAATTATTACACATTATATAGGTGTATAGATTATTGTTACATACAAACAAATTGTTATTCAATTATTACACATTATATAGGTGTATAGATTATTGTTACATACAAACAAATTGTTATTCAATTATTACACATTATATAGGTGTATAGATTATTGTTACATACAAACAAATTGTTATTCAATTATTACACATTATATAGATGTATAGATTATTGTTACATACAAACAAATTGTTATTCAATTATTACACATTATATAGATGTATAGATTATTGTTACATACAAACAAATTGTTATTCAATTATTACACATTATATAGGTGTATAGATTATTGTTACATACAAACAAATTGTTATTCAATTATTACACATTATATAGGTGTATAGATTAGTTACATACAAACAAATTGTTATTCAATTATTACACATTATATAGGTGTATAGATTATTGTTACATACAAACAAATTGTTATTCAATTATTACACATTATATAGGTGTATAGATTATTGTTACATACAAACAAATTGTTATTCAATTATTACACATTATATAGGTGTATAGATTATTGTTACATACAAACAAATTGTTATTCAATTATTACACATTATATAGATGTATAGATTATTGTTACATACAAACAAATTGTTAAACTTATTTTTCTTAAAACATAGAACAATAAATGAAGAAGTAAAGCAAACAATTCTCTTCTTGTTATGGCCTTTGTACTTGGTTGCTGTTTCTCATAGCTTGCTAAGCCTTAAGAAATTTTGCGTGTAGAAGAGGTGAAACAATATAATTTTTATTTTAGGTTTTATACATATACATTTGAATAACCAAAAAAATCATAAATTACTATGTCAATACTAGAGAATTATACTATAATTTATCAAGTTTAGTAACTAAGCTGTATTTTGATAAAAAATAAAATGAAAGTTTGAGTAGACTAAGGATACAAGTCTAACTTCTGGAAAGTTTTGTTTTTAAAGAGTGAGATGGAGTCCTAACACATGAAAATGCCTGAACAAGCCATTATGTAAACAAGTCAGTGTATAAAAGGGACCATTTACAATAATGGAGAGATGAACAGGGCCACTGTGATTCAGTAAGTGAGCAATATCTCATCAAATAGAAGAGGTGGGAGATTCTTATTTTATATTCTATCTTGTCAAAATATCTGTAATTTTAGTTCCTAATTCATAAAAAAACTATAGAATTTATATTTTAACATTACAAACATCTAATTTCAATCTATGCTGCATTCAACACACCACATGACACACAAAAATCAATTTCTTAGCATGTTTTTTTAACATTTACTTTTAAATTGAGAAATTAATTAAAACACAATACTAAAATTTAAATTATAACCTACAACTTGACACCAGACTTACTGATATACATTCATAATGTTGTAGTTCAATAAAAATTTGAATGCAACAAACCAGATAACATGGTTTAACCATGACCTGTGGTGATAGAATTAAAGAAACCATGTTTAGATCACATAGTCAATTTTCTACAGCACGGTAGTGAAACACAAAATTATAACCATTTTAAGAGATGGCAAACAAATTCTTAGAAACTTAAAAAACATGGATGTACATAAAGAGCACCTTAACATTGTATATATGTAAAACAGAAGCTTCTTCCTTTGATTTCTTCTGTCTTGCTAACAATGAAACACTATGCCTAACTTGCAATAATTGTTTTTAGAAACCTAGAAAAAAGAACATAGGTGAAAACAACACTTTCCACCTTAAATTCAGACTTTGCTTCAAAAAATTAAAATGTAAAAGAGTTTATATTCAACACAGTTTTTAATTGGTAAAGCAATTTACACCCAAGTTTAAAACTTTTATAAAAAGGGGTTAATGGGTAGATTTATCAAGGTATTTGATAAAGACGTACTTTTTTTGTGCAAGATTTTAACCCTTTCATTGTTGTTGGGTTAAATCTGCCATTGCAAGTTTGTACAGGACTGGTGAGACCAATATACTTCACAAAATAATTTGTACAGGACTGGTGAGACCAATATACCTTACAACATAATTTGTACAGGACTGGTGAGACCAATTCATAAAGCAATTTACACCCCAAAGTTTAAAACTTTTATAAAAAGGGGTTAATGGGTGGATTTATTAAGATATTTGATAAAGACGTACTTTTTTTGTGCAAGATTTTAACCCTTTCATTGTTGTTGAGTTAAATCTGCCACTGCAAGTTTGTACAGGACTGGTGAGACCAATATACCTCACAAAATAATTTGTACAGGACTGGTGAGACCAATATACCTTACAAAATAATTTGTATAGGACTGGTGAGACCAATATACCTTACAAAATTATTTCTACAGGACTAGTGAGACCAATATACCTTACAAAATAATTTGTACAGGACTAGTGAGACCAATATACCTTACAAAATAATTTGTACAGGACTAGTGAGACCAATATACCTTACAAAATAATTTGTATAAGACTAGTGAGACCAATATACCTTACAAAATAATTTACAGAAAGTATTCCTCATGCTCATTCCCTAATGAAGATAATTTATAAGAACTTATACCAGTTCAATGTTAAGAATACAGAAACAATACTAAAAGGGTTCAAACAATATCTTCAATTTGATAAAACTTGCAACATTGGCAGTTTTAATTTCCTTTCATAAAAAAATGCTGCAAGTTGCACTCTGGAACATTAAAAACTTTATTTCCATCAAATGTTTTATTCATTTATCTGCCACTTAAGTTCTTTACCATTTCCTATCAGTTTCTTTATCATCTAGCTAAGAAAAAAACATTCATTGTGCTCTGCTTCAACACTGATTTCAGTTGTAATTTTTATAAACAATACTAGACTGTATAGACTTGTCCAACATCAGGTACAGCCTGGAAGTTGTTGCTATACCTATCACTAATAGAGCTGGGTGATTTAATTGATTGCCCATGAGTAGTGGTTACAATGATTAGTGTCAAGGAAACCAAGCTGGTTGTACAGACATGATAAGATATGAAAATATGAAATCTTGGCCTCTAGCCTTCCAATTATTTTTTAATTGGTAAAACTTATTTCATGGAAAATTAAATCAAATTTGGAATATATTTAGAGGTGTCTAATCAATCCTTAGATTTTCACTACTTTTTCTTAGAATGTGTCGTTCTCCTTTCTTGTAACAGTCCATGTGATTGCACCTTATAAAGTGTGATCTGTCACATCAACTTCTGGCAACTTCTGTAAATACATGTTACAAAACTGAAGCTTCCACCTTATTGTATCAGAAATGGATTGTTCTAATTCTCATGTCATTTCCATGTGATGAAGGTGGTCCTCAAGACAATCTTCACACTAAAACTTAGAGCATCTTGAGGGCCAGACATCCAATTCTTCAGCTGCTTCCAATATTAGTAGAGTCTCATTGTTCTAGCCAAATTTCAGACAGAACTTGATGATAAGGAAGTGATATCAAACATCACAGTTGACAAGAAATAAAATGTTCTCACCTTTCTCTGGCAGCAGCTTGAAGGAATACAAGTAACATAACTAAAAGTTGCTTCTTCATCATCATCTTAGGTGGCAGGTCTTCTGTAAGAATTTGCTTCCAATCTCTAGCAGGACTTTATAGAAGACAATGGATAGTATGTCTGCTCAAAAGCTTCAGCTTTAATTAAAGGAAGGGGGTGGATTATTCAAGGTTACAGTAAAAGAGGAGAAAAGAGGAGGGGCTATATCTAAACCTGGCTCTCAGCTTCCATAGCTACTTCCACCCCACTAAATGACTTAATGTTTTGAAAAGATAACAGAAGTACTCCAAAACCAACAAGATGTCACTGATAGTGCAGTACTGGTAACACTTGAGTGGAGAGCTGATTGTCCTAAAATCCTGTAAACTATTGGTCCCTCTTGATTAGAAAAGAGCCATGTTACAAGTATAGAAAAGATCAGAGGAAGAGAGGATCCACGGAAGAATAAGCTGCAGATTTCTTATACTGGAGTTACCAGGAAGCCAAGTGCATTAATAATGTAACAGATGAAAAGGTTCATCAATGTCATGGGTCTCATTAAATTGTTCTTTCACAAGGATCCAGAGGTCTGACTTCAGGAAAAAATCTCTGAAGCCAACCAGAAACTTATTAAGGGAACAGAGGTGGTCAGTGATACGGAAGAAATAAGCAGGCCTCTTATGCAAGTCTAATCACAAACAAATTTACAATAATGAACAAAAATAATCCTTGCTCCACATTTTCACTCAGCATTGGAAGCTGTGCCCTGATTAAAAGTACACTGGGATTACAGTCCTAAAGTAAAGTACAAATTCAGTAATGATCCATTTCTGAAACACTACTCACAAACATGGACCTCATTTCAGTGTCATCATATTAACTTCTCATCCTGTTTAATTTACACTATTCTGTCCTTTTGCTCCAAAAAATATCATTTGCTCAAAAATAAAAACTTCAAGTTTTGTATTTGACTTTTAACATGTGTGAGGCACCAATAAATAAATCTCAATTTTCTTTAAATGTTGCATTATTGTCTTCCAGTGAAATATGAAAGATTAAAGGAGTGACACCAAGATATTTATGATTTTCAAAAACAAGGGCTACCATAATGCAAGCTAATCAATTGACCTAAATTACTGTTTCTCATTGTTATGATTATTTATTATTCCAGCAATGTATTAATTGATATTATTTGTTCTGATTATTATTGTTTTCAATTATTCTAACAACAGAAACTACAATAAAGTCAAATTTCATGAAAAACATAAAGTAACTGGAATTAGGGTTTCTGATTACTACTATTTTCAATTATTCTAACTATCCAAGTAATCAAAATAATACTGTTATCTGTTTGTTTGTTTGTTTTTAATAACAAAGCTATATAACAGGCTAAATATCCTGTCTTTTGAAAGTTATTTTTGTTAAAATGTCTATTGATGAAAAATCAAAAACATTTTAATGATTAAAATAAAATCATCGACAACTGAGTTTAGTTTTATTTATTTTTAGTTGTTTTTTTGTAAACTATTGTTAACAACATTAACCATATTTATTAAATATTTTTTAACAAGGAACAAAAATTTTCTTGTCACATGATACCAACTTCCATGTTATCTTTGTATGTATGAGAAATGGTGAAACATTCTTTTTGTAATGTACTACCAGTAATTTCTTACTAACCTTGAAAAGTCACCTTCATGAGGAAAATATTTCTTCTGTTGAGGTTTTGCAAATTCGACCACCAAGTGGCATCCTAGTACGTTCAGCTGGTGTAATCTCTTCAGAGCTTGTTCAGCATGTTGCGGTGAAGAAAATGTAGCAAATGCTGCATGTTTCTGATCAAACAAATATTAGTAATGATATTTGGTTTCTTTATACAATAAACCACAGTAAGTTCATCCTTCATAAATACAAAATAGCCAGTATTTAGTTTAGTACCCAATAGAGAAACATTTTTTATTTAGTGTAAAGTTTATACTCTTCACAAATACAAATTTACGTTTATTCAAACTGATACAACCTTTCTAATTTACTGTCTTTAACATTTAAATAGCTTGCAGATATATGTCACATATCTATCTGTTGTTTTTAATAATTCATCAAAACCAAAATGCAGAGTTATTTGTATTATTTGTCCTTTTAACTGTTTAATTCATTATCCTAAAGTGTTTAGTGACAAATTAACAATGTATCTATATTTCAGGCTATGAAAATACAATATTATTTCAAAATTAGCAAATATTTCAAAACTTTTTATCAATTTGAAAAATTCATTCATAGCTTGAATGAGAATATATAGGATACTAATACTTTTATTATAAATTCTAACACAGTAAATCACAGAACTGGGAACAAATAAACAGAATATGTCTACAAGATCACTTGTACAGTAAGTAAATAAGTAACACCCATCACTGTATTTCACTATCAAATGAAACCTGAAACACGTAAAGATAGCTGGGTGGATTTAATCAATTACTACAGTGCAACAGTTATATCAATTAAGTGTTCCCTAAACTAATCCATTAATATGATGAAAATAACCAACTAATCAAAACTGGTTGTTCCAATTACTACTGTTTTCAATTATTCCAACAACAGATTCATTGAAATTATCATTAAATTAATTTGCATGAAAATAATCAACTAATCAAAATTAGCTGTTCCAGTTGTTAATGTTTTCAATTATTACAACAATTAACTGATTTTTAAAATATAATCAACTATGTGAAATACTTCCATTATGTTTGTTGTTGAGTACAAACCTACATACTGGGTAGGTAGGGATACATTATGTTTGTTGTTGAGTACAAACCTACATACTGGGTAGGTAGGGATACATTATGTTTGTTGTTGAGTACAAACCTACATACTGGGTAGGTAGGGATACATTATGTTTGTTAAGTACAAACCTACATACTGGATAGATAGGGATACATTATGTTTGTTAAGTACAAACCTACATACTGGATAGATAGGGATACATTATGTTTGTTAAGTACAAACCTACATACTGGGTAGATAGGGATGCATTATGTTTGTTTTTAAGTACAAACCTACATACTGGGTAGATAGGGATACATTATGTTTGTTAAGTACAAACCTACATACTGGGTAGATAGGGATACATTATGTTTGTTAAGTACAAGCCACATACTGGGTAGATAGGGATACATTATGTTTGTTAAGTACAAACCTACATACTGGGTAGATAGGGATGCATTATATTTGTTAAGTACAAACCTACATACTGGGTAGATAGGGATGCATTATATTTGTTAAGTACAAACCTACATACTGGGTAGATAGGGATGCATTATATTTGTTAAGTACAAACCTACATACTGGGTAGATAGGGATACATTATGTTTGTTAAGTACAAACCTACATACTGGGTAGATAGGGATGCATTATATTTGTTAAGTACAAACCTACATACTGGGTAGATAGGGATGCATTATATTTGTTAAGTACAAACCTACATACTGGGTAGATAGGGATGCATTATATTTGTTAAGTACAAACCTACATACTGGGTAGATAGGGATACATTATGTTTGTTAAGTACAAACCTACATACTGGGTAGATAGGGATGCATTATATTTGTTAAGTACAAACCTACATACTGGGTAGATAGGGATACATTATGTTTGTTAAGTACAAACCTACATACTGGGTAGATAGGGATGCATTATATTTGTTAAGTACAAACCTACATACTGGGTAGATAGGGATACATTATGTTTGTTAAGTACAAACCTACATACTGGGTAGATAGGGATGCATTATATTTGTTAAGTACAAACCTACATACTGGGTAGATAGGGATACATTATGTTTGTTAAGTACAAACCTACATACTGGGTAGATAGGGATACATTATGTTTGTTAAGTACAAGCCACATACTGGGTAGATAGGGATACATTATGTTTGTTAAGTACAAACCTACATACTGGGTAGATAGGGATGCATTATATTTGTTAAGTACAAACCTACATACTGGGTAGATAGGGATACATTATGTTTGTTAAGTACAAACCTACATACTGGGTAGATAGGGATGCATTATATTTGTTAAGTACAAACCTACATACTGGGTAGATAGGGATACATTATGTTTGTTAAGTACAAACCTACATACTGGGTAGATAGGGATGCATTATATTTGTTAAGTACAAACCTACATACTGGGTAGATAGGGATACATTATGTTTGTTAAGTACAAACCTACATACTGGGTAGATAGGGATGCATTATATTTGTTAAGTACAAACCTACATACTGGGTAGATAGGGATACATTATGTTTGTTAAGTACAAACCTACATACTGGGTAGATAGGGATACATTATGTTTGTTTTTAAGTACAAACCTACATACTGGGTAGATAGGGATGCATTATATTTGTTAAGTACAAACCCTACATACTGGGTAGATAGGGATACATTATGTTTGTTAAGTACAAACCTACATACTGGGTAGATAGGGATGCATTATATTTGTTAAGTACAAACCTACATACTGGGTAGATAGGAATACATTATGTTTGTTAAGTACAAACCTACATACTGGGTAGATATGGATACATTATGTTTGTTTTTAAGTACAAACCTACATACTGGGTAGATAGGGATGCATTATATTTGTTAAGTACAAACCTTCGTACTGGGTAGATAGGGATACATTATGTTTGTTAAGTACAAACCTACATACTGGGTAGATAGGGATGCATTATATTTGTTAAGTACAAACCTACATACTGGGTAGATAGGGATACATTATGTTTGTTAAGTACAAACCTACATACTGGGTAGATAGGGATGCATTATATTTGTTAAGTACAAACCTACATACTGGGTAGATAGGGATACATTATGTTTGTTAAGTACAAACCTACATACTGGGTAGATAGGGATACATTATGTTTGTTTTTAAGTACAAACCTACATACTGGGTAGATAGGGATGCATTATATTTGTTAAGTACAAACCTACATACTGGGTAGATAGGGATACATTATGTTTGTTAAGTACAAACCTACATACTGGGTAGATAGGGATGCATTATATTTGTTAAGTACAAACCTACATACTGGGTAGATAGGGATACATTATGTTTGTTAAGTACAAACCTACATACTGGGTAGATAGGGATACATTATGTTTGTTTTTAAGTACAAACCTACATACTGGGTAGATAGGGATGCATTATATTTGTTAAGTACAAACCTTCGTACTGGGTAGATAGGGATACATTATGTTTGTCAAGTACAAACCTACATACTGGGTAGATAGGGATGCATTATATTTGTTAAGTACAAACCTACATACTGGGTAGGTCGGGATACTTCATAATTTGCCACTAAATTTATTGTTTTTGTTAGTGCAAAGTTACTAAGGCTACCTTCTACTGTCATTAATTTTGAACTGCTGATTAGAAGGAAGATAACTGTCTTGTAACACCCACCTCTAACTCTTTTGCTTGTTTGTATGCTCTCTAAACATTGCTAAATATTTGTGATCAGTGCACTATATCCAATCACTTTTGTGCTATTTTTCAAGATGTACATACCATGTGACTAATGTCCACCAATAGTATTGCACCACTTACTGGTGCAACTAACTTCCTCTGCTATTCCCATTTGTTCCTCACTTTTGAGAATTGAAAGATTCCGAAAGGATAACATCAGCAGTGGTGAGGAAGGGTGTGAAAGGAAATAAGTACATTTTAAGTGTGAATGTGTTAACTAAATAAGTACATTTTAAGTGTGAATGTGTTAACTAAATAAGTACATTTTAAGTGTGAATGTGTTAACTAAATAAGTACATTTTAAGTGTGAATATGTTAACTTTTGATAGGTTCTTACATAATCTCATATAAAGCTGGAATCCCATACTTCAAAGGTGGAAGGACCAGAGTGAACACAGAAACATCAAAGCAACTGGAAAATGATCACCAGAATGAAAGGTATGTTTGAAGATGAAAATAATGCACATCTGTACAATATCATACTACTCTTGGAACAGGTGTGCTCTTTAGCTTGGAAGTAACAAAATAATCAAAAAAATGGCAAATAAAGGAAAATATCTGTATAAGCATATGTTCTAACAGGCACAGACTGAATCAACACAAAAGAATTAGCTAGGTACAAAACCTACATCAACTGGACAGACGAGGTTCCTGCACTGTCAAGAATGAAAATAAATGGTAACATAATTATGGTTAGGATGTGGATTGTGTTTTATATATATATATATTACACACACACCAACCTCAACTGTGAGTAGACAGACTGCCATAAATCAATCAACCAGAATTACAAAGATGAAGTGAGCTTTTGGTTAAAACCAGACAAATTCTCAAACCAACCACAGGAACAAGAACCGTGACATCACAAGGATACAGCACTGACTCAAGTTCACCATAAAAACAGGGTAATAACATAGCTGGTATTACAGTCAATATCATAACTCATCCAACCATAAACATAGGGAAAAGACATTTGGCTAAACACAGGAACACAGTGCATATGTCCTGTTGTTGGTATTATATGGCAGACAAAATCTCTCAAACTCAACTGTATGAAGAGAGAAAGAACTTTCTACAACTGGAATTAATGAAAAGAGAACCATATACTGCAAACATTTGTAGGAACAGGGCAGTCTATCCTGCATACAGCATCATGAAGACCTCACATAGGCTGAACCTGCTCCAATCTACTATATTATTTTTACTGTTTATTGCTGTCTATCTGGGAAAAGGCATCTAGAAGAAGTGGAAGGAGGGAAGCCAGCCTGGTAAAGACTCCTGTACTTGAAGAAAAGGGGAAGGAAGTAAGTGCAGTGGGGAGTCCAAAAGAACGTTACTGGAGACAATGAATTAGGTGTCCACAAAAGCAGATAAACCTCAATTTATTCAATCAAAGAGTCACTAGGGACAGATAAAATCCCTTTGTTTTACTCATGAATTTCATGGATGAAAGTCCACCACTGAGTAAAAGATTTTTTTTGTATCTAGCATATATACCACTGGGTATGTCACCAGTGACCTTGTGGAAACACCCCATCTATACAACAAACATTATAATGCAATCAGTAAATAGTGTAGGTTTGAGTTAAAGCAGAGCAAGATAGCAAGACACAGCCAAAGTGGACAAGCTGTTATGAAGCATCCAGGTGAAGATTATAAAAAGATGAGGAATGGAAGGGTGGTAAAGAAAGAAACCAAGGAGAAGAGAAATTCTCTTCAGAAAGTATACTATCATCTATGGTAAACTGATAGGATGAAGGTCTAACAGATTCGGAAAGGAAATATGCAACACATTGAGTTAGTCCTTGAGCTGAGCAATGGACTTTACAAAAGCCACCTGTTAAATAGAATGGTGACATCTGTGAAACAAGTGACTACTTTGTGAAGAGAATCTCATCAAGAGAAGATAACTGATCCTTATTCAGGGAGACAGAAAAATGGCAAGCTAAAACCACAATGTGGTGAATGTAGGCCCAGAAAGGAGAATGAGAATCTGAAAGTACAGGTACCTGGAATTAGTACCCCTTGACTCAGTGTTACAAGTGACTATTGTGTAGATGTTGGAATTTACCATAACCATCATCCTCTTTAGGAGAGGAAAGAAATGGGACACAGCTCAATAAACTTCTGAAGGCTGCAGAAAGGTGATATGGAGAGAAGACTTCATGAACAACCAGAGGCTGGAAATCTTCAAGAGTCAAGGAAAGAACCCCAACCCACTAAAGATTAACTTGTGAACAGATTTAAATCCAGACACAGTGGAGTAAGCAGCACCCTTGCAATGATGTGAGCATTGTCTAACCACAAAACCAGAGATCTGAGTAAAAGTTTTACTGATCAAGAAATGTCCACCAAAGTGAACACAAGTCCAACCCATGGAAATGAGAGCTTCCAAGGAAGTCCACATCCCCAAAGAAATAGAAAATTTTAAGCAGTAAGAAAATATGAGGGACATGTGAACTGCTTCCTCCAAACTCAAAGACAAAATTGTGTGCATGTTTTTCTTATAACAAAGGAGTCCACCAAAATAGACTGTACCCATGAATCCTTTTCTTATAAGAACAGACTTCCCATGCTGCATAAGTTATTCATAGAAGGAAAAGTACAAAACCAATGAAGTGAAATGTTGGGCAACAAGTCTCTACTTCCTGAAACTTTAACTCAAATATACCTTAAAATTGATATTTTAACATATTCTAACACTTATTTGAAAAAACTTTAATATATTTATTTCTTCATTGTTATAGAGTTTTGCCTGTAAATAAAACAATATAGTTGTTGATTTTGTTTGAATATCCCTGCCCATCTCAAAGAATAATTTTTACTAAGAAACTATCACCTCTCAAAAATACATTATTCGAATAATTTCTTGACTTAAAATCGTTTCCCTTAGTTTTAATAAAGCTCTTGATTGAAACCTTGTTATAATGACACATCAAATGTTTTGATCATTTATCAAAAGAACAAGTCTGAAAACAGCTATGAAAAACGTTTAAGTATGACGGCATAAAGCAAAGAATTATATCACCATGCATTAATAGAGTAAACGTACAGATTTCAAGAATTTGGTTTTTGTAAATGTTCCTTTTTGCTGTGAATTGTGAAAATATTTGTGTTAAATTATATCTGTTTGAAAGCTACAGAAATTGTCTTCTATGAGAAGACATCAGATAACTTGATGTTAAGTAGGTAAGTTCACAGTATGAAGACAGGTTGAAGGAATAATAAAAATTCTTGTTAACAAGTTTACTACAGAGTTTCAAATAATTAGAGATGTATAATTATTCATCTCCAGGTGCTTTTCCACCCTGTATGATTACTTATTTGAGACTAAAATTATTAAATTTTGGTAGACAAGGAAGGAAAATATGCTGGTATCACTTATTTGATAGAAATCTTGGCTACCTCACTACTCTGGCAAATTCACAAGCATCCCTCACATTAGTCATTGCAAATCAAACAAGTACGGGATAGACCATCTAATTACAGCACCCTAAAGCCTGTTGAAATCCACGTCATAAAGCAACATACAGGTTTTGGCCTATTCAAATCTCAAAGTAGAAGCATTTCCATTGAATGTAAGGGAAAATGTGAGTAGCCAGATGGCCTAGATGGTTGATAAATTTAACATTATAGTTCATTTATTTTATTATCAACTAAGATTCACTTTTAGCCAAAACTCCTCCAAACAAACTTGTTCAAAGATGAGTGTCAATTTTCTTTTGTAAATGATAAATTACCAATACTGTCCCATCATTACTGCAAGCAGACTAACATAAAAATAATGCCCAAGAAGTATAGAAGAAAAAAACAACCTCCATTTTCCACCCTGTACTATTATTAGAAATGTGTCTACCATTTAATATTATTCATAACCCTAGTATTATTTAGAACTGTACAGTAACACAATGACAAATGCACAATATTTTGTCATCATCAGGTTTAAGTAGTTTTTCTGCACATAGGAATATTATATACACCTTAGAAAGCAAAGAAGTCACATGATTAGAGATTGCTGAAGACTTAACAGAGGTATTTTAATGATTTCCTCTTCTTTTTATTTTATACAACAGTGGTATTTAGTTAACATTAGTAATCTGTCTGCCAAGGAAACATCTATATATTTACTGTAGGAAAAATGTTTGTTTTGAAATTTAAAAAATTCAAAAAATGCACAAACATTCAGAAGAAGTCCATCATATGAAATTAAAAGGAATTCAAATGTTATTTTAAAGAAATCAATGAAATAAAAACAGAAGTAATAATAATATATTAAGTAATGCAGTTGTTTAAAAAGTTAAAATGCCAGTACATACCTCCACCTTTTTTTCTCCTTGGACAGGTTGTAGGGAATGTGATGTTGGGTCATTCCATGTCAATTCATCTAGGGGACTGCAGGTGACCCCCACAAAATGCCTTGAAAAAATGCACATGTGCTCATCTACCCATGTAAGAAAAATTGCCAAAGAGTAGAAGAATATCTTTAATAATTTCTGATTTACAGCCCTGTAGAACTTAGTTCATTTTTTTTTATTTTTGGCAAATTCATTTTTGGGCAAATTTAGCTGCTTAAAGCTGCAAGAGTAATGGTGGTAGAAGACTGAAATTTGCTACACTGACTGAATTAATCTCACAGAATTCAAAAATGGTCTCAAACCAAGTTTATCGCTCTTAGGAGTTTCATAGTGAGGTTGTAAAATCACCTGAAAACCCAAAATCTGAAAAAAACATTAGTTTATTTAATAAACCATAGCTCTAAGACTTAATATGATACAAAGCTGAATTTTTTTTTCTGATATCCTATAACATATCAGTTGATAAATAAGCAATTGTTGTAATTAAAAGTCTGTTAGATCTCCTGTAAAAATATTTAGCTGCATGCAACTTTTCATGATTTAGCTAAAAATAGCCCCAGTTCAGGCCACATTTTGACCGTGTCACCAGTTATTCAACCTTTTCAGATTTTTACCATATATTCTTACATCCCTGAATATGATCTACAAAAACAATCAGGATGGTGTTCAACCTACTTTTGAGTTATAATTTTTTAAAGTATCCTGTGACCATATGTTGTTTACTTGACAAAAAAAACACTTCAGTTCAGGTGTGTTATTGTGTGCAAATATATCCATACAATTTTGAAAAATACCTGTCACAATTTTATGAATCCCACTGAAATATTTTAACCAGCCTTTCACAATGTTAAATAATGAAGTTGTAAGAAACAAAAAGGAATTAATTCATTTCTGAACAAGTTTACTGGCATAACTAGTTAGATCACATGGCAATGCAAATATATTGTGTATGCATTACAGTTATGTAGATATGGCTGAGTTTAAGATTCATAATATAATAAATACAAAGGTAAATCAGACACAAAAAGCACAGTGCTACAACAGAGAATAACTCAGAAAGATTATAGTCACATAAAACTGTAATAACTGTGACAATGAAATGTTTAAAAAACTGCTTTGGCAATAAATTAGCCTTAACAACATCAAATAAACATTGCTTTGTTCAGACAGCTTGAATAAATTTCTGAAATTCGAGTTTGATTATGTTGAGATCACTTTGACTTAGAACATAGTGGTGAGCACTATTGCCTTGCATGGTAGGTGCACTTACCAGACAAAGAATATGTAGGAAAGGAATCCAGCTTTCATCTTCACGTGACCTTGTAGGCCATGAGAACAGTTCATTTCTTGATTTCTTCATAAATGACACCACCACATCGGAATGTTCATTGGATCTATCTTTTATGTTTCCAACATACCATTCATGATCGTATATGCATGACACATATTTCCCTGGATGATAATTGTCATTGCTATCATTAGACCCTATTTGAGCTGCTGCAGCATCACTTTCACTGCTACTACCAACAGTTACAACTGTGTACACATCATCATCTGATAGCCTTCTCATATAGAATGTGTTGGTAGAATAAAGCTATGATGTGACCTAATACCTGCCACAGTTTTGTATTTTTCATAGTGCTCAAGTAGATCAAACTTTACACAATTCTGCAGGACTGATTGATAAGAAAGAACTGAATGCCCTGAATGTTGTCCTTTGCCCAATGGTACGTATCAGAGACACTTAAAATTTGATAGTTTATTATTTTTCACAACCTTGATATTCAGAGATGTAAGAATATATTTAAAGGCTGATTAGCATATTTCAATGGGATTCATTAATTATTTCAAATTTGTATGGATATATTTGCACATAGTAACACACCTGAACTGAAGTTTTTTTTAAATAAAAAACGTATGGTCAGAGGATACTTTAAAAAATTATAACTCAAAAAGTAGGTTGAACACCATCTTGATTATTTTAATATAGATCATTTCAGAGATGTAAGAATATATGGTAAAAATCTGAAAAGGTTGAATAACTGGTGACATGGTCAAACTGTGGCCTGAAGTAGGGCTATTTTTAGCTAAATCATAAAAAAGTTGCATGCAACTAAATTTTTTTACAGGAGATCTAATAGACTTTTAATTACAACAATTGCTGATTTATCAACTGATATGTTATGGGATATTAAAAACAGAAATTCAGCTTTGTATCATATTATCCCTTAGAGCTATGGCTTATTACATAAACCAATGTTTTATACAATTTTGGGTTTTCAGGTGATTTTACAACCTCACTATGAAAATCCTAAGAGAGAGAAATTTGGTTTGAGACCATTATTGAATTCTGTAAGATTAATTCAGTCAGTGTAGCAAATTTCAGTCTTCTACCACCATTACTCTTACAGCTTTAAGCAGCCAAAGCTGCCCAAAAATGAATTTGCCAAAAATAAAAAAAAAAATGAACCAAGTTTTACAAGGCTGTAAATCAGAAATTATTAGATATTGATCTACTCTTTGGTAATTTTTCATTATATGGGTAGATGAGCACATGTGAATTTTTTCAAGGCATTCTGAGGGGATCACCTGGAAAATTTTCCAAAATCTGGATGATTTGACACAGAATGACCCTGTACTATTTGATTCGTTGAATGTAATAAACCCATTGATTAATAAATTAGCAAATACATTTATGGCCTAGCCCTAGGAACAAGTAACACTCAAGTACAATGTCTATGCTAACTTTGTGTCAATACAAGATAAAACTTACCATCCTTCCTCTGTCTGACATAACCCTCACATGGCTAGCACCAAAATATTTAAGCATTTCTTCCTTTTCTTTCAAGGACAGCTCCAATGGAAGATGACGAATGAGTAATGTTGAAGAATTCACTTCACCTTTCATCTTCATTTCTCAATACTCTGTCCAAATATACGTTATACAAACTTCAGAACCATTCTCATACAGAACCTTCACTTGTAGTAAGAGTTTAATAACAAGTTTCATATATATGTCTTAAGAACTGACATGTTGCCTATCACTAACAAATACAAGTATTTAATGTTTTTATCACATCGCATTTCACTTCAAAATAAAAGTTCTATTGAACTTTAGAAAGAGCTGAAAGAACTTGTGTGATTTGAAATATATGAATTACTTGTGGCTGCCATATAATTTAATATTGTCATACTTTGGACCACAGGAAACTATCCCATAGACTGTGTTCAGATGAAACATTATGGAACATTTTTTTCCACCAAAGTATTTATAGGTATGCAAACCTTTTGCTTTCAATTTTCAGACAGTAAACAGGTACCTAAGAGCTGAAGAGTTGCTAACAAATACAATGTTCAAAAAAGACGATAAATAGATTCCTTAGAAATGTTTGTTTTGTTTTTGAATTTCACGCAAAGCTACAGAGGGGCTATCTGTATTAGCCATCCCTAATTTAGCATTGTAAGAGTAGAGGGGAGGCAGCTAGTCATTTTCACTCACAGCCAACTCTTGGGTTACTCTTTTACCAACGAATAGTGGGATTGACTGTCACATTATAACGCCCCACGGCTGAAAGGGCGAGCATGTTTGGTGCAACCGGGATTCAAACCCGCGACCCTTATATTACAAGTCAAATGCCTTTACCCACCTGGCCTTGCCAGACCTAGGCGGAACGAGCAATGTATCAATCTGTCCTTTATTGGAAGTAGACTTACATAATTATGTAGTAATATTGAGTTTGTGGTTTTTGGTATCCTGAAAGCTGTTGTGAGTATTGTTGAATTTTGTAATATTTACAATTTCTTACAATATGGGTATGTATATTCTATTATTGATATGATATATTGTTATCTGTGAAGACTTCCGTGTGATCTGTGGAGACTCCCGTGTTATCTGTGGAGACTCCCGTGTTATCTGTGGAGACTCCCGTGTTATCTGTGGAGACTCCGTGTTATCTATCTGTGGAGACTCCCGTGTTATCTGTGGAGACTCCGTGTTATCTGCGGAGACTTCCGTGTTATCTCCGTGTTATCTGTGGAGACTTCCGTGTTATCTGTGGAGACTTCCGTGTTATCTGTGGAGACTTCCGTGTTATCTGTGGAGACTCCTGTGTTATCTGTTAGCCTTTCAAAATACTGTTTATCTGTTAGCCTTTCAAAACACTTTTTTGCCACATTTTTCATCTTTTTTGTTGTTTTTTAATTTCGCTCATAGCTACACAAGGACTATCTGCCCTAACCGTCAATAATATAGCAGTGTAAGACTAGAGGGAAAGCAGCTTGTCATCACCACCCACTGCCAACTCTTGGGCTACTATTTTACCAATGAATAGTGGCATTGGCCATCACATTATAATGCCCCCATGGCTAAAAGAGTGAGCATATTTGGTTTGATGGGGAATTGAACATGCAATCCTCAGATTACAAGTCGAGCACCCTAACCACCTTGCCATGCTGGGGCTGCCTTATGAAATACAGGACAGTTATTCTTATTTTTACAAAAGCATACATTTATACATGGCATCATACACAAAAGACACTGTGGATTTACCCATTGGTAATCTTGCCTTACTATTAATTTGCTAACTGTTTTAAATTTGTTTATGATGTTGCTACTTGGTTTGATAATGAAAAAGATGTCAGATTTTATATATCAGATTTTCAAAGGGCTTTTGATATGTTATTATCACAAAGAAGATAAACTAAGAAAATCAAATTTGTCAAAGTTGGACAAAGTTTAGTTAACTGGATAAAAGGACTGCTGTGGAATAGAAAGCTAATGGAATCCATTAAAACTTACCTTTCTTTATTAGTGTGTGCTTGAGAGATCAGTACTTCGTCCTCTATGTATGGCAAGATTAGCAAGTTTGCTGCTGACATCAGACTCTAAGTATTTCTGATTGAATAGAAAATACTGAGATAACATCAGATGAGTTAAATAAAATAGTAAAAATGTATAAATAATTAGCAAATGTGGAATTTTTTTTAGCAGGATCGAAAGCTTTAATGAAAGCGTATCAGAAATAAGCTTAAAGCAATAAGTATGGTAGTTGGATCTGTGGGAAAGTTGAAGCTTAGTTGTTATTCTAATGTTGAGAGAATTAGGAACAAAACAGATGATTTCAGTGCTCTAGTTAAAACTATGATATGATGGTAATAACTAGAACTTGGTTAGATTTGTACAATACTGATGATTAGAATTATTTTAAAGTTCCAGGTTCAGTTATTTAATACTGACAAACGTATTTATATGAGGAATGAACTGATAAAGTTGAAAATAAAAAGTAGTTGAACAAAAAAAAGAAGACTGAATCCACATGGGTTTCAATATTGGGTTTCAAGAGTATAGCTTTTAACTGGCAATTTCAACTGATCATGCACATGAAGCTTTTATACAATGAAAAATAATGTGGTCAGGGTTGTTTTTAATAATAGGACTAATGCAATAATTACAGGGCACTTTTGTTTTAAATATACTGATGAAAATTACAAGTCAATTAGTGAGGAAGAAAGATTTCTTAACTGGAAGTGATTTAGGATGGCTTTATGACAGTCACTTTTGAGGCCATGAGATAAAAATCATTATTAAAGAATTGGAATAATGCGTTATTAATAAAATTAAAAGGCCGTAACATGATTTGATTTTATGAATCTTTTAACCTCACTTAATTTTGAATGTAATTCAAGATGGTCAAAGTCCTAACAACGTGAGTTGATAGTTTCAAACATTATTCGCTTGCTACAAATATAAATATACGAAAACCAGGTATCAATGGTGTAAGCTTAAACCAAAATTTTCTTTGGCAAATCTGAATAATTCTTAGACACCTCAATAATTAGTTTTAAAAATTACGAAGTACAACTATCCAAAAATGCTTAGGTAAGAGAAACAGCTGCCTAGGTAAAGTACTTATTACCAGTAGTATTAGTATATATTATCAATATCACTATTTTAGTGTTTGTTTATCAGCCCTATTCAGATTCATGCGACAGTTCATTGCAAAGACAACTTCCTTAGACATGTAAAATCAAGAAATAATAATGAAAATTCAACAAAACACAATATCAACAAAAACGTAAACTTACACACCTGAGTTGACTACGATTTCACCACAAGAGGGTTGAAACAATTAAACTACGAGAAATAATATTTTAATTACTAAATACAATGAAACTCTCACTTAAACACTTTTAAATCGGTATAATATATGAAAACATCTTGTAACAGTCCACGTGCAAAAAGCGTCACGAAGTTTACGAAAAATATCTTAGAATGAAATATCAAGACAATCGTAACTTAGGGTGGATGTGGAAGATATCAATTATGTCTCATGACAAACAAAATGGAGATGTTTGAAGAAGCTATTTTCAATTTATTGTAATTGATCTTATAATTATGATGTTACTATTTCTTTTTTGTTACTACTGCTTTTCTGTGTATATATCTCAAGTAATTATATTTAATATTTCTTTATTATCCAGATACGTATAGTTACTATCATGAGAAATTTCGAAATATTGATGTATTTTTGTTTATATCAACTCTATAAGGGCAGATTAGTAAGAAAAACAAAATTTGAAGTAAAAATTCCTCCCAATAGCACAGAAGTATGTCTGCGGACTTATACCACTAGAAACCTGTGGTAGGCAGAGGACATATAGCTCTGTGCTTAATAACATGCAAAATAACCAAAAATAAAAATTAGATATAATCTATAAAGTAATATATACTATTCACGAACAAATTATAAAAGTATGCTTAGAAGCGTAAGAAAGAAGTGCTACCAAATAATTTATAAACGACACGCTATTTCAAACATATAAGTAAATATTAACATTTCTTTGTTGATATTATAAAATGAAAGAAATATTATACATGATGGCAGCATTACATTTAGCTGATCTAGACACATATAATAATAATAATAATTTAATCGCGTTGAAACTACATATTAATAATTTATATTCATTTATAAAACCAACCTACAATTGTTATGGGCCATGGAGAATGTATTATTTGGAGAAACTGTCTTTTAAAATATTTAAAGAACAAAATTACTCAAAATTTTCATGCAAAATTTATTTTCGTGTTATTTGTTTTATTTACCTAATCCAGGTAATACTATAATTTTAAAATAATCACGCACTCACACACACATACATATATATAAAAAACTTAAGAAATTTAAATAACTGTTGTGATAGAAGATTATTGACGATCAAAAAAGTTAGTACAACATGAAATTAAGACATCAAAAAAGATTTATGGAAAAGGTTGGCTAAGGATGTAAAACTTAACATTAATATACATACATTAAAGGTAAACAAAATGTTAGGATGGGGTAGGAGCTCTTAAAGGATGGTAAATAGTGATTTATATCTGATGATTATGATATGGCTGGGTTATTAAATTTTGCTTTTTTTTCGGTTTTTACTAACGAAGAGTTAAGCAGAATTCCACATCTTGAAAAGTTGGTAGATAGAAACAAGATCGAACTATTAATAGATAACTCCATTAATTCTGAACTTGTTAAGAAAATAATGGGAACAGTAAGGCCCCTGATACAGATAATATTTCCCCAAGGGTTTTGAAGGAGGTTAAAGACTGAAAATGTGAGCCACTTGCTGCTATTTTTGTAAGTCATTGAATAGTGGGCAAGTACCAGAATATTGGAAGTTAGTTAATGTAACTTCTATCTTCAAGGGAAGTGGTTAAATTTACCATAGTAATTATAAACCAACTAGTCTTAAATCGATTGTTGGAAAAGTTTTGGAAAGTTGATAAAAGATTATTTGTAAAATCATTTAACAAAGTTTAAAATTTTATTGGAGAATCAGCGTGGTTTCACAAAGGAAAAATCTTGCGTCACAAATCTTTTGATATTCTTTGAAAAGATTACTCCTCATACAGATGAGTGTAAACGAAGAGTGTAAAGTTTGGTGTATCTGAATTTTTAGAAAGCAGTTGACAAGGTGTCATATAATAGTCATGTAAAAATATCTTTGTAAGTGTTGGAAATAAATTAGAAATTGGATGTAATAGTGGGTGGATGGAAAAATACAGAGGGTTGTTACAAATGGAGTTCAGTCAAACTGAATTAATGTTACGAGTGTGATACTTCAAGGCTCAGTCTTGGGACCTTTGTTTTTTATTTGTGTCAACGACATTGATGAAAGAATGGCCAATAACTTGCTTAAATGGCCTTGGATCCTACTAGTTGTGAAAAGGATGCTGCCCATTTCAAAAGGCTTTAGATTGTTTAGTGATTTGGGCAAACAAATGACAAATGGGTTTTGTCATAAAGATGGGTCGTTAAAATAAATGCAAGAAAATGCATGCAGATTATCATAACTTGGATTATAAATATAATTTGGATGTGAATAAACTTAACAGTGTTATGCAAGAAAGGGATCTTGGAGTGCTTTGCTAGCGATAAAGCAAATAAGATTTTGGATCGTACCAATAGAAATATTGAATATTAGTCTAAAGAGGTTATAATTTCATCGTGTAGGTTACTGGTAAGGCCACATTTGGAATATTGTGTTTAGTCTTGGGATCCATATTTTAGAAAGAACATTGAATTGTTGGAAAGAGTTCAGAGAAGGGTTACTAAAATGGTGCCTGGGATGAATGGACGGTCATATCTCTCACATTGTTTTCTCTTGATGTAAGAAGAGTTAGAAGGGATAGAGTTAAAATGTGTAAGATTGTAAAGGGAATTGATAGTGTTGATACATCTATATGTAAAAACGGCTGGTATGGATAGAGAAAGCTCTATGTAGAGGAGCGAACAACGTTTCGGCCTTCTTCGATCATCGTTAGGTTCACAAAAAAAGAAGGAGGTAATTGACCAATAGCTGACCGAATGTTTGGAGGCGGTTATGTAATTGAGTGTAGGAATGTAGAGGGTGTGCTTAGATGTTGGATTATAGTTTTGATATAGGTATAAAGGTGTTCCTTTGTATTGGTTTATTTTGGGCTTGCGTTGTTGTATGAGTGGGACTAATTTAATATTGCCTTTCTTTCTGTTTGTTTCTTTATTCAGTATTTGGGAGTTTTCTATGGTTATGTTGTGTTTATTTGATTTGTAGTGTTCGAAAACGTGTGAAGGTGATTTTTGTGTTATTTGAATCTGGTTTCCATTTTTCTACTTGTTTCTCCAATATAGAAGTCGTGGCAGTTATCACATTGTATTTTATAAATAATGTTGGTGTTGTGTTTGTCAGTGTAGGTTTTACATACTATAGACCTTAGTTTTGTGCCTGGTTTTTGAATAAATTTGGTATTAACTGGAATGTCATATTTTTCACTAGTTTTCGCCGAATGTTGGTTATTTTTCTGCTAGTGTAGGAAATATATGGTATGCAGCAGTATATGGTTTCGTGATCTTTTAAATCGTGGAGTATATTTACTTTTGTTAGTTGATTTTGCTTTTAGTCTAGCTGTGTGCGTATAATGTTTTTTACGGTTGGTGGAGGAAACTTATTGATGTTGATGAAGTATTGTTTTATTTTATCTAATTTGTCGTTAATTTTGTCTGTTAAGCATAGTTTTATGGCTGTGTTTATTTGGTTTCTTAATACGTTGAGTTTTTGTTTTGTTTTATGTCCTGAGTCCCAATGAATGTATAGCCCAGTATGGGTGATTTTTGGGTGGATTCCTGAGTTAAATTGTGTGTCGGTTCTTGTAATTTTGAGGTTAAGAAATTATATTTGATTGCTTTCTTCCTAGCAATAAAATATGACATTCCAGTTAATACCAACTTTATTCAAAAGCCAGGCACAAAACTAAGGTCTATACTATGTGAAAACTACACCGACAAACACCACACCAACATTATTTATAAAATACAATGTGATAACTGCCACGACTTCTATATTAGAGAAACAAGTAGAAAAATGGAAACCAGATTCAAAGAACACAAAAATATCCTTCACACGTTTTTGAACACTGCAAATCAAATAAACACAATATAACCATAGAAAACACTCAAATACGAAGTAAAGAAACAAACATAAACACAAAATTAAAGAAGCCTTATTTATACAACAACTCAAGCCCAAAGTAAACCAATATAAAGGAACACCTTTATACCTATATCAAAACTATAATCCAACATCTAAGCACGCCTTCTATATTCCTACACTCAATTACACAACCGCCTCCAAACATGCAATCAGCTATCGGTCAGTCACCTCTTTCTTTCTTTGTGAATCTAACGATGACCAAAGAAGGTCGAAACGTTGTTCGCTCCTCTACATAGTGTTTTCTCTACTCATATCAGCCGTTTTTACATATATAATTTTGTCTACAAGTGGGTTTTCTTGTCATCACGGATGTTGATACATCATCTTTTTCATACTTAACAGTGAGAGTAAAAAGACTAGGAAATAAAAGTATATATTTTGACAGGATAGGAGTCATCTTCAGCTATGACAGTTTTATTTTTCTAACAGAATGGTTGATCATTGGAATAAGCTGCCTTCGGATGTTGTGAAGGCAGTAAAGTTAGGTTAAGAAAATGTTTGATAAATATATAAATGAAAAGGGCTGGCTTTAATATGTGTTTCTCTTTTTAAATATATTTATTAATAATTCTAATTTAGTTTTGAGGATGGAACAGCCAAGATAGACCAATAGGTCTAGTATTGTCCCAAAATGTTATTTGTATATTCTAATTACTTAAACTTATATATATATTACAACAATCACTTAATTATACTGTTTTTACCAATAGTATAATATATGTGTTGTATTTCTTTCTTGCATTTATACACGTTATTATGAGTACTCAATGATGGTTTTACAACATAACCGAAAAATTTATAACGTTTGTTTTGTTTTTCACTTTCGCGCAAAGCTACACCAGCGCAATCTGCACTAGCCGTCTGTAATTTAGCAGTGTAAGATAGAGGGAAGACAGTTAGTCATCACAACCAATCGCCAAATAGAAATTTTGTTGTTTTTTGTTTCTTTTGTCTTCAAAGCATGAAGTCTCATGGGCTGACAGGTAATATTTACTTTATTCAAGGGCACAGCTTTTCTTTATGGATATTACTTGGCACTTGATTGTTTATTTGTTTTAGAGCCAAGTTACACAAAAGCTAACTGGTCTTCATCCACCACTTTGAATGATAATGTTTTACCTGAATTAAGAAGGTTCATAATGTGTGTTTTATAATAAAAAAGTAGAGTTAATAAATTAATTTAACAGTTTCAATTTGTGATATTGTTTAATTAAAAAGCCTTCGTCGTCACAATTGTTGAAATTAATACAATCTCTAACACTCGGTAGTATCGAAATATTATAAATATGTATAAATTAATAAAGAAGCTTTTAAGTAAGTGTCAAATATTTTGATTCAACAATGCTTTTGTGAAAATGTTTCTTGTTATGCAGTATGGAAATATTCAACATTTAGTGAAAGATACATTTGAATGATGTAAGTATTCTAACACACGCAGTTTCTCAGCATTAAAAGTGAGGACTGATACATCTCAGACTTTAATCGGATATATAATCATGATCCAATGATCTACGTTTTCGAAGTCAGGTTGTACATCAAAACATTTATGCGAAGAAACGCTGTCTTCCCTGGCAACTTATGTTCTCATTAGCGCCTTGCAAGTACAGATGAATTTCCCTCAAGTTTGAAGTTGTCAGTGAGTAAAGTTAAAATAAGAAGATTCGTCGTGACTGTCATTAACTGTTCTTCTGGTAGATTTTTACAACCTTCAAGTAGGTATAAATATATGCCACGAGTCAAGTTATTCAACAAAAACCGCTCAATTTTGACCACAATTTTTGCGAATACTTACGTAAAACGTTACGTAAGCTGTCGATTAATATTTTTTAACTAAAGCTGCACCAAAGAGTGAAAGTGGACTGTTTCTCGAATTTTGTCGTTTGGAGTAAAGACGGTAGACTTAGAGCGGTAACACTATTGGGTAAAAGCGCTTACAGATACATAAGTATTGGTTAGGCCAAGCAAACTAGATTAGCAGTTTGAAGTTCATGTTTCCAAAAGAATCATATGGGTGGACGGTTATTATTCATTATCAACTTTTAAGATCAAATTTGCTAAATTTTATAAAATTCTTTCAATTAAACAGTGTTCACCGTCACCTGATATTAGTGTAAATAACGATGTTTGATATGGTTGTAACGAGTGCCTACGGTTGATGACAATAAACTGTTAATCTAGTTTCCATTTCGTTACTGTAAAGGTAGTTAGTAATTACCACCATGTATTTTTTAAAATCTGGTATTTCTGTAAAGTATAGGTATGTTTTGAATAATACGGTTGCAATTCTAATGTTGGTTATTATCGAGTGTCACTTTCTTACTTGCTGTAGTTTGTTCGTGTGGATGGTAAAAAAAAATCTCGTAATATATAACAAAAAAGAATTTAAGTGTTAAAAAGTGCGGCCGTAAGAGTGATTAGTGTACAACTTAAAAGGATGAACTCAAAATTGGCGGCCTCACCTGTAGCTACGTTTTTGGATTGGTACTAATTTTACAGCAAATAATTATTCATTAGTTAGTTAAGCTTGAAATTTTTTTTATCCCTACACCGCGGCCTAACTAACTTTTTGGCCTACCTTCTTTCACGCCTAAGGTGTTTTGGATTAGATATCAAGTACTAATAGCGATTTCCTTTACAAAAGATGTACAGCGTTTAGTTCCTGTTTTGTTTAGTTTGATAAATTATATATTTAGTTGATGTTGAGAATCTCTGTCGGTTGGTTGCAGTATCGTAAAGGCTCAGTAAGCAGCTGACAATGGAAGCACGCTTGGCCGCAACACCAGTGTTTAAATTTTCTATTAATCCAGCTTAGGTGTACAGTTCTATGCAAATCCATAATACATATATATATATATGGCCAAGTTTCGTAAAGCTGCTA
This sequence comes from Tachypleus tridentatus, assembly GCF_004210375.1. Lineage (NCBI taxonomy): Eukaryota > Metazoa > Arthropoda > Merostomata > Xiphosura > Limulidae > Tachypleus > Tachypleus tridentatus. Next base: position 107,034,106 of record NC_134834.1, read on the forward strand.
CCTTAAACAATAAAACATATTAAGAGAAGAACCCACTAAGTATGTAGAGTGAATGTTAACTGAACTTTCTTATATTATGTCTTTCTTCAAGTGGCCAATATGAAATCGCCAGTGTTGAGGGGCTAATTTCTCTGAGTATCTATCTACCTTACACAAACATATGTCGGGTCATCTCATAAATAATGACAGAAAATTTAATACAGAAAGTATATTATAATTTCTGTCCTTGTAGAAGGCTTTAATGACTAAAATATGTAGTAGGACGTGTATAAAAATGTTCAGACAAACAAAATAAACTAACCCAACTCCACTTATACAGATCATTAATCAAATAACACCTTATGAAGATGGATGTGTCTGTTGAGCACATTAGGTTTATAGTGCCCTATGAGTTTAAAAAATGCAACAGTACAGCAGAAACTATACGAAACGTTCAAGGTGTTTATGGTGCGAAGTCTTTCAATGAAAGAAAATGTCGAAGGTGGTTTCAGAAGTTCAGATCAGGTGACTACAGCTTAAGTGATGCGTCACATTCAGGTCGTCCTGTTGAGTTTAATGATGACTTGCTGCTGGCTGCACTTGATGAAGATTGTGCTGTAACAGTTGAAGAACTAGTAGAGAAGCTTAATTAAACCTATTCAACAGTTAATTGTCATCTGCAACAGCTTTGAAAAGTGTCAAAACTTGAAAAATGGGTCACCCATAATTTGAAGCCAACCTTTGAGCAAGAGTGGACATTTGCACTTCTCTTCACTCTTGTGAACGTAACTCACCTTTTTTTTTTTAGAGGTTAGTGACTGGAGATCAAAATGGATATTTTATAAAAACGTTAAGCGCTGCAGACAATGGATCAGTGCAAGTAAACTGGTTAAAGCACAGCCCAAAATGGGCCTCTACCCTAAGAAAGTCCTATTAAGTGATTGGTGGGATATTGTTGATGTGATCCACTTTGAGTTGGTGCCACTCAATGTAACGATTACATCAGACTTCTATTATCACCAGTTAGAGGGCTTGAGTGTTGCACTGAAAGAAAAGTGGCCTGCTTTGATCAATTATAAAGGTGTAGTATTACACCAGGATATGCACGGCCCCATACAGCAGGGATCACATTTGCAAAGACTGAAGAACTAGACTGGGAAAAACTTCCACATCCTCCTTATTCTCCAGACCTTGCTTCATCTGATTATCATCTATTCCGACGTTTGCAGAACTATCTCGATGGAAAAGAGCTTGGAACACATGAAGATGTCAAAACTACCATCTCTACATTCTTTTATTCCAAACCCCAAGAATTTTATAAAAGTGGCATTTAGAAGCTTGTGAATCGTTGGCAGGAAGTAATTAATAATGGAACACACATTATTGATTAAATAACATTAAAAACATTTGAAATCCTTCATCTTTTTCTGAGCCTAAAATCGGCCATTACTTATTGGATGACCTGATAATAATTTATCAATGATAAACAACGGTTTGTTTGTTTGTTTTTGAATGTTGCGCAAAGCTACTCGAGGGCTATCTGCGCTAGCCGTTCCTAATCTAGTAGTGTAAGACTAGAGGGTAGGCAGCTAGTCAACACCACCCACCGCCAACTCTTTTACCAACGAATAGTGGGATTGACCATAACATTATTACACCCCCACGGCGGGGAGGGCGAGCATGTTTGGTGTGACCGGGTTTCGAACCCGCGACGCTCGGATTACGAGTCGAACGCCTTAACACGCTTGGCCATGCCAGGCCCAATACACGACGGACAGAACTTTCCAAACATGTATAATATATTGAGGTTTTCCAACAAATCAAGTGAATAAACAATGGTAGGATGTTAAAAGTCTGCAACAGAAAAAATTAATTTCAAAGCAATAAAATGAACATAAAAATTGTAAATATGTTTGTGATTAATTAGTAAATATTTATGATTTCAAAATATGTTATTAACCTATTGTTCCCTTTTTCACATATAAAAATATCCAAACTGACATGTCGACGTAATTACGTGCTCTCCCTTACAGGTGGGCCCGGCATGACCAGGTGGGTTGAGGCGTTCGACTCGTAATCTGAGGGTCGCGGGTTCCAATTCAGGTCACACTAAACATGCTCGCCCTTTCAGCCGTGGGGGCGTTATAATGTAACGGTCGATCCCACTATTCGTTGGTAAGAGTAGCACAAGAGTTGGCGGTGGGTGGTGATGACCAGCTGCCTTCCCTCTAGTCTTACATTGCTAAATTATGGACGGCTAGCGCATATAACTGTCGTGTAGCTAAGTGCGAAATTAAAAACAAAGAAATTTTGCGGTTAAATTAGTTTGATTTTTTGTTGGATTTCACACTTGAATTTTTAGAATGAATGGTAAACAACAAAGTTGGCAGCTGAAATATTATCTCGGGAAAAAGGCAGAAGGAATAACCTTTTTACGGTTTTGCTTCTTTATTCCCGGTACAATGTAATCTGGTAAAGGATAATATGTTATGAACAGTAGTCGTCTACGTTAGGTGGAATATGACAAAATGTAGCCTGAATGCTAAATTTTGACCATAAGGTTCTCAGTAGTTATATTTTCAAAAGTTTCTCCTATAAGTATGATTTATGAAGATTTTTCTCAACATTTTGCAATTGAAAAATGGACACTTAAGTTTAAGTAAGTTGTCAGTTAACAGAAATTACATGCCTGTCAGGTAAAAAGCGATAAAAAACCCATCTTTAGTAGATACAGGTTTACGTTATTACAAGATGAACAGAGTTAAAATGTAGTATTTTTGAATATTTTCAAAATGTACTGGCCCGGCATGGCCAAGCGTGTTAAGGCGTGCGACTCGTAATCTGAGGGTCGCGGGTTCGCATCTCCATCGCGCCAAACATGCTCGCTCTTTCAGCCGTGGGGGCGTTATAATGTGACGGTCAATCCCACTATTCGTTGGTAAAAGAGTAGCCCAAATGTTGGCGGTTGGTGGTGATGACTAGCTGCCTTCCTTCTAGTCTTACACTGCTACATTAGGGACGGCTAGCACAGATAGCCCTCGTGTAGCTTTGTGTGAAATTCAAAAACAAACAAAATGTACTGATGAATGGAAGTTTCAATATTCTCTGAAGTTACCGTGTGTAACAGGTTTTAGAGTGTAAATACCACCACCTTTTGGTTTATTATCAGCATGTAAATGTCAGAGATAAAAAGTATTGATTACTTCTCTGCCACCACTTCAATATCTGTTGAGTCAATTGTAGCTCATAAAGCAACTGATATATTAGAATCCTGTGTCATGCACAAGATATAAAATAAATTGAATCAATATTTAATTTCATATTTCTTTTTTGCCGTCCGGTATAGAACACTTAGTGAGCTCTGTGTGTAACTATAACTGGGTGTTTAGTCTTTCGGGAAAGCTGTACCTTAAGTTTTATCCATGCTGCTGGATTTGCAAAAACTATGATGGAAATAATTTCTGTCGTAGGTTACATGTGTGAAATTATTATATTTGTCTTCACATGGACAATCTTAATGTATAATGTTGTGACCTTACCAATCACTGAAAACCTGTACTACTCTCTACAGTTGATAACAAAGAGATATACAGAGAGTGAAACCTCAACAAGGTGAAAATGCGTTATTGTCCTCATTAAATTGATGGTTAGGTGCTGCTGACAGAGACTCCGGCATCATCCCAGCCAACACTGACTTAATATGATACACCAACTTTGCTCCTTTATTTATGTTTCCAACTAAATGATATACAAGTGTATAGTTGTTTTATGCATATTTACGTGTGATAAATGTTCACAAAACTACTTTGTAGTTTAGTAAAACTAGTTAAGAGAAGAACATACTAGCTATTGGTTTTAAATTTGAAGTTAAGCTCGCTTGAGGACAAACATAAGTGAAAAGTGCATTGTAGTGTTAATTTTAAGAACTTATGAAACTAGATTGTATATATATATATATACAATCATACGTAAACTACATTATTTCTTTTTCAGTGCCAATAGACCATCTTGGAGTAATAGAGACGCTATTTGCATTATCAATGTCTGAAAATATTTGATAGTGTGAGCTAGATTAAGTTAGATGTAATTTTATTAATGTTATTAAAATACGTATATATGTATAGTAATGACGACATATTTTTAATTTTCCAAGAATTATTGTTCAGAATATAAATCCCATCAAAGTTAAATGTAAAATTAACCATAGGTCTTAACTCAGATAAACGTAATACATTCTATCTTGTATGGTAAATGTATTGTAGCCAATATAACTTTGAATGCAATATATTTTTATCACTGTTACAACATTTTAAAATATTTTATAAATTTCTTAATTGTAGGCAGCTTACATTAATAATTTAGCCCAGTACTTGTAGTCTTTTTACATTTTTTGAGATAATTATTCATCATCTGCGAGTCCGCTAGCACTCTTTATGTAGGGATGACACGGTCGCCCACAGTAAAGGAATACAAAAGTCATTTGGAGTTCCTTCCCTACAGGCCGCCCCCCGCTAGTACAGCGGTATGTCTCCGGATTTACAACGCTAAAATCAGGGGTTCGATTCCCCTCGGTGGGCTGAGCAGATAGCCCTTTGTGGCTTTGCTATAAGAAAAACACACACACACCCTACAGGCCATTAGAAGCTAGATATGAAAAACTATCTAGCAGAGTTACTCTTATCTCTGATGTATATACCACTTTTCAGCTATCCAGAGCATCCCAAAGTTGAAAACTGGTAAATAGCCAAGGACCAAAATTTTTATTTTTGTTCATCATTTTCTTTCTTAAACAGGCCTAGCACCTAGTTAGTCCTAGTAGTAATTATAGTTTTATTATCATTTGATAGAGCAAAACAGTACTCATGATCTTTGACTGCCTATTTTATTCAATGCAAAATTTATAAAGCTTTAGAATAAATTCTATAACCTAGTGACTCATGTCCACTATCATATAACAAAAACAAACTATATTCAATGCAGTTTGCATGTTATCCATAGGTTGAACTGGTATATAATGTGTAGATGGATTATAAACCAGGAACTGGCATAGGACTGTACAGTTCAATAGAGAGTTTCAGTTTAAATTTCAGATGGATAACTACATCTTCCTGTGTAGAGAAAGCCAGGAAATCTTTGTTATCAGCACTGATTGCCTAAACTTTAAACTTCTATCCTACAGTGTGCTAGATAAAATGAGTCCAATCCTTAAATACTGTGAATATTATATACATGAACTAGTATACAAGATGACACCTTTAAACCTGTAGAAACTTACTATGTGACAATGTGTAGTTAAACCTGTAAAACCTCTTCAAGATAATGTGTACTTCAACATATAAAACCAGCTTTAAGATGTGTACTTAAACCTGTAAAATCTGCTTTAAGATAATGCATACATAAAGCTATGAAACTGGCTATATGACAATGTGTACTTCAACCCGTAAAACCAGCTTTAAGATAATGTGTATTTATGTATATAAAGAGGTACCACAATACTGATGGACAGTAAATTGTTTACAGTATTTGAATATCTGACCAAGTGATGACACAGCACTGATGGACATTTACTTGTTTATTGTATTGGTATATCTAACAAATAGAACCATTAATTAATGGTATTAAAACATGTAGTAGACAGCTTGTATTAAACTGTTATTTCCTGTACATTATCAGATTATCAAAATGGTAAAGATGAAAACTACAGTAAGTGATGGTTCTTCAAAAGAGTAATTAATAAGATGAATCACAACTACTTGTAATGAAACTTTATTAATACAGATAAATTTTCTACATCATGCTTACTATAAAGCTTAGTTCCAAGTACTCGTAAAATAAATATTTCTTGACACTTCACAGAAAACTAACTTTCTGAGGTGTAAGTATCTCTCTGGTTATGTGGAAGTATTGTAGGATATATAATAAGTGAATAACCAATGATATTAGTTTACAACTTTTAACTTTCATGATAGAAAAGTTACAAGAGGTTAAATGATTTAAGTTTTTATGCAACTACAAGAAGCAGTGTGTTTACATGTTGACAACCATTAACTGTTATTAGTATATCTTTAAAAATTTGCTGATGCCAGAGAAAGAATATATATTCATAATATACCAGTCAAGGTAAGCCACTTCTTTTTCGATAGACTAATTATGAATATCCAATCACAATGCAGGAAATTTAAAACCTATTTTCACGATGCCCAACACAAATATGTTAATAATGAAACATCAATGAATGTAATTTAAAATAACTTTAAACTCACTTAAAAAGTTGATTCATATTTAAATAAATTCACAGTTTTTATAGAAATTATCTGTAACAAGCTTTAGATTTCATATAGTTTGTTTATGCAAAACTGATAAATTTCTTTCTATTATTTCCCCCCTAAGCTCAACAAATTTTAAAACAATAAAATAATTTTGAATTCAGTTTCAAAGTCTTTCATATAATAGGAAGACAGTTAATTGTTTATCTTGCCCATTAAAAAGAAAAAAAATTTAATGTTCAAAGAAATGAGAGTTGTTTGTCAGAAACTGAACTGTAGAATAATTATGAAAACTCAGATTGTTGTAACAACATTGTACATCTCCATGATTATTTTACAAACACTCCCTAAAATGTACATTAACAATTCTCATCTTAACCTTATTCTGCTTTAATAGGTTATTAAAAACATCAAAGTAGATTTTATCAAATAAAACTGTAATCTTACAAGATAATTGGGACATTTCTTTGCATCCAAGTTACTTTTAAGTCATTCCTGTAGATCTATTAGTACAGTTTTTCTCACAATGGTACATACAAATTGCACTAAACTTATGAGAAGCTACTACTTATAACTGGTAAAATCACACACAACTATAAAAACTCATTATATCTACAAATTAACAAAAAAAATGGTGTCAAAAACTGACACCTTAAAAAATCTAGATTTAGGATATAATTTCTGAAAGAAATACTGATCTCAGTGGGTTAATTATATCAGATAGTTCACTCTATTTCTATTTGTATTATAACATATGAAATATCTCTAACTTTGATCTACGTGTGATAACACGTATAACACATCTAATTTCGATCTATGTATCACAACAATGTATGCCATAAAAAATACAAAAATAGGTAATAGTAATGATTTAGAGACCAATAGTCATAGAAACAGGATACAATCTAACAGATGGAGTGGGCTGTTCTGTGCAAGCTATAGGTCCATCTTCCTCATTTCTAATTTAATCCATTGTGCCCTTTATCTTATGCGTCATCAGGTTTTATAGTTTATCACCAAAGATTGTGTTAAGTCTTCTTAGATAGTGATGGGAAAGTTTTTCTTAATGTGGTTGGTTTTTGTCCTTGGAGATATTTTTATCTTTGAGCCTAATGTGGTTTGTTGATCATCATCACTGACAGCAGGTATTACAGCATTTGATTGTTAACTTAGAAGTCCTGACATACCATGAGGGACCTATCAGAATCAGGTCACACAGATGAAAGACTCTGATATCTTACTGCTTTGACATTGTCACATGGACATCCAGTGACTGATGTGGCACTGTGATATGCATTCTCATTCAGCTATATCTAGTTATGATTTTGCTCTGCATCTTTTGGAGTTAACTCAGGTGGATTGTGAGCATTTCCATATTGACCACAGCATTACCACAATCAGTCAGATATTTCATAATGTAAGACTGAGTGCTACTAGTATCTTCAGAGCCACAATATCCAGGTCAGTCTGGGGAGAAGGACATTGCACTGGTGGAGCAGCTGAAGCTGGTGGTTATACCTACCAGAATGTTGTACTCTGTCAGATACACACAATCACTTTGCAAGAGCAATACAAATATTTTAAGCTTGGAACTGAAGAAGGTCTTCCTTTTTCTGGATTGAGTGACAATTCTTGCTATAATTATGAGCTTGGATGAATCCTGTGGTCAATGCCAAAAAGGGATTGTTATTCAAGTCAGTTTGACTTCTTATATAGTGGAAAAGCAAAACTCATTCATACAGGAAGTATGAGTGAGTTTTGGAAGTAATAAACAATACATTCATGTTGCATCTCACAATACTGTAAAATTTCACATAATTAGCCCTATTTGTGAAATCAATGGGTGGGCAATACCATACTATGAATTGTGTATTGTTAAATTTCTTCAGAGACCACCATTTCCCTTAAGATCTTCTCTACCAGTAAATGTGGATCTTATCTGTTACATTGAGACTAAGTTCATGACTTATGCATATGGTTCCACTTTAACTGCTGCTGATCTCATCAGGAAATTAGCAAAGTAAAATGAGAAGGGGAGAGAGAAACATTATTAAATCATCTACACATCGTTGCTTCCAATCCCAGTAGTGCTAACTTACTGGTAGGGAACAAACTGGATACTTCTTGATGTATACCAGGAGAAGTTGTGCACATTCTACAATGCCCTGTTATTGAAGTCCAGCTGCACTGATCCACCTTATGTACCTTGGAAACACCTGTAGCTTACCAGAACCTGTCATTGTATATGGACCCCAAAACTGGAATGTGGATATTTAACACCAGTCATGTTTTGACGTGGTACACAGTGGGTGAAAATATAACCTTGTTTCACTCCTGCTGAACCCTCTTTAGTTCTGAGCACAAACACAGCAGATAGCTTCATGTTTGAGAAGCTTGTATTTTATGCTCTTGGAGGAATATATGACCCAGTAGTATTACAACAGTTGCAAGGTTTTATGCTGTTTTCTGTCTGAGGTGAGGCTATGTGATCAAACACATTAGCCAGTCTAGAAGGGCAATCAGTTCCTCGATATGCATTGACACGAGTGTTGCATGAGGATGGATGGAAAAATCTAGCCAATGATCCGTTAAGCCAGATGTGGGGAAGGATGCAAGTTATTGGTGAATGGGTAAGTGGGTTCAATGGGATATATTTTTGTGTTATGATGATTAAGGTTGTCATCAGTATTGTCATTAGAGTATTTAATATATACAAAATAACTGGGTTATCTTGGGCCTTGTTCATACAGATTCTAAAGACTTGTTTTATGACCTCTAATAAAAAGGATACAATGGATGAAGTTAGAGACAAGAAAGATGAACCTGTAGCTTGCACAGAACAGCCCTCTCCATCTGTTAGATTGTATCCTGTTGCCATGACCACTGGTCTCTACATCATTGCTATTACCACCTATTTTTGTATGTTTTAATGGCTACATCGTCATCTGAATACTTGCAAATCAAATGTAATCTGTTGTGCCTTACACTGACACTGCATTAAAATATAACAACAATGTATGCAATATCTGTTTTTGTGATCTATATATCATAAGAAATGATGGAAGCAGACAAAACATTAGAGCTTATATAAAACTCACTTTGTTTCTGTTTTGTAACATGAGTAATAAGATAAATTCTACAAATTAATTTTAAAAGTTAAAAGTTCTTGTAGCTGCTACAGATTTTTATACCTCATGTACCCCTTCCATTAGGAAATATGTAGTACCTTTCCCTTTACGTTTATCTATATTATCTGTATAAGATCTAATACATAAGCCAATTCCATGGCTAATGTAATAGCATATAAAAAATACAAAAGTCTTAACTAGTTTATAAAACTAATTTTTTTTATACAACAAAAGCTAAAAAAAAAGGACTAAAAAACAAACATATGTTACACTTGTAACAGTCACAAAATACATCATTCTTTAAAGTAAACTCTGAGTATATTTTACACATAGTGCGGGACTGCAACAGTAACCACCGGTTCAAACTCCACACAAACTCAGTTGTAACAAAACTAAAGCATGAAAAGAAAACAATCCAGCATTTTGTGTTATTTTAAGATAAAGGAATCAGACATTCAAGAAAAGCATTCTCTTTAACCCTATCATGCCATGTGAAGGATACCTAGCTCATATGTGGTACACGAAGAACAGTGTGTAAGTTTTTAACACTTCTAGTAAATAATGGATTATAGTCAGCTACGTTTACTTCTGTAATTTGAACAGTTAAGTTTTTCTTTAACAATCCTAGTAAATAACAGATTGAGAGCTAGCTATCAATTTACTTGCACATAATCTGTAATTTAAAGTATTTTTTAAAACAATTCTAGTAATTAGTGGATCAAAAACCAGTTTTCATATTAAGTTGAAGATTCTATTAATATGTATTATTTCAGCAAGAAAACACTCTGCTTACACACTTGAAATTTGGCCACTCCCTATTTCATACTTGACTGAACTTTAAACCTGAAATATTGAAATACAAAAATTCAGTTAACGTCCTGAGTCATTCATGTTTAATAACCAAAACCCATTCCCCACAAAAAGATATTCCTTGCATCATGAGCCCCCCATAAATTAGAGATAGATTTACAATGTTCAGGGTGATGGTAGAGAAAGACCAGCAGGAAACAGACAAAGTGTTAAACTATTCAAATGTTATTACACTAAAGAATGCTATGTTGAGGTAGTTGTTAGAGAATACAGTAGAAAGGTTTTGTTGAGCACTGCTAGGATGCTATGTTGAGGTAGTTGTTAGAGAATACAGTAGAAAGGTTTTGTTGAGCACTGCTAGGATGCTATGTTGAGGTAGTTGTTAGAGAATACAGTAGAAAGGTTTTGTTGAGCACTGCTAGGATGCTATGTTGGGGTAGTTGTTAGAGAATACAGTAGAAAGGTTTTGTTGAGCACTGCTAGGATGCTATGTTGAGGTAGTTGTTAGAGAATACAGTAGAAAGGTTTTGTTGAGCACTGCTAGGATGCTATGTTGAGGTAGTTGTTAGAGAATACAGTAGAGAGGTTTTGTTGAGCACTGCTAGGATGCTATGTTGAGGTAGTTGTTAGAGAATACAGCAGAAAGGTTTTGTTGAGCACTGCCAGGATGCTATGTTGAGGTAGTTGTTAGAGAATACAGCAGAAAGGTTTTGTTGAGCACTGCCAGGATGCTATGTTGAGGTAGTTGTTAGAGAATACAGCAGAAAGGTTTTGTTGAGCACCGCTAGGATGCTATGTTGAGGTAGTTGTTAGAGAATACAGCAGAAAGGTTTTGTTGAGCACCGCTAGGATGCTATGTTGAGGTAGTTGTTAGAGAACACAGCAGAAAGGTTTTGTTGAGCACCGCTAGGATGCTATGTTGAGGTAGTTGTTAGAGAATACAGCAGAAAGGTTTTGTTGAGCACCGCTAGGATGCTATGTTGAGGTAGTTGTTAGAGAACACAGCAGAAAGGTTTTGTTGAGCACCGCTAGGATGCTATGTTGAGGTAGTTGTTAGAGAACACAGCAGAAAGGTTTTGTTGAGCACTGCCAGGATGCTATGTTGAGGTAGTTGTTAGAGAACACAGCAGAAAGGTTTTGTTGAGCACCGCCAGGATGCTATGTTGAGGTAGTTGTTAGAGAACACAGCAGAAAGGTTTGTTGAGCACCGCTAGGATGCTATGTTGAGGTAGTTGTTAGAGAATACAGCAGAAAGGTTTTGTTGAGCACCGCCAGGATGCTATGTTGAGGTAGTTGTTAGAGAACACAGCAGAGAGGTTTTGTTGAGCACCGCCAGGATGCTATGTTGAGGTAGTTGTTAGAGAATACAGCAGAAAGGTTTTGTTGAGCACCGCCAGGATGCTATGTTGAGGTAGTTGTTAGAGAATACAGCAGAAAGGTTTTGTTGAGCACCGCCAGGATGCTATGTTGAGGTAGTTGTTAGAGAATACAGCAGAAAGGTTTTGTTGAGCACCGCCAGGATGCTATGTTGAGGTAGTTGTTAGAGAATACAGCAGAAAGGTTTTGTTGAGCACCGCCAGGATGCTATGTTGAGGTAGTTGTTAGAGAATACAGCAGAAAGGTTTTGTTGAGCACCGCTAGGATGCTATGTTGAGGTAGTTGTTAGAGAATACAGCAGAAAGGTTTTGTTGAGCACCGCCAGGATGCTATGTTGAGGTAGTTGTTAGAGAATACAGCAGAAAGGTTTTGTTGAGCACCGCCAGGATGCTATGTTGAGGTAGTTGTTAGAGAATACAGCAGAAAGGTTTTGTTGAGCACCGCCAGGATGCTATGTTGAGGTAGTTGTTAGAGAATACAGCAGAAAGGTTTTGTTGAGCACCGCCAGGATGCTATGTTGAGGTAGTTGTTAGAGAATACAGCAGAAAGGTTTTGTTGAGCAACCGCCAGGATGCTATGTTGAGGTAGTTGTTAGAGAACACAGCAGAAAGGTTTTGTTGAGCACCGCCAGGATGCTATGTTGAGGTAGTTGTTAGAGAATACAGCAGAAAGGTTTTGTTGAGCAACCGCCAGGATGCTATGTTGAGGTAGTTGTTAGAGAACACAGCAGAAAGGTTTTGTTGAGCACTGCCAGGATGCTATGTTGAGGTAGTTGTTAGAGAACACAGCAGAAAGGTTTTGTTGAGCAACCGCCAGGATGCTATGTTGAGGTAGTTGTTAGAGAATACAGCAGAAAGGTTTTGTTGAGCACCGCCAGGATGCTATGTTGAGGTAGTTGTTAGAGAATACAGCAGAAAGGTTTTGTTGAGCACCGCCAGGATGCCATGTTGAGGTAGTTGTTAGAGAACACAGCAGAAAGGTTTTGTTGAGCACCGCCAGGATGCCATGTTGAGGTAGCTGTTAGAGAATACAGCAGAAAGGTCTTTGTTGAGCACCGCCAGGAGATGTTGAAGTTGTTAGAGAATACAGCAGAAAGGTTTTTGTTGAGCACCGCCAGGATGCTATGTTGAGGTAGTTAGAGAATACAGCAGAGAGGTTTTGTTGAGCACCGCCAGGACGCCATGTTGAGGTAGTTGTTAGAGAACACAGCAGAAAGGTTTTGTTGAGCACCGCCAGGATGCCATGTTGAGGTAGCTGTTAGAGAACACAGCAGAAAGGTTTTGTTGAGCAACCGCCAGGATGCCATGTTGAGGTAGTTGTTAGAGAACACAGCAGAAAGGTTTTGTTGAGCACCGCCAGGATGCTATGTTGAGGTAGTTGTTAGAGAACACAGCAGAAAGGTTTTGTTGAGCACCGCCAGGATGCTATGTTGAGGTAGCTGTTGAGAAGAGAATACAGTAGAAAGGTTTTGTTGAGCACTGCTAGGATGCTATGTTGAGGTAGTTGTTAGAGAATACAGTAGAAAGGTTTTGTTGAGCACCGCTAGGATGCTATGTTGAGGTAGTTGTTAGAGAATACAGCAGAAAGGTTTTGTTGAGCACTGCTAGGATGCTATGTTGAGGTAGTTGTTAGAGAATACAGCAGAAAGGTTTTGTTGAGCACTGCTAGGATGCTATGTTGAGGTAGTTGTTAGAGAATACAGTAGAAAGGTTTTGTTGAGCACCGCTAGGATGCTATGTTGAGGTAGTTGTTAGAGAATACAGTAGAAAGGTTTTGTTGAGCACTGCTAGGATGCTATGTTGAGGTAGTTGTTAGAGAATACAGTAGAAAGGTTTTGTTGAGCACTGCTAGGATGCTATGTTGAGGTAGTTGTTAGAGAATACAGTAGAAAGGTTTTGTTGAGCACTGCTACGTACAAGTTCATTAAAAAAGAAACTTCAGACGTGTCATAAATTATCGACCTCAACAAAATTCACTAAGGTCAGTCATACTATTGCAAAACAAGCCAAAACAAGTGCACATTGGTGCAGCAGTGCAAGTTACAATGTTTAGTTTATTTAAATTGTTTATAAGGCTCTTTGATAACTCTGGAAATGTTTCCTTACATGCAGTAACATCTTAAAGCACCATAAAATAGTAATTAATGTGATGTCTTGTTTTGCTTTGCAGTTTATGGCAAGACTAGAAGTCCACGACAAATGGTTTGCCAACATGAAGCATACTTCACTCTTTTTGGTAGTGTCAATACATGCGTTATCTAATCGAAAACTAATCCACATTAACACTTCCTACATGCCTCCGTGATGTTCAAGTGACAGAGTAACTTTACAGCTGAGTTTATTACTAGCCTATAGTATATGAAATACCATAAGCACATGGAAGACAAACCTGCATAGTAAATGACACATGATACTGTGCAATAACCAATGTAGTTCTTGTGCTGCAGAAACAAAGTGTGATACACACTACAACTTACATGTTGCCTCTCTGCATACTAGTAACCAGGTGAAAGTATTGGAGGAGAACTTTCAGAATGGAATCACTTCACATCACTTTCCTTGTGAATGGTCAACTTGATCACTGGATCTAACACCAGCTGATTCCTTGTTATTGGGGCACCTAAAGTTATTCATGGGAAGCTATCCTCAATTCCAGGCCATAACGATTTATTTGTCTAGGAAGCAGCCAATAAACTACATAAGATGCACAGTGTTACTGTAACCTTTATTGTCATATGGTTGCAACGCATTCTGGATGTACGAGGAGAAAATTTTGCAAAGGTGCTGGTGCTTTAATTGGTCAGACATTATGTCATACATAGTGGCATCCATGGTGGCAAAATGTGGTAACTGTGATATTTGCATGGCACCCTTAACGTGGCTGAGCAACTCCATACTCCAATGTTCTACTGTTTGTGAGATATGAAGCAAAGAACTGTGAAACTTTTTTAACAATCACCCTGTATGTAAATCAGAAGTTTTTAATCAGATGTTCTCATAAATGTAGATAATACTTTATTCCTTTATAACTTATAAATAAAAATTAAAACATACAACTAATTAAGTGATTTACTAAAAGCATCTAGAGAAAACTGAAACGTTTACTTAACATTTATGTTAGATAATACAGTAAAACCAAGGTTTGTGACAAATTGTAAAAGTATATGATAAATATAACTCTCTTGATAAAGTGTAAAAGTATAGAAATAGTAAAACATGGTAAAATACTCTTCATTTTCAAAGAATACAAGTCATTTTCTGTAAAAATACTACAATGTGAATAATCAGATTAATATTTCTGTTGTACATTTAGTAAAAAACCATTCTTTTCAATTTAGTTATTTATGGCATCAATCAATGCATGGACTTAGATGACATTTTTAGTTTCTCTGGCCTATCTTTGGCTATTAATAGTTTAAATTTAAACATTTCTAACAGATCAACCCAAAATAACTTCCATACCATCATCATTGCTGTAACAATTCTGACAGTGAAGTTTATTGTTCCGCACTCTAACGTCTGTGCCACATGATCCATTTCCCAGCTGGGTCTGGCACACACTACAGCAAAAACACTGGATGTGATAGAACAACTGGAGGGACTCAATTATCATAGCTGCTCCTCGTCCTAAGAGTAAATAACACATGAAGTTAAACAACTGATACAATTATCCTTACTACAACTGCTTCATTTGACAAAATTATGAATAATCACATGCCATACTGTCACTTCTAATTCTCAGAGGCTAACCCAGGTGAATTATGTTATTAGGTACACAGTCTGGGAGTAAGCACACACCTACACTTATCTCCCACTCCACATCTCCCCCCCCAGAAAGTCTTAATTGTTACTTTAATATCATGTTTGTACTTTATTTGAATGTGTAGCTCATGGCCTTTTATTTGTTTGTTATAATTTTGAGAACTTTAAAACATGTTTGCAAAAATCTTTAATGAAAATGTCATTGTGAAGATGCAACTTTGAATAGGTGGTTTCAAGAAGTAAAAAAAAAGTTTTGTTTATAATAGCTTCACATTTTAAAAATTGATAGAAAAGAGAAAATAATTTCTAAACAATTCATATTAAAAGTAACTTTGGAAATATCTGAAGGTTGATCAAGAACCATTTGAAAAAGCCACAAAAAGAAAAACAAAAAAATCCTTTGAGTAAGAAACAACTTTTGGTTTGCTTGGGTAATATTTGCTCCAGATGTTTCTAATGTACTTTGAAACTATTCTTTAAAAGCATAAGAAATTTTACTTTAAAACAAACCAATGGTTGTGACATTCACTTTAATTGTTATGTTGCAAGTTCAAAAGATGCTTTTTTATTTCTTTTTAGCACCAAGCTAAGTGAAATGTGGTATGAACAAAACTCCTGTGTGTGTTATTAATTTCATATGACAGTAAAATCAAACTAATATTATGTACTATTTTTTAATCAAGTAATTATTTTCAAAGAAAAACCTGCTCTTAGTGACCACCTGCTAATAATAAAAATACTAAATATAACAGTGGTTTAAGTTTAGTCAGTGATTTTTTTTATTGTAAGATGAAGACACTCTCAGTGACAGCAACACATGAAGTATCTCTCTTGACCAGTTACCTTAAACATTCTTAAAGTAGAAACAAAGCCTTGATGACAAGAAACCCACTTGAAATAAAAATGTATCTCAGAACGGCTGGTATGAGTATTAACACTTTTATTGACGAGCAGAGAACAATGTTAATGATGACAAAGGTCATCTTCAGGTTAATAAAGTTGAGATGTTGTGTTGTTAACCTGAAGATGACCTTGGAAGGTTAAAATGTTGTTCTCTGCTTATCAACAAAAGCATTAATACCCATACCAGCCATTCTGAGATACATTTTAGGAACAAAGACACCGTAATATTTCTATTATGTGAATCTCCCAACCACTACCCTTACAAAAATATATTAAGTGGAACTGAATGATCGTAAAAAGAGAAGTAATTCTACAGTGATTTCATTTCTTTTTCAATAATTTAAAGAACTATAAGGATAACTGTTTTTCTTCAACTGACTGCAGACAGCAACAGAAGTTAAGATGTTGTGTGCATAAGCACTCATCTTAAATGATTATTTTATGACAGCTGAATACTTTACCATCAACGCTTAGATAAACAAATACATTAATATGAACTCTACATTTTTCACTAGCACGACAACTAACCAACACAATCTAATAAATACAAATGTCAGCCCTGGTCATGATGGAATTGAAATACTGTTCTTAAAAAAGCTTCCAACCTTTTACTACTACACTTAATAAACATTATGAATCTGTCACTATCAAATGGTTACTATCTAGACACTTGGAAAAAAGCAGTAATAACTGTTATACCTAAAAAACAGATCAAATTTAGACAATTTTTGCCCCATCAGCTTGTTATCTTAGCAAATTCATTGAGAAAAAAATATTGAACAGACTTCTATGCTTCTGTGAAACAAACAATCTGCTGTCAGAAATCAAAAATGCATTGAGAAAATAACAGACTTCCTCACAAAATCAACTGAATCAACCTTTAAGTAATGCCTTTGACAACCATCTAAGATGCAGCAAATGTATCAACTGCATAAAGCTCATTGTAGGTAAGCACAAACATCCTTATAAATATAAGAACATTTGTATGCTCACTTACAGAATATGGCTGTCAAATAACCTATAACATATCAGAAAATAATATGAAAAAACTATAAAGACAAAAGAGAATAGTAAGGCTTTCAAATATTACAAAAAGTACAAACAAACTGACAGCTGCTCTATGTGAACTCCTCTATACAGTTTGTTTTGCAAACAGGAAAACAAAGAACAAAGTACACAAACAAAAGGCTGAACACTAGGTCATATTGTCATTATTAACTCTTTCAACAAGAGCTTGGCCAATTATACAACCTACACGACCTCTTTTTACTTGTTTAAAGTCTTTAGAGTTTTAATATAGTATGTATATCTTCAAACATTTAGCAGATTTTCAGTAAACACTACAAGCCCTTAACATATAAAAAAATCATATTTTTAGTGAAGTATTTTCAATACACTAAAAAGGATTTGTCCATGGTTATACTGAGTATTTGTTTTGAGTAGTCCATGAGTGAAGTGATTTTTGTGTTAAGATTAAAAATACTTTATACAAATTAAATCTGATACTGTTTGAGAAAAGGGATCTCTTAAACTTCCTAAATACATTTCAAATGTTTTTCTTCAGTAAAACTTAATTGTATTTTATATGTTATTCTCTCAACCCTAATTCTATACAAGGTTGGCCAATTTGACCAAACTTGTAACCATAAAAAAAAATCTAAATTACCTTTTTTTTCTTTCTAGAATGACTTCAAATAATACCAGGTTTTTTGTGTTGTTTTTTGCTGTCCACTGTCAATATTTAACCCTACTTTTTATATTTTAATGATGGTAATGCACTAAACTTTTATTTAATTAAATAATGCACCAAGGGATATAGAATAATAACATGCAAAAAGTAGAGAATTTTCCCTAAATATGCAACAATATCCATTACAAATTCATCCAAGCTATTCATTGTCTTTCCTGCAGGAATGAATCTTGAACTAACATAGAAACTAACAGCTCTCCATTGAACAAAGTAACATAATGTGTCACTTGATAAATGAAAACCTTGTTATCCTATTGGTTATACTAATTAGTTTTAAACTCAGAACAATATACATCTATTTACACTTACATTTTATTGCTCTTTGAACTGTGTCCAGCCACTGTCAACACCATTACAAAGTGTAAATCATTTGGGAAACATGTAGCTCACATCATGCTGTTGAATTACTTTGCCCACCACCTACTGTTGTGCATGCTTTGTGAAATATTTTAATTGTATTATTGTTATTATTTTACCTGATCCAACCTTAACTAATTTAAAGACATCCCTCCCTATTTTTACATTTCAGTTACTTTTATAATAACAAATAAGGAAAAAATATTAAAAACAAGAAATAAGGTACCCAGGTCTTTTTCTAATGAGGTACCTACTCAGGTCTTTTTCTTATTACACTTAACCCTTCTTTATACTAATGGTAGTAATGCACAAAATAAAGTAATGCACCACAAACATAGAATAACAACATGATAAAAGCAGACAATTTCCCCTAATTACAATTTTTTTTTTTTAAATATGTGAAAAGAACCATTACAAATTCATCTAATCTAGTCATTGTTTTTTCTGTAGAAAAGAAGCTAACAGAGAAACTCATAATTCTCTACTCAAAAAACAAAGCAATATAATACGTAAGTTGACAGATGAAAATTTTGTCCTTCTATTGGTTAAGGATGATATAGAATTACACGTCAAACCATTAACAAATCCTGAAAAAGTGAGTGTTGCAAGATGGTTCTGTAACTGAATAAAATTGAAGGCTATAAAAATTATGATTTACCTAAACAATGACAATTTTGAAGCGAGTTTTTTTTTTATTTTGTTCAAAGCTACAAGAGTGCTATCTGTATTTACAGTAAGTAAGTTACATTAAATTTCATATTTATTAGAGGGATTGTGAATAGAACAGAGGAAAGAGAATGCCTATAAATGTGTCACATTTCTCATGCTATGGCAAATTCAAGATTTTTTATAACATTACATTACAAAATTAAGAATTTAAAACTTATATAGTATTAAAATGTGGATTATTATCTATGAGTTTATGCTATACTAATTAAAATAACATAAACAAGGAGTAGTTTAATAAAATTTTGAATGTAAATCATTACACCCTCATGAAATGAGCTGCACAGGATGCCCATGGTGGTAGAGTTAATCATCATATTTTCTTTTACATCCTAAGCACATAACAGATAAATTATTCAACATTAATTCTGTGAAGGTGGATTTTCTTTGGGCACTGGACCATATGGTCCCCACCTCCCTTCAATACAGTTCCTTTCTATGAAATTCAATTCACTAAAGTTTATTTAAAATGGCATTAGTTCCTAAGATTATAATGTTTGAAAGTAGTATGAGAATAATTTCACTGTCTTATCAATAGACAATATGATTTAAATTTAATATTTCCAATGCATGTTTGGATCTCGTCTCAATTCTTCATCTCCACACATCATCAACAGTCACAACATCTCTGCTCCTCGCCAACAATCACTGAAAAAGACCATCTTCCTTTCTCCAAATATGCTCACAGTTTTCTCTCGAAAACTCCCCGTCAATGTTTCTAAATTTGCGGTCGTAATAGTTATGTATTCTTACACTGGTTATGAAGAGAAGCAAATGTTCCCAAACACCCCTACAGGGAAGAACAGGGTATTAGTTTTCTCTTCCTTCAAACTAGATTCCTCCCATTATTAGTTCTTTTTTTGTCTGATAAATGGGATATCTCCAATGAACTTTGGATTACCACACGCATTATATGTTGTTACATTAAGTTTACAACTGGAACTGACAATAGCAATTATGCTTCATATTAAGTTCATTATTGTTTTATGGCACAGATTTAATCTCCTATTACCAATAACATAATTAATGGTAATAGAGCTATTTATATATAAAGCCTTTCCTTTTCATGGTAAAATAACTTCATATTTGGAACAACTGTTCAACTCACATAATGGAACATGACACTTATAAATAAATGTTGACGAGAAAATTACCTGTTACTGTTTAGTAATATATTAATAGATATCTACTCAAAATCTACATATACAGTAACTTACTTTAGTAGAGTTTCATACTGTCTGAGTTTTACAGAGAAATACATTGCTAAATAAAGGATCTTGCAATGAGCCATATAACAAACAAACTGATGATTTACCTAATTCGTTGCCACAGCTGCAACACCGTTTTTTCCCACTAACAGAAAGTACGGAATCCTGCTGTTTGGAAAGATCTCTACCAGTGATCTGAGTGAACCCACTGATCCAATTGTGTCCACCATTTGCATTTGAGCTGCCCTGGGAGAAACGCCTGACTTGTCCTAATGACTGAGACTTAAACAAATCCTCCAAATTCTGGTCAGATGAAACTTTACCAGTTACCTGAGAAGGCTTAGGTGGTGTTGGGGGTGGAACTGATGTGGGTCTTGGGAGGTTTTTATTTGTTCTGATTACAGGTTGGTTTCCATTCTGAAATGGTGTTATTTGTTTATTCTGTACATCCTGATGGATATTTGGTGTCCTATGCTTTTCTCTTTCATTTTTTTCTCTAATTCGCCTGATTTCTGCTTCCTGGATCAGCCAATGATTTATGTTGTACTTCTGTTCTCGAACAGGTGGTTCCGATCGTCTCTTATGAACAGCTGCCTGTAAATGGGAGTTAACTTATTATATCAGTAAGTTATAAACTACACGAGCTGCTTTAACAAACATGAACATTAATATATCTTATTCTTTCTTTCATGGTTTTAATGGACGTACTTTCAAGTTGAAATCTGTAACATATTATTTCACAAATATGTGGTTCAAAAGATGTTGTCTTACACTGTTTGAAGTTAAGAACAAAAAGCATTAATTACTGTTTTATAATGGTACATGCAAGTGTGCAGATGTTGCTACATTTGTATACACATGTGTATGTATGTGTATTTCAAACTTTAATTTATCAATACTTTTTACTGTATTTTCATCTACTCTGTAGAAAGTAAGAGCTATGGTTCTCAAGCTTTTATTATACAGTTGTTGTAATGTTATGGCTATTGTTAAACTAGAGTTGCTTTGTTCCTGTGGATTTTGTTGCAAGCCTACTTGTCACTAATACTTTACTGATAAGTATTTACGTTCTCTTGATAAAGCCAATACTCTGCAACCTTAAACAGATAAAAAAGAAAACCTGCTTTTGGAAAATAAGTCCTGATTTATTCCTTTGAGGTTAAGAGTCCTTCAGTAGGAACTATGCTCAACTAACTAACTAACAGACACAGCTTTTACTTTTCTCTCAACAATTTCTATGTTGGGAAAATAAAATAACCACATTTGTCTGTTCAGTTCTTTAATCACATTCAAAATTCCTTGCAGGATGTATTCATGGCACCTTACTTACTTGTTACTACCTGTTACTATACAAAATTTAAACTAAAGACCAGAGGAAAGGCAGCAAGTCAGCAGCATGCAACCACAAACACTAAGGGATTTACAATCGTTCTTATGACACATCTACAAATTAAAGTGCAGGGTGTGGTACTGAATGGATTTTATAATCCAGAGCTCTAACATTGGGTCCTGACCTATTTGTATGTTAGTGCAACTATACAGGTATTCAGGGTTCATAATGGTATGTAATTGTACACATGTTCAGTGTTCATGACATTTTGTGTAACAAAGTACGTATTCAGCGTGTACGAGTGTTATTGTAACTTTACAGGTATTCAGTGTTCGTGACTCTTAGTGTAACTATGTTAGTATTGAGTATTCATGAGTGTTCCCCTTGATGTGGATTCCTGTACGTGGTGAGGGAACCTCCCAGAAAAGGTTCTGTTCTTTCAGTTTACCTACTCTGGGATCTAAACATCCACCCACGTGTTTTAAGCACATGGTAACCCTTGAATGCCTGCAGACGAGCAGCCTTGGTATGGCCCCCATGGGCTAGGGTCAACCAAGTACCAGTATTGGATGTTCTCATTTGGTGTTGTGGACATTGTATCTGATGCTGGTGTTTGGGTAAAGTGCTCATGAAACTCTGGCATTGCTGCAGTATCCTTGTTTAGCACTGCAGTGCATCCCCTGATAGAGCTCCATGGTGGGTGGGGTTAGTTGGCACCAAAACATTCTTCCTTTATTATGGATCTTCCTGATCAAATTAAGAAAAAAATAGTGAAAAACAGAGCATTGGTAAACAACCATATCTTGAAGATTATGAACAGCAAACTTCAACTTCTTCAACACCTGTACCTCATTTTCTGATATTAAACTCTTTATCAGACAAATCTTCAGTGCAGATGCCTCCCTTTTTTATTCAGAAGGGACTAGAAAGACTTGTTGGCTCTCCTAAGCCAGTCAAAAAACTTTGTTCTGGTGATATATTGGTGGAAAAATCTATTCCTAAACACAGTGAACTCCTCTTGCATTCAAAGGCCATTGGAAATATACCTACTGAGGTTACACCTCATGGTACTTTGAATTTGTCATGAGGAGTTATTGTTGAGAGGGATTTGGAAAACATCCCCGAGTCAGAGATCCTCACTGGTTTCTACACTCAAGGAGTTTCCGCAGTGAAGCATATCTCCACTGGCAAAGATGGGATTACGATGCCGACCAATGTCCTAATTTTGACGTTTATATCATCATGTCCACCTGCTGTCATCAAAGCAGGTTATCTTAATGCAAAGTACAGCCATATATTCCAACCCTCTCAGTTTTTTTCCAATGTCAGTGGTTCAGTCACCCAAAGACATCATGTCATGATTCCTTGACGTGTGCTTATTGCAGTGGCAAGAACCACAATGTGTGAAATAGACCCTCATTACATTAATTGTAGTGGCTTTCATCCATCTTACTTTCATTCGTGCCCAAGGTGGGTGAAAGAAAAAGAGGTACAGCATTTGAAAATGATTGACAACATTTCTTACCCTGAGCCTTGAAACTTGCTGCCTACCACTCCCTCTTGGACGTATGCTGCTGCACTTCATTCCACTTCTACAGTGGGAGTGCATACAGATCTTTCCATGCCTCAAAAAGAATTATTCTCAAACCATGTGAAAATTCGTTTGACCTCCATGGTTAAGAAAGTTGATGAATCAACATCAACACCCATCTCTGTCTTTATCATTCATTCCAGCAGATCCCCCGAATCCACTTCCTTTGGTTCTTAGTATGGGCTTTTCCTCAGGTCCAACTCCTTCTCTGGCACTGAGATGTGGAACAATCATTCGTTCACACCCTCAGTCACAAGAATCTTCATCCAACGACAGAGACCTGCCCAATCTATCCAGAGCAGGATCCATGGAGATTGATATACCTCCCTTGAATAAAGAAAATTAAGAGGAAATACATTGCCAAAAACAGAAGAGCTCTCCACCCAGTTCGCCTACAAATAAGTAAAAATGGGCACTTTTATACAATAGAACTTTCAGGGTTTACGTTATAATCTGAACGACATCAAAGCATTGATTGATTCTTACAATCCTGTGTGTCTTTCCATACAGGAAACATTTCTGAAACCTGCCAATATAGTGATTTTTCAGCAGTTTTTTTGTACAGAAATTACAGGATGTGTGATGGATGAGTGCATGGCGGGGTGGCACTACTAATCGATCAGCATGTGCCCACCTTGTCTTTGCCATTCGATACACCCTTGGAGGCAGTAGCCATCTGTGTTTCCTTGAGTTGTACCATTACTGTTTGTTCTCTCTACCTATCTCCTGGAGAGACCTATGATCAATCAGACCCTGATGCTCTCGTTGAACAGTTGCCATCTCCCTATTAAATCCTGAGGAACTTTAATGAACATAATCCCCTCTGGGGAGGTGCTGATATTGATGGGAGGGGTTGCTTCGTAGAGTGTATGCTCAGATCACAACCTTTCTCTCTTCAATACTGGTATTTTCTACTTATTTTCATGCACCTAGTCAGTCTTTTACTGCTTTTGATCTCTCAGTCTGTTCCCATTCACTATTCTCCCACTTTTCATGCAGGACTGACAGTAACCCACAGAACAGTGATAATTTTCCTATCATTTTAAGAGAGACTGATGGGGTTCGATATTACCCGACCCTTGTGCTGTGGAAGCACAAGTGGAAGCTGGATCAAGCCAACTGGCCCTTTTTCACTGGTCTCTGTAAGCCATCTCTAAACACCTGAAAGGCAGCAGTGACTGACTGTATTATCCAGACAGTTGTTCAATGTATTCCTAAAACCTCAACATGTTTTCCACGGTATCCACATCTGTGGTGGAATCCTGCCTGCCACATGGCACAAAAGTAGGCCTAAGATACCTTCCGTGGGTATCCCACACTTTTGAACTGCATCACTTTTCAGTGGGCCTATGCACAAAGCCAGAAGAAATCTTGGATTAAATTTATAACCAGCATTTCTTCTACCATCTGTTCTAAAACATAAGACAAGATTCAGAAGGTAATGAGCAGTATAATTCTATCCTCCTTTCAATCTGGTTCTCTGATGGCCAGGAAGTTGCTAATGCCCAGAGTGCATCGCCAATACTCTTGGCAAAAGCTTTTGCTGGGTATCTAGCATTTCTGCTTCATCCTCCACCTTCTTAGCCATCAAGACCTGGGCACAGTAACCACCTCTTTCCTTTTGGGCTGATCATCTCTATAACTATAATTGCCCCTTTACACTGGAGGAATTCAAACTGGCCCTTTATTGATCTGGCAGTACATTGGTCGGACCTGATAATGTACACCATGAGATGCTGTGCCATCTATCTCCTGCTTCTCTTGTTATTCTTATGGTTGTTTATAACCTGTTCTGGCAGGAGAATGTTTTTCCTGATGCGTGGCACCAGGCTATTGTCTTACCTTTTTCTAAGCCTGGGAAGGATCCCAAGATTCCTTCAAACTACCATCCAATTGCTTTGATGAGCTGTCTCTGTAAAACCTTAGAAAGGATGGTTAATGCTCATCTTGTTTGGTTCCTCGAATCAAACAACCTCCTCTTGCCTACCCAGTGTGATTTCTCATGCCAGAGTTCCATCATGGACCACCTGATTCAACTTGAAATGTTGATCAGAGAAGCATTTCTTTAGCAACATTTTGTCAGAGTATTTTTTTACCTTGAGAAGTCTTATAACACTATGTGGAGGTATGGCATTTACGAGATCTCCACTTATATTGGTTGAATGGCCAGTTGCTTATTTTTATTACAAATTTTTTCATGGGCATGGGATTCTAAATTCATGTGGGTTTTGACACTTTCTCGTTCTTTCCTCTAGGAACTTGGAGTCCCTCAAGGCTGTCTTGAGTGTCACACTTTTCAGTGCAAAAATTAATGTCATCACTGGATAACTCTCTCTTACTGTTGCAAACTGTCTCTATGTTGATCACTTCCACATCTCATATCATTCGTCAAACTTGAGGTTTATTGAATGGCAGCTACAGACTGCCCTCAATTGTTTACTGATGGATACGACAATAAACAGTTTTAACTTTTCTCTCTTTAAAACTGTTTGCATGCACTTTTACTGCCAGCAAGGTATTTACCCCAATCCAAGTATTCACCTCTGTGCCAGTGAAGATCTACTTCCTCTGGTCCTTGAGACTTATCTTTGACCTAAGCTGACCTTTATATTACATATTAAGCAGCTATAAGTCAAATGTACAAGAGCACTGAACATCCTCCATGTCCTCTTGGGGAGAGGATCGATGTTCTATGCTAAAGATATATTGTGCTCTCATTTGATCGAAATTGAACTATAGGACTAGTCTATGGCTCTGCCAGGACCTCAGCCTCGAAGATGCTGGACCCCGTTCATCAAGAGGGACTACGACTCTGCATAGGGACTTTGTACGTAGAGTCTCATGAACCTCCTCTACACTTCTGCCATTTGCCACTGTCTTTACTACATGATTCAAAACTTTGGACCCTACCACAGCATCCCACCTGGGGTTGTGTGTTTCCTTTCTCAGTGGGCTATGTTTTTTCGGAGTAGATGATCAGCCTTTGTTCCTTTTGGTCTTCATATACAGGTGCAGTTCGATGAATTGGGTCTATCCTTGGATGACATTGCTGTATCCACTGGTCAATCCATCCCACCATGGCTTATTACCATACCCAAATGTGACCTTTGAGTCATCTGAGAAAAGTGGATACTCCAAATTGGAAGTACCATCTTTTGTTTGCTGAACATCTTTCAAACCATCCTTCCATTCCTATTTATATGAATGGCTCAAAATCAGGTGGCTCTGTGGGCTTTGCCATGGTGGTGCACAGAATCCTCTCTACAGTTTCTGTGTTCACTGCTGAACCATATGCCATTTCTCTTGCCTTGCATCACATGGAAGCTAAGCAGTACTCAAATTTTACTGTTTATACCAACTGACCCATTTGTGTTTAATATCTACTTCTATTGAGTTCTTCTGGATACCAGACCATATTAGTATTTGCAGGAACAACTCTCTGATACCACAGCTAAGTTTGTCTGCTCTGGCACTACCACTGCTATGCCTGTTCAATACAGGGACTATGAAGACTCAGCTCTGTATCAGTTGGCAGTTGACTTGGAGTGAGCAATGTGAAAACAAGCTTTTCCAGATAAAACCCTCTATTGAACTTTGGCTGTCTTGTTTCTGTAAGGATCAAGAAAAAGAAGTTGT
Organism: Tachypleus tridentatus; assembly: GCF_004210375.1. NCBI lineage: Eukaryota > Metazoa > Arthropoda > Merostomata > Xiphosura > Limulidae > Tachypleus > Tachypleus tridentatus. Next base: position 107,060,928 of record NC_134834.1, read on the forward strand.
CCTAAATATGCTACGAACTGGACACAGTTTTTAACTCATCATTTTCTTTTATCTGGGACTGATGTACCAATGCATGACACTCAGGTCACAATAGTCCATATTTTACTGTCATGCCATCGTTATGACTCTCAACAATTGTACCATTTTAGAGATGTTTTGTCCCAAGGTTTACCCCTGATACTGATACTGCTCACCTTATAAATGTTTTTAGTTTATTAGCCTCTTTAATGCTATTTAAGTTTTTAATTAAAAAACTAAACTTTGTTTTGTCTTACCATAATTCCTTTTTAGGAATTTTAATAATTTTACTTTACTTTTAATTTTTTACCAGTCATTTGGTACAGATATCCTAGATGCTTTACACCATAAAATACCAACTACTCACGAGTGTTGGTGTAACTATGTATGTATTCAGTGTTCATTATGATTTAGGAATATACTGTAAAATAATAATTTAAAATGAACAGTGGAAGAAAAAATCTTATACAGCTAGTAATTAATTACTATACTTAAAATCACATACGTTTTCATGTCTTCTGATGTTTGCTTCAGGTACAAGAGACTGTGAGTCTGGAGAAACTTTCCCCTTTTCTGTCCCTAGATATAAAGAGGTCAGATACATAAAATTTATCTGACATGTCATAAATAATAGCTTACACTAATTCTGTGTATGATTTCTTAGTTGTGAACTTAAAAGTTTTCATTAATAAAAACTACAACTTCTGTGAGCTAGGTGTTAAAATGTAGTTTCTTGTTTTAACAGTAACACATAATAGACTTTATTTTGTAGTTTGTCTTCACATAATGGCATAACTGAAACTTTCAGGCATTTGTGGTCATCAGTTTTGAAATGCTAAAAAGTCATTTTTTTACATTTTTATTATAATTAGCATTTAACTTTCAAAACAACTAAGACTAAAAACACAAAATAAATTGAACATGTTTGTACTACTTTAAGAAATAAAAAAGAATTATTAAAAATAAGTAACACTTAAAAACAATTTTATATTTATAACAAGCTAAAATATCATCAAAAATCTTGTGCAGGACTTGTAATCCTTAAAGTAAAAATGAATGTACAAGTAAAGTAGTTCCTATATTACTAGATAATTTCAAGGATTTACTCACCAACATCAGGCACTAATCTATTTGTATTAATTACAAGTTGGCTGTCAAGGCCCTGAGGATTGCGACTTGCTCGAATCATTTCTTCTCTATCCCAAGTGCTTTCTTCAGTTGGACTATGAGAGTCAGCATGCACAAAAGGTTTTTGCCGATACAGTCCATGGTCTGGGGCATGTCGAAATGTTGGAGGAATTTCTTGATCTTGTATTAGTGTTTTCTGATAAACTGAGGAAGCCACAAAGAAAAACAATATAATTTTTTGTCAAAATTATTTGAAGTTGCTTTTATAACCTAAAGTGAGTTAAATTAATTTATTACACAAACACACATTTGATAAAAATAATTCCTTCTTATTTTCATTACACATTTTAAAGAAAATTAAAATTGTAAATTTTATAAGAAAAACTTAAATTTTTAATCAAACTATTTTAAACTGTTTATCAATATTAGATACAATTAATATTGAAGATTTGTTACAACTCCCAGATAATTATGTGGAACAAAAGGAAATATAATTAGACACCATATTGGTTTAATTTAACTACAATTTAAATACTGCAGTGTCTTTTTCTTACACATTGTGCTGAGAATCTAGAAAACCTGAAGAGAGTAACTTAATGAGGGGCAGAAAAATAAACCAGATAGAAATAATATTTACATATGTAACAATTTAAGTGAACACAGTTTATATGAAAGGTACTCTGCAATGATAAAATTAAATAATCAAATTAGTTACCATGGAGTATTAATACTGCAAACTTTGATTCCGTTATGTTACATTTATTTTGCCCTGGAACCCGGCATGGCCAAACGTGTTAATGCGTGTGACTCGTAATCTCAGGGTTGCGGGTTCGCATCCCCGTTGCGCCAAACATGCTCACTCTTTCAGCCATAGGGGCGTTATAATGTTATGGTCAATATCACTATTCGTTGGTAAAAGAGTAGCCCAAGAATTGGCAGTGGGTGGTGATGACTAGCTGCCTTCCCTCTAGTCTTACACTGCTAAATTAGGGACGGCTAGCACAGTTAGCCCTCGAGTAGCTTTGTGCAAAATTCAAAAAACAAACAAACAAACATTTTGCCCTAAAGTTATATATAATGTTAGATTTTACAATTTAAATAGATTGGTTTATTATAACATTAGCAGGCATTGGAAATTTTTCTAAAACCTCTAAGAGCATTTTGGTAAGACTGGTTTGGATTGAACACTTTTGTAAAAAAATGTAGCTAAGCTTGAATTCTAAATAATTGTGTAATAACATTGTTAGGCCTAACTTTACATATTGTTTTTGGACAGTTGGTTACAAGTAACTGCAGTATTTTGGAATACTAAAGTTGAAACAAAAAATAACACAAGTTCTACTTGAATAAGTAAGATTCATTTTAATTAAGGGTTAAATTATTGTTCCAATTCTAATTTGAAAACTGCTAAGTAGCCAGTAAAGTGTAATTAGGTATATACACCATAGTGACAGTACTAATAGTAACAGACAATTTTGGTTAAACTTATCTAAAATTTAATCTGTGAACTTTAATTTTAGTTAAAGTTACAAATATCAGGTGGTTAAACTGACAATATTAATACTAACAGAGTTAACATAAAATGTTAAAAGAAAACTTCAGTATGATCAGAGACAGTTCAGGGATACGTAGATGGAATTTATAGGATGTGTTAGGTACTTTGATTGGGTGATGTATGATAATTATGGCTCTGACTAATGTTTTATGAAAGATCAGAAAAATACAATGCTTTATACACTTATAGAACTTTCATGTTTGAAGATAATTCACAGACAATTTTGGGGTAATGCTTGACTATAGTAGATGGAAAAATGTATAGATTAAGACCAGATATTAAGAACAGAACTAGACAGCTAGGGGATTGATTAGGAGGAGCATGTTACATGGGTTTGAGAGTACAGACATAATACTGTTGTAATTGTTTCTATTATCTTACAGACTCTTTTTTCATCATTTTGTAAGCATAACGTAAAGTCCAGTTTTCTTAGTGATAACAAAAAGCAATTTGATTCTCAAACTGTGAAGTACAGGTTCTGAATGTTAAGTTTGTTGATAAGCCTAAATCACAAATGAAGCTTTAATGGTCACTTACTATTAAATATCCTTTTGTACAAAAACAAGCTGACTAAAACACTCAGTAATCCACAAACAATACAGTAACAGAGCCATTAATTAACTTCAACTATCTAATCAACTCACTTCCTACTTGGCAGACTCACTAATCACTGAACTGATTAACTAATTATCCAACATTCTTCTGATGTTTCAATATATTTATATCTTCCCAGTATTTAGAAAATATGAGATATTTTCTCAAACTCAGATAACTTCTAGGTATCATATATCACTATATCATTTTAAAACTCTCTCTATCAAACAAAACATCTAAAAATATTACAAACAAAGCCTGTAATACATTCCTCTCCTTTCATTGTGAAGTCCATTAAACAAACCTAACACATAAATAAAACACTACAGCAAACTAAAAATTCCATAATTAGCAATAAAATTACTATTTAAAATTAAAAAGTTATATTTATAAATAAATGTTACACTCACTATTCAAATGTGTTATAAAAATCAACATTTTTCTCATTAACATATCCCTCAGAAGACAAAGAGTGTCTTTATACCACAATATGTTGAATATTAAAAGTTAGCTCAATCCAGAAACTTTCACATGAGGTGGTTTTGGATGTATCTTTATGACAAATTCAAGACAAGTTTTCATTTGCTAAGTGATAAATTTTAAGTGAAATACAGCATCATCAAGTACTAAAGTCTACTCCCAGGGAGTAAATTCAGTATATATCAATAAAACCACATTTTCAGTATCAGTAACTGAGTGAATTCCAACCCTTTATGCTTCTGCTATCACCTGTTAGCTTTCAAATGTAAGGAGTCAAACAGTGAGGGAGAAAGATTTCATCAGGTGATACAAGATGGTTTTGTCCACCAAACAATCAGAGACCCAAGTGAAAAAGATGAGATTTTAGATTTATATGCAAAAATGGCTCGTTTGGGTTGAGAAAATATTTTACATAGAAAAGCGAACAACGTTTCGACCTTCTTCGGTCATTGTCAGGTTCACAAAGAAAGAGGTAACTGACCGGAAGCTGACCACATGTTTGAAAGGGGTTGTGTAACTGAGTGTCAGAATGTAGAGGGCAGTATTAGATGTTTGAATATATAATTTTATTTATTTTATTATATTAATATAGGTATAAAGGCATTCCTTTATACTGGTTTATTTTGGGAAAACTGCCACGACTTCTATATTGGAGAAACAAGTAGAAAAATGGAAACCAGATTCAAAGAACATAAAAAGTCACCTTCACACGTTTTCGAACACTGCAAGTCAAATAAACACAACATAACCATAGAAAACACTCAAATACTAAATAAAGAAACAAACATAAACATACGCAAAATTAAAGAAGCCTTACTTATACAACAACTTAAACCCAAAATAAACCAATATAAAGGATAACATGGAAGACCAAACCTAACTGGTTTACTAAACCTATGAAAGAGAAAATCGGGGATAAATGTTAAAATAAAGATTATCTTCTAAATAGCTTAAAGCTTTTAATGGTTTAAATATGTTTCTAAATAACTCTAGTGTTTGATTGCACTTTGAACTGTGTCTAAATGATAATCCTGACACACAAGTTGTAAATCACTTTGTGAATGCAATACATAGAATACATGGTTACTGTATTGAATAATGTAACATGAGCTATTCATTACCAGACCTTGTAAAGAATTATCATCATTTCATTACACCACTTAATTTACCTTTTAAAAGTTCCAAATTTTTACATGTTAGTTACTTTCATAACATTAACTAAAAACTGTACATGATAAACAGGAAATATAGTACTAACATTCAACACTTTACTTTTTGTGCTCTTGGTCGATAATGAAAGTTAAGCCTACTTTTGTTTTGTAGTGACAGAAGTAGTATATTAAATATATTTTATTTATTTAAAGAATGTACCTGAAAACACAGAATAATAACATGCACAAAGCATACAATGTACTAAAACTATCATAATTTAACTGACTTTCTAAATGTGACATAACAGGGTTTCAATCTTACTTTAAGTTTGTTGAAATGAACAGCAAAAGAAAAATATTCAACCTGAAGATGAAACAGATGATATTCTGTACTAAAAACAACATAATATTGTACATCATTTTGTCTTTCTAATGGTTAAAAATAACAAATTAAAATGTCAGAGAGAATTACTGACAATTTGTGAAAAAAAGAATATGACAGATGGGCATGACAAGTGGGTCTGAATTTCTAGGTTATATCTCCATAAGAAATGAAGGATCAAAGATGTAAAAATTATACTTTACCTTAGTAATATTTATGTTATAATAATTAATTTACATTAAATTCCATACTTTAGAAACTGGCAGTAAAATAAATTACAGAATGGGTGAGAAATAGAGAACAAATGTTATGATTTTCATACAAAGGGAGATCAAGGACTTACTTAAATACTTCCTTTTAAAATTAAGATCTTAAAAGTTACATAACATTAAAAATGTGGTTTATTGGTTATATTTTGATGCCATATTTGTTCACTAATATTAATAATAAAGTAGTTTAAATTCTGAATATAAAATGTCATAACAAGCACACTTGGATCTTCCTGCAGTAGAAGGATTAAAAGGATGAAACTGATGGATGGACTGGAAGATCTAAAAAAAAATCTTGAAATCCATGAGGACTTGCAGGAAATAGCCAATAATATTAAAACTAACAGCAAGAATTTGGTTAAGTATATTAAAGGTACACAAAATGTTGAAATGGGAATTGGGCCCTTAAAGCATTCTGATAGCAGGATTATTTGTGAACAATAATGTGATTGTGATCACAAATATTTCTTCTGTTTTACAGGAGAAGGTATCAAAAATGTTTCTGACTTTTAGTATTCTATGGGTAATAGTAAAACTGATCTGAATTATGTACACATTAATCCCTTGATCATAAGTTAACTAATTGAAAGATTAAAGTTAGATAAAGGATCAGAAAATGTCAATGTTCTTCCAAGAGCTTTACAGGAGGTAAAAGAGAAGATATGTGAGTCTCTTTCTTTCCTTTCTGGCAGCAAATAGGTGCTTGGGAGATTACAATGTTACAAATGTTACTAATGACAAATTACTTTGAAAACTGTAAATCATTTTATTCTCAGTCCTCAAAATGTTTATAAACTTGTGCACAACTACACTAAAACAAAACCCTACTTAGCTGTTATACACTCTACAGTACTGCCTGAGAGATGTCTTGGTATTTTATACATACATTTCATTAGTTAACTGAGTACATACTCGTTAGTTTCATTTTAACTGAATGATGGGTCTATTTATACCCATGGGGAAATATGTGAAATAAATCACAGTAGCAACCTTGGTGGCAATAGGTAACTGTAGCACTCGCATTTGTGTAATATCCTTAACACTCCTACGAAAAGACGTTTCTAGTCCTGATAGCCCGTTCCCCTGGCTGTGGTTTCGCTAGATAGTAGATAGGGACAGTGGGAATCTCGTTAATCCATTCATTAATGGATTTAAATGGCAATTTCATTTAAATACAAAATTATTAGCCTAATATTAATAACCTTTCAAGTTGCTCTGGGGCCTATTAGGCCCCACTTTTCGTAGGAGTGTTAACACCTCTATTCAATTTTACCTTCCAACCATACTGTTGCAGGATATTTCATGCTGAACTTGAATTTATATAAACATATAAAAGTAATACATGACTAAAAATGTTTAAATCTTCCAAAAAAACACCAAAATCTAAGTAACATGAATATTTGGCTCACAGACAGTTAGCAAAATTCTTCCCTTCCAAATAATTGTCCCATTTCTCTATAAATTGTAATTGATATAAACAAAATGTTAGAGAACTCTTTAAGTGAAATATGTACAACTTACCACAACTTACAGATGAAGCAACAGCTCCTATATCATCAGTTCTGTAGTAAGGTTGCTGAACCTTGAAATAACAAAACTGAGTTTGAAACACCATTCTTCAAAATAAATCTCTCTCAAAAACTTTAGTCATCAAATAGAATATGTGAACAACAAGTAACAGAGAGACCCAAAGCTTTCACAAGAATATCATAAACTATCAATTTATAACACTTAAAAGCAGAACAACATTCACAGATAAAATCACTAGAGCAAATTAAGGAAATTTATCTTGGCTTTAGTAAAATTTCTACTACATTACTGTTTGTATTAACAATAGCTAAATAAGACATTTGTTGTAATATGAAAAACTTAGAAAGAGTACTTATTGCAGTAACAAGCACATTTAAATACAGTACTTATTTTAATATCAAGTTGTTATGTAAAGCATTTATTGTACTACACAAACTTTAACATTTACCTAAGCTGACAACATATTTCAAATACACACTTACCTCTAACCATAAATTGCTTTTCTCAACTTGTACTCCCTCTAAAAAGGCAAATTTTTGCTTGCAACTTACCTTGATATTCCCTACCTACCCTCCTGCATAGCCATAAGACATCTGCATACAACTGTCTAGCAATCCTCCACCAATAGGAGTAGAACACAACTTCTATCATCAACAGTGCCCTCTCTTTTATGTAATCACTTTAAGATTGCACAGTACATAGAAAACCAACACTGGAAGTGGGATGGAAAGTGAGAGAGGTGGTAAGCTGTTAACAGAAATACATTTTCTGTGCAGGAAAATGTTGACTTTCAATATATCTTATCCCCAAAGAGTTGGAGGAAAGTCCAGTGAGAAAATGATTCTCTTTAGATAAAGTACAAAGGAAATGCAGAAAAAAGAGAAGCACATAACCTCTCAAAGAGATATCGTAGAGTTCAACATGGTGACAGGAGGAAGATGAAACCCCACAGAAGAAGAAATGGCTAAATAGTACACATAGAGAGCAGTAAAGGTGTGGGGAGTGGCTCATATACCAGCACTAATATGATGTTCTTCAATGCATGACAGAAATGAGCAGCCGTGGACATGGTAAGATGATGGATTTAATGGGAATATACACAGAAAAGACAACAATCATCAAGAAAAGAAACAGAATAAGCCAGACAAATCAACAAGGGAATTCAACCTGTGAGGATAATGAGAGAAAGCACACAGTACTGGGAAGGAATCAGTGCATGTTACATAACAGTAGAGCTCTGAATAGACAGAGGAAGCAACTAGGATTGGAATGGTCACAAAGATGTGATATGGAAGGAAGAGAAAAATGTTTGAAGGCAGAATTACACTCCCGAGCATCCAAAGTTATAGGCAGAAAAGAAGAACTGTGGGAAAAGGCCAAAAAGGAACTGTAAAATAAGGTGTGGTGGATATAAAGAGTGAATACATCTGAATGATGATGCCTGCATCCAATCAATTAGAGGAAATGGGTTTCTAAAAAGAAGTAATATAAAGGGTTCAAAAGAACATGAAGGATGAGACTGAAATTCCAATCTGGGAGAAACGCAGGACAAGGGAGTGGAATAAATGAGATAGGACTGGTGAAGTGAAGATAGGGGCACAATAAGTAAAACAAAACATACAGCTATTTAGGTCATATGAGCCCACAGTGGAAGGGAGCAAAAGGCTAGCACCATAAAGCCAAGTTATAGAAGAAGTGATGTAGGGAAGGGTCAGGTGGAATGGAGGATGACCATAAAGTATGGACTAATGATAGTATGTGTACCAGTTTCTTTGTTTCTTCTGTCATGGAGGAAGGGTGTATCGAATAGGAAACAAGATACCACATGCTCTAAAAGCCTGGTTGCTAGGCCAGGAACCAGACAAAAGTCTAAGTGTGAGAATCAACAGATAATACATACCAAATTTGGGATGACAAAGGATGATGGAGGGAAAAAGGGGAATGAGATAACACCAGTAGTTTGCACAAAGCAGCAATCACTGCTGAGCCGACCAATATGGAACCACAAACAGAACTTGACATAAAGTGGTGTGAATGATGGAAATGTACCAGGAAATCAGACAAATGGGAGTGTAGGCATACAGGTATAAACCTTACTAATCCTTACTGAAGGCATACACTGCTTCAGCCAAAGGATGTGGAACAGACTAAAACCATGAGCGCTGAGAACTGCAATTAATAGCAAAGGCATCCAAGCACTGGAACACCCCAATGGATACAGAGTCTTCAAAACATCCACAGACTCAACAATCACACTGTAGGAAGAATCCTCTCATGAAGTGATAAATCATCCACAAGATACAGGGCACCCAGAGCATGACAAGCCAAACAATAAAAAGATAATTTGAACTCTATGGGCCCAGTACAGAAGGTCCAATGTCCAAAAGCAGAGGTCTCTCAACTGAGCATTCCTGTATCTGCAGATGTACATGATCACTTTTAAATAATCAGTATGTACCATCACAGACCAGTCCTGAAGGCCTGGAATTAAATGAACCAAAACATGATAAGTGGCAAGGAAATCCAGGAGGTTAATATTGCGATGGAACTCTGAGAGAGTCCATCACCTTGAAACCTCCCAAGTGAGGCATCACTAGGTATTTTAAATACCTCAGATAACTGTATGCAATAAGGAGAAGTGTGATACAGTGATAAAGTGAAGTATAGGTACAGAAGCATATAAAAAAGGATTACATAAAGATGATGACTCAAAAGAAACATGTTAAGAAAATTTCTGCTGTATGTTTAAGACTGTAACAAGCTGATGTTATTAAGGTCAATAAAAGGGTTATGCATGATATGGATGCTGCATTAATTAAACTGAACTGGGACAAATCTCTGACAGCTTGAAGATGCCACAAGTATGGGCTGAAGCTGTAGATGATTTATGATTTTCAAGCTTAAAACTGCCTGAAAAGGAAGCAAGCTGGCACTTTGATCAAATATCGATAACAAGAATGTGAGTATAGATACAAGAGAATAGTCTGATGATTCACCATCTCTAGTTTCGACTAATGGATAATTGGAGTTGTTTTTATTGTCAATTGTTGCCCACGATCATAATAGAATTGACCAATTAAGCATTGGAACTACTTGCGTGTCGTTGTGTATACTATTTGACAGATCATGAGGATACAAAGGAAAAGTTAAATAAAACTTCATGTAACAGCCAAAAAGTGAGCTCTCCTGTAATAAAAGAAGTTGCTTCTAGGCTCCACGCAAGTTCTCTACACCGCTTCAATAAGTCCACTACTGTAATGAGACAACTGTTTCTCACCTGAATTCTCTATAGGTATTCTAATGCCATTATTCCTAAGCATGGGTTATCGTATTAAGTAGTATAGAGTTAAATAAATATTTAGTAAAAGTGTTAATTAAAGTAAAAAGGTTAATCTATTTGAAAATATGTATGTTGGATGCACCCATTAAGTATGTGAAAAAGTTAATAAAGAAATATTCTTGAAATCTTAGCCTCAGAATTCTTTGCTTTAACTGTAAAGTCTCAAGTTAGTGCCTGTGTGCTCCATTCACCAACTGCATCCTCACTTAAAATAAATAACAGTGTAACAGGTGGTGTTAGTTGAAGCTCTAACGACCAAGCTGAACCAAATGCTCAGCCTGCCTAATGTTACACATGCATCTACATAAGCATCCCAGTTTGAAAGTGAAGTACCAGCAAAATGGAGATATTTCAGTCAAGGAAGAGGAACACCAATAGCTGTATTGTGTCAATCCAGCCACCAAGCAAATTTGGTCTGTAAGGAAGGAGAAAGGAAAAGGGAGCATCCATAGGATCCTGAATGAGGCTCCACTGGTCTAACAAAATCCAATGAGGCCCATATCATCTAAACAGAGAAAAACATTTTGCACAGAGGGAGAAGGAGAAAAGTCTGTAAAATATAAACCCTATAGCTTTTAAATGAAGGGGATAAGGTTGGGCCTGACTATGTAGGGAATTGAACAACACCTCAAAAAGAACTAGATGAAGAAATACTTCACTTTCACCAACCAAGCAACTAAAACCACTTCTCTGAGGAGAAACTGAATATGAAGGGTAGAGTCTACCTGTGAGGAAGCTAGAAGTTGCAAGTTATTTATATAATGATGGAAACAAAGACCCTGGTAAGGAAAAAGTTGGGTAAACACCCAGAACATTTTACAAAGATTGTAGGTAATTAAAGAAAGTCTGAAAGAAAGAGGCTAGAGCTGAAATACATACCCTTGATGGTCAAATCAAATATAACGCCTGGATGTAAAGAAAATGGGAATGTGTAGGTATGCATTTGACACAATGACTTTTGTCATCTACCAACCAGGAGTGAAAACCCAATAAAGAGTAAGGCAGAACTCCATGATGAGACATGGAAGGATAAAGAAGCAGTTCAGACCCTACAGATTAATGTTATGGCACCAGTCCTGTCTGGAAAGAAAATCCAGACAATATGGATTTCCTGCTTCATGGAAGTCTTGAGAAGTAAGGCTGAAAGATGCTGATCAATAATGGGCTTCTGAGTAGGAGGGAAAGAAATTGGATGCAGAGACAAAGGAAGGGGAAAATAAAAAAGAAAAACTATATCCTCTTAAACTTCAGAACCCTAGGGTGCATGGCTTTCAAATGTGGGCAAACCTGAAAAGCCTGGTCATAGAGATCACTGACAGTCCTGAAGACAGCATCCTAATGAATGATGGCAAACCTCAGGAATACTAGCAGTTGGAATCAGCAAGAGAAAAGGAGAAGGAAGATGAGACACATAAACAGGTTTAGGAGGGAGTTTGGATAAAAAAAAGGCCATGAAGGAAAAAGAGGTATGCAAATGAGCAGTTTCAACTCTAGGCTCCAAAGAGTCAGAAATGTCTCCCAAAATCTCCTTGCCTAGAAGAGGTTCCATGTGCAAATCATGCAAAAACAATGGAGACAAACAAAGACAAGACAAAAAGACATCTTGACCCAAAAGAACCCAAAAACAAACCTGGCTGATTAAGTCTACAAATGCTGATGGAAGCTGGGACACATTCCTCAAAAGAACATGTGATTGTGGTACTTAGCCATGAAGGGAGGCAGGATGTCCAAATCCTGATTGACGTGTTCAGGCAAATACTCGCATGATATGTGAAGACAATCACAAGGTGATTCAGAAAACTGCAAAAAGTAGCTAAATACCTATGATTAGAGTCATTACTTCCTGAGCAGATAGACATGGTGGGTAAATCAGCTGTAGCAGTGACAAAAGCTATGACAGATGTCAAGTCAAATTGAAAATGCATTACCAGTGCAGGTAACCAGCAGAAAAACTGATATCAATGTTTTATTCCTCAAAACTTCAAAGATTAAAAAATGTACAGTTAAAAAATATGTGCAGCCTAATAATCAACAGTAAACATTATAATTAAGAAAATTTTCAATATGAAGAAACAAGTGAAAACACATTCTAACAGTTACACTGCCAATTGAGAAATTATTACAAGCTGCAAGGAATAGAGAGTGCTAGTGACAATATCCCAATGTCTCATGGGAATATCAAAGCCAGGGAAGAGTAGAAACATGTGCATACAGAGGGCAGTACAAGTGGAGAAAAGATGTTCAAGAGTAGAATTAACATAACATATTGGAATTTATGAATTTGATTTGAAGCTGTTAAAAACTAATTTCATATTTCAACATTACGTGGAGAAATGAAATATTCAACATCTAGAACAGCACCAAATGACCAGAAGTAGTTGTAAGATGTTTGAATGTAATTCTAATATACCTAAATTAGTCCTAAAACAAATAAAGCAGTTCTACATCAACAGTAATACAAAAGACGCCTGAAGTAGACTTAAACCATCAGAAGTGTTTATAATACATTTTATATAATTCTACAATACCTGAGTAGTTCTAACACACCTGAAGTAATAGTAATTGAGTATGTATAAAATTAATACAAATGAAATTCAATTCAATCTTGTAAGTGTGGTAAGTTACTTCTTAGTAAAAAAACAAAACTGAGTCAACAGTTTGTCCACAAGTTAAAAGTTAGATGTGATAAGAACCATAAGAAAGAATTAAGAAAAAAGCTTTCATGTAATCATTTTTTGTTTTAATACGAAGCACTAAATTACAATTCAGTTTTTCCTCTGTGTATTGGCTATCTTTATTGCTTAAACTAGATTGGTTACTAATAAGATGACTGGACAAGAGGTAATGAGAAAAATAAATAATTTGTGAAAAATGTCAACATTAATATTTAATTAGAAACTGGTTCTCAGTTATGTAATTATAATGTCTGACAAATTATGCACATTAGTGTACCTCTTTTTCTTGCACAGTATCCACTTTTTTACAAGGCTGTTCCTCTTCCCGTCCCATCTGTTGCTCTACCATATCAGATTCTCCTTCCAACATACTCTTCCTTTCTTCTTCAGGTCTATCATCAACATCATATCCTTTCACAAAATATTCTCCACATTCAGCATCTACAGTTTGATTATCTGATAAAAAAACGTTTTTTTGTGAAAGATATTATAAAGTAACTAACATCCTTCTCAACTGTGTATATACAGTTTCAGAGAAGAAAAAATATCAGACTTTCCTTCCTGTCTCAACATAGAGTTGTTAGTTATAAGTCACATTGGATCTGATTCAGTATAACTCACTATATGAATTAAGAATAATATGGTATAATTATTTCATATTGCATGAAATATTCTCTAGAAGAGAAAGAATAAACAGAATATTAGGACAACAAAATAATATTCTTTGATACACAGTGAAATTAGCATCTTATTGCAGAGACACTGGAAGACATCACTGAAAGGAGTTGATTATACTATAAGGAAAATAGAAAGGGCTCAAAGTAGATAACCAATCTAAAATGTCCCAAACATATGTGAAACTGAACATGAACATTATATTTATATAAGGTTATTAAATGTTCTTAACAACTACCTTTGACAATCCTATCCTTATGGTCAATTTCTTGCTGTTGTTCCAAATTACTAATAATCTCCCTTTTTATTTGAGCAGTTTCTTCATTTTGATTACAACCAATGTAATGCTCTGATTCACTATCTGTTTCCTGTTTTCTAATGAGAAGTTCTTCAGTTTTCACAGAGTTTTCGTTGGGTTCAGATTGACATGCCAGCTGCCTCTGTAACTGTCTTTCAGAAATAAGAATGTCTTCGATGTTTGGAGGTGGCTGGATAAGAGTATCATCTGAAATCGTAAAATAAATTTGTCCTTAAGTCAATTTGATCCTAAAGGTACCATTATGGAAAAGAAAAAAGAATAATTATAATTACAATAAAATTTATTTAATCAATAAAACTGTCCTAGTTTTATATGTGAAACTAAGGTTTGTTTTTTGAATTTCGCACAAAGCTACTCAAGGGCTATCTCTGCTAGCCATCCCTAATTTAGCAGTGTAAGACTAGAGGGAAGGCAGCTAGTCATCACCACCCACAGCCAACTCTTGAGCTACTCTTTTACCAACGAATAGTGGGATTGACCGTCACATTATAACGCCACCATGGTTGAAAGGGCGAGCATGTTTGGCGTGACGGGAATGCGAACCTGTGACCCTAAGATTACGAGTCACACGCCTTAACACGCTTGGCCATGCCGGGCGTGAAACAAAGGAAAAAACATTTACACAGCAGGTAATAATAATCTAACTTGCATTTCATGCTGCTGATTTTTCTAAAACTATTAAGAAAGTTCCAAATATCATGCTTGTCTTCATTACATAATATCAAACCTCTCTGTGGACAAATAACAATATGCATGTTAAAATTAAACATATAACTTTTGACAGATTCAAAGAGAAAGGATATTGGACTTTATTCAACACATTACAACTTATTCGTAATATGTGAGGCTTAATGAATCAATCACTTACCAAATTCAAACTGAACATCTGATGGATTGATACCTAAGAAGTCTGACCTCCTTTTCAATAGTTCTTTCTTGACACTTTTAGTATCATCATTCCTAAGCTTTGTATATGGCCCTTCCTAAAATGTAATGTTTGTGAAAAATTAGCATGTGTCCAAATAGGATACAATGTTTCCAACGAACTAAATAAATTTTTATTCCTAATTTTTGAGACTTAATTTTACATTTTTTGTTGGTACTTTGGCCAGAGTTTACAGATGAGATTTCATATACAGTTATGAATAAATATACAGAAATTAGGAGGTTATTTACGCATTAATATTTCTGGATAAAAATTACGGCTGATCTTAGAACTTTGTTGTTTCTTTTTAAATCAATGTGCAATTTACATTCCAAACTTTTGTTAAACAAATAGTCAAATTTTAAATATTTTTACTATTATTACTAAAACCAGTAAACACACTTATCTTTCTACTAGGAATCTTTCTAAATTGGAAAAATAACAAATAAAAACATTCACTTAACCTTCTGTTCACGTTCCTCAGTTTTCAACATAAAACGACAAAAGGATTAGTTTTAACTCTAAGCAAAGACATAAAACCATAGTTTAGACAACCAAAGATATAAAATATAGTAGTATCGATTGATTGAAACTGTCCAATATAATGTTATTGCAACAGCAGTCAATCACTTCATATTCCATGTTTTCTGAAATTAATGTATTATATGACTATTTTTATTTCAAAATTATCTGTAAGAATGAATGCTTAGAAAAACTACCATGCATTTATTCAATGTGTACTTGGTATATGACAATAACATTAATAAATCAGTGTGTATCTTTCACATGTAATGACACTGACCAATCAGAAAGTGCATACTTGGTACATAATAATAACAATGCATTAATGTGTATCTTTGAGATGTAACAACACTAACCGATACAAAAGTGTGTACTCAATACAGGTAGTGTACAAAAAAATTGAAACACCTGGATAAATAAAGGACAACAAGTGCAATCATGTGAAAAAATTAGGACACCCTATGAAAGCCTGTGTATATATGCAACAATTTTGGATAAATGGATATGTAATCTCAATTGTAACAATACTGAGAGATTAAAGTAATATAACTAAACAATTAAAACTGAAGAAAAGACTTTTCAAGACCTGTAAAATGTAATTCGACAAAAATGCATATTATAACTGAGGAAATAGTCAGGACACCCCCACATTTATACCCATATAAAATGGCTCAACTCACACATAGGTGTATCACACCAGGTGCACGTTATTAGAAAATCGTTACTCAGCATTGCAAATGATGCTTGCATTATTTAAACCTCAGACATTTAGTTTGGTGTGCTCCTGACTGTTGAAGTGAGAGTGAGCACCATGGTGAGAGCAAAAGAGCTGTCTGAGGCCTTCAGAAAGAAAATTGTAGCAGCTTATGAGTCTGGTATAGGATTTAAAAAGATCTCAAAAAGTTTGAAATCAGTCATTCCACTGTCTGGAAAATAGTCAACAAGTAGAGGGCTTTCAAAACAACTGTGAACATGCCCAGGTCTGGTCGTCCAAGCATATTCACCCTGAGAGCAGACCACAAGATGCTAAAAGAGGTTTCCAAAAACTCTAACATGTCATCATGGGACCTACAGCAAGCTCTGGCTACTGTTGATGTGAAAGTGCATGCCTCTACAATCACAAAGAGACTGCACAAGTTTAACTTGCATGGGAGGTGTGCAAGGAGGAAACCTTTGCTCTCTAAGAGAAACATCAAGGCCAGACTGAAGTTTGCCAGAGAGAATGTAGACAAAGACCAGGACTTCTGGAATAATGTTCCTTGGACAGATGAGTCCAAAATTGAATTCTTTGGACACCAGAACAGAGGACATGTTTGGTGTAAACCAAATATAGCATTCCAACAAAAGAACCTCATACCAACTGTGAAGCATGGAGGTGGAAGTGTCATGGTTTGGGGCTGCTTTGCTGCAGCAGAACCTGGACAGCTCACAATCATAGAATCCACCATGAATTCTACTGTGTATCAGAGGGCACTTGGGGATCATGTGAGACCATCTGTAAGAAAATTAAAGCTGAAGCGAAACCGGACCCTGCAACATGACAATGACCCAAGACATACCAGTAAATCTATCAAGGACTGGCTGAAAACTAAGAAATGGAGAGTTCTGGAATGGCCGAGTCAAAGATCTTAATGGCCCAGATCTTAATCCCATTGAGATGCTGTGGGGTGACTTGAAACGGGCTGTACATGCAAGAAACCCCTCAAACATCTCAAAGCTGACAGAATTCTCCAGGAGTGGAGCAAACTTTCTTCAGACAGATGTCAGAGACTGGTAGATGGCTACAAGAAGTGTCTCACTGCAGTTATTTCAGCCAAAGGGGGTAACACTAGCTATTAGGGGGTAGGGTGTCCTAACTTTTTCCTCAGTTCGAATATGCATTTTTGTAGAATTACATTTTACAGAAGATCTTGAAAAGTATTTTCTTCAGTTTTAATTGTTTAGTTATATTCCTATAATCTCTCAGTATTGTTAAAATTGAGATTAAATTGCAATTTTATCCAAAAATGTTACAAAAATACACAGGCTTTCAAAAGTTCTCTAATTTTTTCACATGACTGTATATGCAATGCAGAAGTTATCAAACAGATGTGGATCATTCATTAGTTAAGCAAACATCCCAGCATGCATAGGATAATGTACAAAAATGCTGGACAGGACTGACTGCCTAAAATCATGGCTGCAAGAGGAAACCTCAGTGATTTTGAATGAGGGGTTATTCTTAGGGCATGTTTGGCAGGAGCTTTATTCAAAAAGACAGCTCAAACTGCCAACGTTTCATGAGAAATGTTGTCTAAGGTGATGCCTGTGCATTCACTTGAACTACAGATGAACAACCACAAACCAACTGATTAGAAATTTAAACCTGGGACAAGAGCAGCCAGTTTCCTCAAAAATAGTCTCCTGAGAACTCCACAGTTGAATTACCGTGCACAATCTGCTCATCACGTTTGGCAATGTGCAGGTGCACATCCAGTGGCTATGAACTACCGAGCAGTGGAGAAATGTCTTATGGTTAGATAAATTATCTTTCACCATGTTATAAAGAAAGGGACAATTGCATGTGTTGTGCTTGTCTAAAGAACTCTACAGCCATGAGTGCTTGGTTCCAACAGTGAAGGGTCCTGGTGGTTCCATAATGGTGCAGGGCAAATTTTCCTAGCATGGTATGGATGCACTCATACTCCTAGAAGACAAGATCACTGCCAGTTGTTACTTAGTGGTACTGAGTGATCATCTTCATCCCATGTTACAACATTTCTGTCCCACACGATAAGGGTGTCTTCCAAGATGACAATGCATCCGTCCACAGAGCACGGGTAGTCGCCCATGGCTCCAGGAGCATGACACTGATATTATCTATATTTTGTGGCCTTCTTAGTCACCAGATGATCTTAATACAATTAAGCATGCTTGGGATGTTCTGGAAAGATGTCCAAGAAAGTGTTTTCCACTTACATCACCCAAGTATGAGTTGATTGACTTTCTTGTGTAAATGTGGTGTTCCCTTCCTCCTGCAGAGTTCCAGATGCTGCTAGACTATATGCCACAATGCATACAGGCCATACTGTTTGCAACTGTTGTGGCTCAACACACTATTAAATGATTTTACAATGATGTTTCCATATTTTTGGCCACTACCTGCATAATTCCAATGTTTTAATTCAAATGTTAGCTAGAAAATGCATAACATTAAGACTGTGTAAGTTTATGTACCACACCTAGAAAGTTCTAAATCTGAAATCAAGGAGTATTTAGAGATGTTACAGATATGGAGAATCAGTGTTCTGCCTTGAGTGAATGTAAATGAGTTTGTATGTTCTGTATTCAGTTGTTATAGACAGCAGTGAGTCTGTCAGTTCATTTGTATCAGCACTAGAAAATGCATATATTTTGCTGTAAATTTAACTAGCTTTAAAACTCCAACAGTAAGTTTATACTGCTATGTTATTATATATTATAGCACATTAGTGATGTATTCCATCTGAATGTTATTTACAAACTTAGGCCTACAAGTTGTAGAAATATTAGGAAAGAGATAAGCTTATTATGGTTAAATGGACTATACTGTGAATTATTTTCAAAGATAAAATTTACGACAGTAACTACAAAAAAACAGCTTAGATATGATCTTATGAAGTGAAACTAGCTTCAAGAAATGCTAATCCACTAGCATATCTCATCCTAAGATATTTAATTTATTTTCTCACATGATATCTACCAGGAGTTACATTTGTTGCATCTGTAGGATAACTATAATAGATCGTATGTTTTACCTGTAGCATGCATTGATCTTACAAACATTAATAGAGAAAATGTAAATGTCTCATAAAAAGGTAACTAATTGTCTTTGACTTGTGTGATTGTTCTGAATTGCTTGTTTTACTTTGTTGTGCCATGATATTGAAAATTATGACAGAAATGTCTTAATGAGGTGTTTATTAGCTGTGCTCTTCATTGCTAAGTTTATTAGAAGCAATGAAGCAAAGACTACAGACTTTGTAAAAGTTGTCACGATGAATTATCACTGTCACTTGTAATAATGTATTGTTATCGATACAGAAGTGAAGACCAGCTCGTCTCATAAGTTACCTTACTTATTTTAGAAGATGGACTCTTACAGATCTTACTGTATGTTTTCAGGGAAGTATTAGGCTTTGTAAGGACCATCATGAATTGTGTTTATTGGTTATGAAAGAAGTGGTGTCACAATCCTATTGGTGGAAAGCTGCTGCATGCATTGAAAATTTGTGCCAATAGAGGGCAGAGCTATTCAAAAGTTATTTTGTTAGAAGAGGTAAGATATCAGAATAAACATAACTTCTTAATTTTGTGGAATTCATGTTATTATGGTAATACTGCTGTGGGCTCATGAGTTAGTTAGTAAGTCAGATTCATAGATATTCAACTTTTCAGAATTGTTCTTTCAACCGTGCCCCATAATAGCACTTTAATTATTAGTGGTGTTAGATGTGTATGTATTCATATAAAAGCTTTATCTCTCTCCAACCATCTAATATATTCATAGTGTTCTGAGTTCTACACTTGTAAATTACTAAACTCACATGGACATCAGTATCCAACAGTTCAGAGTCAATTGGAGGAGGAGGAGGCTTCTCTTTTGGCGGTTCTACAAAACAAGGTGATATATCTATCTCGTCAAGAAGTAAGCTGTCAAACTCTTGAACATCTAATTCAAGCTGGTCTTGTGGCTCTACTGCTGTATTTTTTAAAATCTGGAAAGAAAAACAGAAATCTGTACATTAAACATTAGTCCATCTAGTTTTTGGTACATATGTTTTCAAGAATAAATGTTTGATATTTTTGAAACTGAAATAACTGTTATTATTTCCAAATTACATATAATCGTACAGTTGTTCTCAAACTGGTAGGGTACTCCTCAAAGAGGTGCATGAAATGTATCCTGGGATGGAGGGAAGGTTTACACAAACTACAACAAACCAGTATAAATGCCAGTATAAAGTAAAACACTTGTGCGTGTAACTGGTACCTTTGTAGCTCACATATTACTGGATGACATCCCTATTCAAATAATGTTGTGAGAGACTTATAACATTTCTGGATGACACTGGCCAACTCCAATAAACCCTCATTAACAGGTAAACAGTAACTCATATAAAATGTACATTATGGTATACTTCCAAACAGGTTTGTTGAGCTGTGCTCTAATAAATGGTTACACCCTTCTCACTAATAGATGAAAAGCGTCCCAAATAAAATATACATTACTTACATTTTAATGTATTTAAACTATAATTTTCAACATTTAGTGAGAATGACATACTGGATTGTTTTTACTAGTTAATGTACATGTGTGGGTAAAGATGATGGCACTAAGTACCACAGATAAGAGGAAAGATGGGGCACTATCTAACAAAGTTTGAAAACCACTGCAAGAGCACATTCTATGTGATAAATGATTAAAGAAATTTCAAGACTTTAAAAGTGAATAGAAGCTGAAATCTTAAGTTCAAAAAATAAAAATAAATGACATCTACAAACAAGTTATAACTAATCAACTAAAGTTTAAATATTTCCTGAAATGATAAAGCCACTTATTGCAGAGTCCAGAGGAAGGCTGTTGACCTGATATACATTTTCATATCACATGTATGAAGTGAAAACACTCTTAAGTTGATGTATTAATTTTTATGTTTTTTTATAAAACAGTGTCTACTTTTTAAGGGAATTCATTTAAATAATACAAACAAATATTTTAAACTAGTTTTTGTTGCACACGATAACTAAGAAGGAACACATCTGCATAAAAAACTAATCCTACTGATAAAAACGTTAAAACACTGAATATTTCCATGCAGGACAACATGAGATAAATTACTTGGTATCACAGTCTAAAAGATATGTTTTCTCCGCATAAGTTTCTAACATAAAGAGAACATTAAATATAGAAAACAAACAACTCTTATTTTGTTGATACAAGAAATTCTGACCATCAAATCAATTGTAAATCAACAAGAATTTTATACAAAGCAGATAACTGTATAATCATTAAAGGTTGCTCACAGACCTGCTTAATTTCTACACTTACAAAGGTCATTTCAAGCTAAATAGTTTCCTGAACTATATCATTAAAAGAATTCAATGTTCCAGGCTCACATATTCATTTCTAACCAATTTTCCTGACAGAAAAGAATTAGACTGAAAAGGATGCATGAATGTGTCAAAACTAATTTATCAATTTTCAAATTGTCTGATAGTTTGTTCCATTTACTACAGTTTTTCACAAATATTTTTTTTGTGTTTGTATTGTTTGGTAATTAACAAGTTGTTTTCCAGATAAATACAGTAATTCAAGTTTTAATATTGATAAAAAACTTGACTAAAATATTCATGCAGTGAAGATTTCAGATCTTATCCTTATATATAAAAAAGTATTAAAATATACCACAGCATATTTGTAGTAAAGTGTAGTGAAATACAATACTTTGTACTACAGTATGACAGTAATATACCATAGTCCACATGTACCACATTACAATCCCACTATATCATACTGTAGTTTATTTGTAGTAAAACATAGTGGAATACAATACTTTGTACTACAGTATGACAGTAATATACCATAGTCCACATGTACCACATTACAATCCCACTATATCATACTGTAGTTTATCTGTAGTAAAGTATAGTGAAATACAATACTTTATACTACAGTATGACAGTAATATACCATAGTCCACATGTACCACATTACAATCCCACTATATCATACTGTAGTTTATCTGTAGTAAAGTATAGTGGAATACAATACTTTGTACTACAGTATGACAGTAATATACCATAGTCCACATGTACCACATTACAATCCCACTATATCATACTGTAGTTTATCTGTAGTAAAGTATAGTGAAATACAATGCTTTGTACCACAGTATGACAGTAATATACCATAGTCCACATGTACCACATTACAATCCCACTATATCATACTATAGTTTATCTGTAGTAAAGTATAGTGAAATACAATACTTTGTACCACAGTATGACAATAATATACCATAGTCCACATGTACCACATTACAATCCCACTATATCATACTGTAGTTTATTTGTAGTAAAACATAGTGGAATACAATACTTTGTACTACAGTATGACAGTAATATACCATAGTCCACATGTACCACATTACAATCCCACTATATCATACTGTAGTTTATCTGTAGTAAAGCATATTACACTAAAATATGACTACAATATACCTAATCCATGTGTACTATATGATACAGTCATACTGTGGTAGTTATCCAAAAAACCCAAGTTTACAACAGTACTTTTTCCATATAGGGTAAAACCAAAATATAACAGTTTGTAACCATTTCATCTCTAATGATAATTCTACACCTTAAAAAATGCTGTAATCTAGTATTTTGGAGTTAGACATGATGGTGAAAAACCTGGATGTGAACAAAGTGTGGTGAAACAATGTTTTTTAAAGTAAGACGATAAATGAAGTTAACACACATATTTTCCTTAGTTTTGGAAGTTTGAATTTTCTCAATTTTTCCTTTAGAAAACTTAGTACAATTAAATACTACATTTTTTAACTAACATTTGTCATTTTTTAAACACCTGTAATGTCATAAACGGTGCAAGGTGAAAATGACAAATTTAAACTTATCCTTGAGGAATTAAGGATAATATTTTATTTGTCGTTTAATTAACTGTGACTGTTGTTGGTTTGTTGAGGAGTTTAAAACTGAGGGTAAGATTTTTTTGTTAACCCTTTTGTATCAGAAGTATTTTGGAAATAAAATTTTAAAAAAAAGTTAGGTTTTATATTTCACTTTTTGTTAGCCTATATTTATATATTAATGAAGTTATAATTTTTCCTATATCAAAAATGTATTTCCAATGAGTACTTGCCTCCCTTACATAAATAATCATTTTCAGTGCTGCCCTCTATGTGCAAAAATTCTTATAGCATGCCATAAACCTCTAATCTCCCCTCAACTGGAATTGATTGATTCTAATGAATCTCTTTTGCAAATCATCATGTAACAACTCTCCACTGATGATGAGTTTCACATACTCTTGATGAACAAGGATACTCTCTGCCAATTGTAAAAAGATGTTGAACATACAGGAAGAAAAACACAGAAGCACATCCAAGTGGAAGAAAACTATGACTGGATAATGATGTGAACCATGCAATATTTAAGCAACTCAATTCCAGAAAATATAAAAATGGGTAACATAAACAGAATGTGGTCCTACATCCAAAGCCCATGCTACTGGGAAGCAATATCCATTTAAGTCGACTACAATTCAAAACCTGGCTATTTGGTATTGGCATCTATGTAGGGGTAGGGAAAAGGATTATAACCTCTTCATCTCAAGTTAAGCTGACCAGAAAGAGATATCCCACCACCAATCTGTGAATAGGGCACACATGAGCAGAATCAAATATATATATATATATATATATACTCTTCAAAAAAAGAAAAGCAAAAGCAAAATTTGAGACAAATAGTTAACAAGTTTATTCTGGGTAGTTCTGTATGACATGTGTGAAACTTTGCACATTCACTGCTGAACATCCAAAGTCTGCAAAGGCGAAGTCCATGCTCACTAGTTGAAGTTTAACGTCACTCAACGTCAATAACAAGTATGCCCCCCGTGAGCATCAATAACTGCTTGGCATCTCCTGCCCATGGAAGCGATGAGATGACGAATCACATCCTGTGGAATGGCTGTCCATTCAGCCTGCAAAGCTGCTGCAAGCTGAAGTAGAGTCTGCGGTTGAGGTTGTCGCCGTCGCAGACGTCAGTCAAATTCGTCCCAAAGATGTTCGATGGGCTTTAAATCTTGTGATCTGGAGGGCCAGGGAAGAACATTGATGTTGTGGTGTCTCAAGAAGACAGTGGTGAGTCGGGCTGTGTGAGGACGGGCGTTGTCATGTTGACGTTCACCATGATGGGTTGCACATGGGGCCTAAGAATCTCGTAGACGGTTGCGTACGGTCTGATCGGAAATCCTACGCAGCCCTAGTATAGATGAGGCAGTAGACGTCGCAGTGGTGGTCCTATCCCAAAGGTGACGTAACCGGGTGTAGCGATCTTGTGCAGGCGTGGTCACACGAGGTCTGCCAGATCGTGGACTGTCACAAGTTGATCCATGTAGTTGGTGACGATTACATAGCCTTGTGATGGTGCTTAGGTGGACATTCACAGCTCTGGCAACATCTGATCGAGATTCGCCTACTTTCAAGCGACCAATGGCGTTGTTGCGTTTTGCTTCAGTCAGTCTTGGCGTAACTGTATTGCGTGTCGGTGGCTTAACACTGAGCTATGGAAACCGAGAACCCGTCACTTTTATAGGGATTTTGCACATGTTGCACTTGCAGATCTCTCAAACAAATTTATTGGACACGAATGCGTTTTGGCGAAAAATCCGATGTTTTCCTCCGTTTTCAAAGTGCACAACTTTTATTGTCATTTTGGTCTGACAGTCAGTGCCTTAACACGTGTAACATCACATACTCTGATCTTGTAACGTTATTACATATATTTCTATTTAAAATAAAAAAAATATATCCCTTTTGCATTTCTTTTTTTGAAGAGTATATATAGCAACGCTGGCGGCCGCGCACGCGATGTACGACCACTTTAATGCTAGCCTGCTGCAAATACGCTGAACTTGGTGTCTAAATGAAAGTTCGTTTTACGACCATGTTGTGACTTTCAGATATATGTGTTTGGTTTAAATTTAATCTACAAATGTTTATTGTTGCTTATAACTAAAGAAATTATTTGTTGCGTGCGTACTATATGAACAGGCAACCGATAAAAACGCCGATCACTGGAATAAGTTGTGCGGCTGATCGTGGCGCATGGAGCGCAATTTTTCAGATCAACCCCTCTTTGTGTTGTTTTGCCGCGAAGAAAACCGGAACGTGTTGACCTGAATTGATGTTAACCAATCAGAGCACAGATATGCGATCACGTGAATGTTTGTTGTTTCTGCATATCTCGACAAAAACATAAACAAAGAATCACAGAAAGTCTACATTCGAAAAAAACGTGCGGCCGCGAGATAAGCCTGAATTATCTATACTAATCTGTTCTCAAATCCTATCTGTGAACACGACACTCTTTTTGTCATAACTTTTTTATTATTTAATATTTTTTTAAAATTTAAAAGTATTATTGTTCTTACATCAATGGCTTTAAAATTAAAGCTTTAAATACATTTTTCATGAAATATTTTGACCCCCATTGCTAGTATATATATATATATCCCACTCAAACAGACCACAACAACCTTAAACATAATGATATCTTTGGCATAAAGACATCAAGGGGTAATGCAAGAGTAAGAAGCAAAGCAGTAAACAAGTGTATCCACAGTGACCCATAACATGGGGATAAGTATGAGGTAAATTGAGGGAGGGACAAGGGATACTCTGAACATGTGTGAGGATTTATATTGATTGTTTCAGCTCTAAATCCAAAACTCAACTGCTGGGGCAGGATGAGAGATGGCAGTTGAAAGAGTGAATCACATTTATGCCAGGACACTACAAGCATGAGTACATCATGTCTATTGGTTCAGCTCTAAGTCCAAAACTCAACTGCTACGAACTGACATCTATGCAAGGGTAGGATTAGGGACTTTAAATCAGCACAACATAATGTCAACAATATGTTGATTGGTTTAGCTATAAATCCAAAACTTATCTACCAGGATCAGACTTCCATGTGGAAGTAAGATGAGGAACCCCAATCATTATGATGGCACACTTCAAAAATACAACATACAGAAAAGAATGAAGTCTTTATTGTTTATATTGTATATCTCTTTATTTAGAATGATACCTCCACAGTCCACTAAACCAGCATCTTGGAACTAGAAAATGGTAAAGATTCTCTTACTCCACTGAAAAAATGGGGAGGGGGAACATGGTGGATAGTCTGGAGGAACATTCACATCAGAGACTGTAATTGGTGACCATTTGACAAGTAGTGTAAGCCAGATTTATTCAATCTAAAGCAAGGCAGGAATGGACACCTATCTTCTGCTTTACCCATATAGCCCATGGGTGAGTATGGTTTGAAATGAAGTGGAGAAGGGGAAGAAACATGGAAAGAAGCATTAAAAACAAGGAAGCAAACCATAAAAGATATGGAAACAAGAAGGTCATCCAGATCCCAGTGAGAAGAAAAATGGAAGATGATAAGAAATGAAAATGTTAGAAGAAATATACTACATGATCCACTGAAATGTAAGTTAATAAAATCAATCCAGAATAAGATTAACAAACTTGGGCAAAACAGCAGAAAAAAATCAAAGTAATGCTATCCAGGAAACATTAGTCAATAAGGCCCAAATCAAAGTGCATGGATGCTCAAAATTTGAGGGAAAAAAGACTAACAGAATGAGAAAAACACTAATGTGAGCCTGTCTGAACTTGACAACAGTCAAGGCAAGAAGATGATTAACTAGAGTCCAGAAAGTAGAAGAGATAATTGAATGGCAAGAAAAAAAAAGGTTCCAAACCTTCACATGAAACAGTACCCCTCAGGAGGTACAGCCACCAGAAACTTTAGAAAGACTGACAGATCACTCCATGGAAGAAAGTGTCAGAATTGGAAATTCAATTATCAGTAAGGACAAAGCACCCAGAACACAATCCTCCAGGAGACATGTGTAAAATGTGTGGGTTAAAAAAAGGAGTGTTCCTTTGGTGAGCGATGTAAGCTCCTACAGCCAAGAAGTTGAAATTAAACAGGATTGGTTGAACTAGACAACAATGAATAGTGTAAACTAAAGCAATGTGTACTGATAGAAGTGTCTGGATGCAAAGAAGATAAGACCTATCAACTAAAGACCATTATACTGAAGTCTCCTACTGACAGAACCACACTCCCCACCTTTGGAGATGAGCATCATAGGAGAAAAATAGCCCAGAAGAGGGAGAGGATGCAGTAAACCTGAATACATTATATTAAAAGTTAGAAGTATCAAATGTATGAAGACTTTGAATGTCTACAAAGAGATCACATGGTTGATCATATTGACTGAGACTGTGTTTAGAGAGTTAACCCTGAACTAGAAATACAGGTAAACTGAAAAAACAACACTTGTGATACTTCAGTGAACAATAAATATCATGAAATATTAACAGAAAATGTTGACAACAAAAGTACAATATTAAGGAAGTGTGTAGTAACAATAACCTATATATAAGATGTGATATATGGAAGAAATTAATGATATACTAGTACAATGAATGACAAGTAATCCTAAAATAACAAAATCAATGGTAAGTGAAGGGTATAGTAGGAAAAAATAAACCAAGACTAATGGCTAATCTAAACTCAACTATGAGTATTAACCAATCTAAAGAAACTTATGTTATGGAACTCAAACAAAGACAGAAAATAATTTTAACAGTAAAAGTATATAAAAACAATAACAGTTGTAAAGTCTTGTTAAAACAATAAGAGTATAAAGTCTTGCTTTTCCAAAGTTGGCAGACTGTATTTCAAATGTGCAGGCCCCTAAACTCAAGGTAAGGCCTAATGAAACTCAATTCAAAGGACAATCAGTCTCCAAAGAAAGTAAAGCTGAAATATCTTCAAATGACTTTGACTTGAAGCCTGTGTGAATGTAATAATAGAATATATAATCTCAGTAGTAGTAATAAAGAATCCATAATGCAAAACGAATAACAAAACACAACTGTGTTGAAAGAAAGAATAAAGCTTTTGTAATAAAATAAGTTCTGAAACCAGGTAGAAATATAAAAAAAAATCTATTTTGGTATAACTCCAGTTACAAATATTACTATTGTAAAATACAGAAAAACTTGTTGAAAAATGAACAGATATAGAAAAATAATAAAACACTTGATGAAGGACAAACTGAATATTAGAACACAAGTGATGTCAAATCAGAAGTGATAGTTTGGTAGAATTGAATAGAGGGAGTTACATGCATCAAGAGTGCAAATCACACTTTTATGGATGGCGGGTTGTCACATGATTTGCATGAAAAACTAATCAGAATCTGTCAATTCCAACTGAGAGGAGAAAAAAGGCTTGTGGCATGAATAAAATAATTATTTTGCACATAGAGGGCAGCAGTGAAAGAGAATAGTTTTTTATGTGAGAGGAGGTAATGCATGATATCAGACAAAAAATTTTTTTTTATAAACTGTTGTTGTACTTCAGCACAAAACATACTCGATAAGTACATGAACTTATATACCTGATATATATTACTGTAATAAAACTATGGTAAAAAAGTGGAATGCTTTTTTCCAGTGTTTATGATACATGATTCAGAATAAATCTTATAGAGATCAGCATGAAAAGCATTTTCAATGCCATCTAACAAACACTGATTGTAATACATGATAATAAGTGAATACATTTGAATATATTTAGGTAAATAATTAAAAAATATGACAAAACACAGTTCATCCACATCATGGAGGGTACCCTTGTTATCTTCTGGAAAATCACAGAATGGGTTAATAAAATACACTTCTTTTTTGTTTGCAAAACACTATTTTATCCATTAGACCCCTAGTCACACCTTTAGGGCAGTGGTATACCTCTAATACATATAATTTGTTGCCAAAAAGTGAAGAAGTGAAAAGGTAAATCAAAATAAACAATTCAAGAGAAGTCATCAATCAGTAAACATCAATTTCTATGGAATATCTTGGTAGCTCACCAAGATTGCTTTACAGTTTGAGGTAAGAGGGTTATTTTCTCTTTAAATTTCTGGAAAATTTCTCATGCACCTCCAGAAAAATGTCTTCATCCCCCAAAGGAATTAGTGCATTAGTATAAAATAATACAGTCACCAGGAAGAAAGAGATAGATGTGCTCTGTTAGACTGTAATGTTAATATACAACAAAATCCTATAATTACTATATACTGATTACAGCTGAGAATAAAATGTAATTAATCAGGATTTCCATTATAATGTTGAACCTCAATTCAACTTACCTTCTTTGTGTTGCACCAAAAGTTCAACAAATGTCTTATGCTCTAATCATAATGATTCAACTGTGGATATTTTAAGTTCTATGTTTTTTCTTACACATCAGTTATTTTGCATAAATAAAGCCAAAGTAATTAATGTAGTGTAAAATAATAATATAAGCATGGTATAATAGAGAAATTTCCATGACTTACCTATTTTAATCAGCCAACTGGAAGAAGAGACATCAGTTTAGTAACTGAAACATACAAACTGCAGTACAGTTTAAATATTTATTCAATAAACAAGTTCTTGCTAAAACACTAATACTAACATTTCTGAGTTCCACATCATCTTGTTCTAACTGATCCAAAACAAATTTTTCCATTTGCTCTGTTATGTCACTAGGTGATGCTGGTAGTTCATTGCTTAGATTAAATGTTTCTTTCATGTCTTCTTCCTGGTTGAAGGTAACTTCAGTTTCACCCCCTGAGAGTGACTCAGATTCTATATTTCTTCCATTAAAAGTATTTTCCTGAGTTAGATCTTCTTGGAGTATTGTAGTACTAGAGGTGTGCACACCTGGTGGACCATCAGACTGATATACTATACTTAGCCCTAATTCTTCTTTCACTGGACTGTATACTGGCAGGTCATCCCTTTCATCAGCTTCACCCTGTAACTGTATCATTTAATTTTCAAGATAATTCTTATACCAGAATCATACAAAACTTTAATAGAACCAAAACCAACAGAAATCATAGTATAAAAACGTTAAGTTCAGTTTGACATCTGCAGTTTAAACAACTAGTTAAATATTTATTTTAGAAATTTTTGAGTTTTAGTGTTGTTATGTTATACAAATTTTATTCAGTATAAGTTACTGATATTTGACTGAAGAAATGTTGATATTAATGCCTAGTCAAATTCTGTTTAACACATACCCATAACCGATCTTACTGTAAGATCTATGATCTTATAATATTCAGTTCATACTACAGTTAATTAGTTAGTTATCACCATTAGATTCCATCAAGGAACATAGGGCCGCAATCGCTTGTGGATTCTTCAACAGGTATTTAAGCGAGTAGGTTGTTAGCCCACTGCACCGAGCCATCCCTAATTTAGTAGTGTAAGACTAGAGGGAAGGCAGCTAGTCATCACCACCCACTGCCAACTCTTGGGCTACTGTTGTACCACGAATAGTGGGATTGACCGTCACAGTATAATGCCTCCACGGCTGGGAGGGCGAGCATGTTTGGCACGACGCGGGCACGAATCCACGACCCTCGGATTACAAGTCACACACCTTACGTGCTTGGCCATACCAGGCCTCATACTACAGTATTTCCTTGAAATATTGTCAATTTAATTCAATTCTCTTTGATTATGCAGTTTTTCAAAACTGTTTGTCTAGTTTAAACAAATACATATTAAGATATAATCATATTAATTTCTTATGAAAGACATCCAGGCCAGTACATTCACTTGTTATTTTGATAAAATATCAGCTTAGCTGTCTTTCATGACCAAACATTTTGCATTCCTAGTAACGATGGAAATTTGATGACTTATGAAAAATTTATATTTGATTTATTCACTGTATATTTTATTGAAGAAAGAAACTACAAATCTGCATATTTTATCATTTATTCACAATCAAATTACTAGTTTTAGTACAAAACTGTGTCCCTTAGGAGAAATATACATAATCACTATAAAATTTTATGTAGTTTTTAATGTTTCTGGCTTTGGATTTTTTCAAAACCATTGTCTGATGATAATTTACTGGGTTTGATATCTGTGTATTCATTAGTGCTTTTGTTTTCTATATCATCATCAATAACATCAAGAACAAATTCCCTTACTTGTTTTGCTGTATGTATCAATATTTCCACTCATACTTATCATATTTTCGTATGTGAACAAACTTACAGTTTATGTTATACTGGCAATAAAAAAAAAAATTGGTATAATAAAATACTATAATCATAATAAAAAAAACAGGTACATTTCATGAAATACAGTCTATTTGCAACCTCCTGGTGAATTTAAAAGGAAACTATTATAAGTGATGTACACCAGAGGACCAAATTGTGAAGATCCAAGCACCTTATAGGTTTACACATAGTAGAGGCAATCCAAGTACGGCCACCAAGTTCCCTAAAACAGAAGCATAAGACACACCAAGTGTTACCATATCATACGAAAAGAGGCAAATGCATCATGTTAAGCCTTTTGGGAAAGAAGAGTCAGAAAGTGGGGGTAAAGGATAAGAGTTTCAGGTTGAGAACTTGTAGACAGCTGTAATTCAGCTGCTTTCTGAAACAATAAACTGAACTACAAAAATGCATTTCATTGATGAAACTATAATAACAACAAAATAACTACTATAACAAATTTTTACAAAATTACCCCTCTTACTTGTTGTTTTACTGTCTCAATGCTGAATGGCTTATCCAAATATCTGTTATTTTCATGGAAAGGTTTTTCACTTGATACCTTTGTTGTATTTTCAATTTTGCCAATGGAGTCCAAGTTCTGTAGTTCTTGCAAAATGCTTATTGAAGGCACTTTATTACTGAGTTGTTGGTCTTGAAGTACTTCACACTTAACACTTTCTGTTGTCCACTTTGTGTCACAAGTTCCTAAAGGTTGAGGCTGTGTCACATCTTCCGACTGCTGGTGGTCACTGGTCTTACAATCTACAGAAGCACCCAGCTCAATGTTTGCTTCAGAGATAAATGAAGTAACAACTTCAATGTTTAATTGTTTTAAATCATTAATAAATGTTTCTTTTTGCACACAGGAGTTTTCATTTCTTGGATAATCAATGTTCTCCTCCACTTCAGTCTGCTCTGTCGTGCTACTGTTTTTTCGTAACACTACGTGTTTTGGTTTCTTAGGTACAGGAGGTGGTTTCTTTACTGTTCTCTGTTCATCTAAAGAACTTTTTATTCCTGAGACTTTGAAACAACTCTGAGTCTCATAAAAAGATGTTTTATTTTTAATATCTGGCTCCCTTGAATCAGAGGTACCAGTTCTAAGAGTTTTATTTTCAAACTCAGAGAAAGAATTATTAGAATTCATTTCTACTTCTTTGTTATCAATTTTATCGGTGTTTTCTTCATTTCTGCTCAGCTTCGTCTCTGAATAACCTGGAACACCAATTATCTCCTTCTCTCTCTCTGAAAGTACAAAATAAGTATAGAGTTTTAAAGTTTTCAAATAATCATTATCACAGACTATGTATCACTAAAGATAAAAATTTAAGATAATACACATAATATCAAAATTAAAACAATGTATTTCATAAAAGTGTATTATACCATAATTCATACACACAAAGTGAGTACAACCATTTGAATAATGTGTGACAGTTAGAATGTCGTGGAATCAATAAATAAGATGAAGATTTTTACTTGAGAAGGCTGACATTCCACTTCAGAGGTCTAGTTCTAAATATTATTTTGCTGACATTCCACTTCAGAGGTCTAGTTCTAAATATTATTTTGCTGACATTCCACTTCAGAGGTCTAGTTCTAAATATTATTTTATATATAGTATTCTAAATATAGTATGAAATATTTTAACCTTAGAGGAAGAAGGTAACTACTTCACTATAAAAAAAAATGCATATAAAAGCTACAAATTCTGTGAAGAAAATCTTGATAAATAAAGCAGAATTATCCTTTTCCAAGTAAATACCTTAATTTCGTTGTATGTTTTCCAAGATTTTAAAGATTGTATAAACAACATGGTGTTTTTATGAATAACCTTTTTTTTTCCAGGTTTAGAACTTCTAGATGGTTTATGATAATTTAAATATACATAAAATACTACAACTAGAATGAATACAACATAAAATAAATGACAAATGTATATATCAAACTATAACTAGAATGAATACAACGTAAAACAAACAACATATAAATATATTTATGAAACTACAACTACAATAAATAAAGACTACTAACCTATTAGTTCTTGAATATGTTGTACAGTTGATAATACTCATTCAACCTGCAATTCACCCTAATTCTAAAATTATTAACCCTGGGTAAACCATTTACCAAGTTGAGAAGCATGGACTGAACTAACCTTATCTCAGATTGAAAAATATATAAAAAATGGCAGTTTGACCCGTAAAATGTAAATAACATAGTTTTCTTGAAGGTGTCAAAAATAAAAGTATTAATAAATCTGTCCTAACTAAAGTGTGAATCCAGGACTGTCATACTATATGAGTATTATAGCTATTCACTCAATCGTGCATCTTTAGGCCACCACACAACTTAGTTATCCCCCTGTCCGCAGTACACTTATCTAACAGATAAGACCACAAATATGCTCATAAACCTTCAGTGGTGAGACAATCATTAACTGAGCACCAGTATAATAAACCTGGTTGTTTAGGCAACTGTTAATTTTTTGGATAAATACTCTAACTACTTAAGTACCAAAACTAAAGTCTTGAATAGTTAATATTACATCCTGAGCATTATACTTGTCAGTTTAAGATTTATAAGACAGAATAGTTCAACTTGTTAGTTTACACCTATCTGACCTGTCCAACTGTGACAAACCAACACTGTAAGCCATTAGTTTGTGACATACAAGAAGTAATTGTCTAATATTTCAATATCTGACAAGAATAAAAAAAACAACTGAATAGTGAGTTTGTAAGATACAAGCAACTAATTGACCTGTCAACTTTTGACATATGAAAAACAAGTGTCTGACCTGCCAATATTTGACATATAAGAAATGACTATTTGACTTGTTGATTTTTGCATCAGAAACATGAGAGAAACAACTCATTTCTAATAACCCAGTCAATAATTTCACATTATATTTTGGTCATGAATGTGTTTTTAAAATAGCTTAACTTTTCAGCACACTCTCATAAACATTGCAAACTGTTACATTCAAAACATGTTTAAATGGGAGTTTGTACCCCTACCTTTCTCAGTAGAAAATTGTCGCCAAACAGCAAGTTCTAGCAAGCCTGTATATATGGATTGTTTTATAGCAAATACTAGTGACGAGTGGGTTCTTCCTTTAGTTTTCTCTCCATTAATAGCCCACACTTTGTCTCCCACTCTTAAGCCAGCAAGGTCACTTGCACTTCCTACCAAACAGTAAATAAAACATTAAGACTTTCAGATGTAATAAAAACAAATTACATATACATCTTACTTCCATATGATATCCTAAAACATGATCTACATTAGTTTCCTTTAGTCAAACAATTTTACAAAAAGGAATACAAGATTAATAAAATATAAATTAAAACAAGTTACTAAAAATATTAAACAGTGCAGTATTTTTTCCTACCATCAAGTAGCTATTTTTCTCATTGTTTACATACATATTATATTGTCTAACACACACACAACAAAAACTACTACAGTAAAAAAAAGACAGCATTGTTTTGTTATCTTATACAAAGAAACAAACAAAAATTCTTATCTGTGTGATGGCAGAAGTACAATAAATTTACATGATAAATTTATTTAAATGTTGTGTATTGAAAACTGGATGTGTTATATATTATAAGATTCACAGATAAGGCAGAACAAACTTGAATCTGTATTCAGATTACTGTTTTTTAACACTTGCTTCTTTATTTGTTATTGAACAGATAAATAAAATAGTCTTTAATTCTTGGTTATTTTTAAACAAGTACTTTAGAAAGAAAACATTTGAAAAAATAATACAAAATGTGAGTTTAGAAAACTAGTTTTTTCAACATACCAGGATCCACTGACTCAACTGTAAATGAGGTATCACTTTCCTTCATTTTGAATCCAAAGTCTTTAACTCCACTGTCTTTTCTCAGCCAGAGATGAAGATTCAATTCAATACTGTCACACTGTTATTTAACACATTACGTGTTTAAAAAGTAATTCATATACATTTACAAACTACTATTAACTCTATTTTTTGTTAACAAATAATTCAAGATATTAAATATGTTTTGCATGATACATTATTCAAGTGTATGTAATACCAATAAAGTGAAAATACAAACTTACTTTTGTGTCTGTGTAATCAAAAGATCATTTGAATGTTAATAGTATATCTGGTATATCCTAACATGACAATTTCACTAAGAACGTCTTTAAATGTGTTTCGTAATTGTATCAGATTGTATGAATTTTCCTTGTATATTTGTTTTGAAGTTTGAATATTGAATGAAGTTTCACTGTTGGTAGCACCTTTGTTCTAACTGGTTATTACTAGGTACACTGAACTACATTCAGATTTAACTGCTACTGATGCAAGAAATGTTTCATTTTAAAGCCTTACACTATTTTTATAGTATGTTTTGACTTCATACATATGTATACTGTATTGATGAGGAATAACAGAAAAGTAAACTGTCCTAATGAGGACTTGAACCCAGGACTTCATCAGGGTATTAAACTTGAAGACAGCAGAATTCATTACAAGAAGTATGATACACAATCTTAATGTGTTCAGAAAAGATATGCATGTCTATATACATGAATGCAATTTTAGTCAAGGTTACATCACAAAAAATTACTTTAATCAACCATATTAGCAAATATAGGTTTTTTTAAACTTGAAAACAAACTACACATGAAATATACATATAAAAAATTAAAACTTCTTATAGAAAACATAATCTAATAACTTAGTACACAAAAAACTATAAACACAGAGTTTTGATGAGATTCTTAAGAGGAAATATACATATATGTAAAAACAACTCGTTTGGGTTGAGCAAATTTTTTACGTAGAGGAGTGAATTCAACCCAAACGAGCCATTTTGTATATATATTTCTCTACAAGTGGGTTTTCTCGACATCACTGATTAAGAGGACATAGTTATCATTTAGAAGAGTACAATGTTTTGAATAGTCCTTGCTAAAGGTTATTTGTTCAAAGTTAATAGCCTCCATATTTTTAAAGATATTTTATACTGAACTAAACATCTATAAAATGATTTTCTTTTTGTTTTCAAACACTCAAATTACACCACAACAAATGGAAAATTACCTAAAAGTAACATATATCATAATGAGACAGAAAATAAACATAATATTAGAATATTTAACATTTTAACTTCCCTTTTCTTCTCAAGTGAACTCCTGCACTTATTGGTTAAGTTTTACCTTGGCTGAATACATAGAACTTAACCCTTACCTTATGTTGATCATTCCTTGTGACCAGTTGACTTGAACTGAATTCCTCTAGCAGTTCTGTTCCCGTTGTGAATTCCAAACTATCATCAGCACGTTCCGTATTGTGTTCTGAAGGACATTTCTCCACAACATTGCTATTGTCTGGGCTAACATTACCAAACACATTACATTTAGCGTGACTGTCCTTTACAGAATTCATGATAACAAAGGAACCACTGTCGCTGTCTCCTGTTTCAGTTGAACAAAATGCTTTGCTACTTTCTGAATTTTCAACTCCACTGCATAAAATATTTTCTTCTTGCAACTGCATATATGTTGCACTGGATGTTTCATCATTAAAATAATCATCTCTGTTGTGTTTAAAACACTGGCTATTCATTCCATTTTGTTCATATTTCTGAAAAACATAGAAAAGTAAAATAAAACTGTTAACACATTTTGTACATTTTAGTTGTCACATAAACATGGGCATGGTACATTCTATCAAATAAACATAAAAAACATTTTGCTCCTCAAGAACTGAAAACAGCATAGTACAGTAACTCCACCTGGTGTGCTTCTAGATGGTCAAATGGAACAGCTCACTTCTACAGAGCCTGTTCCAACCTACATGAAGTATATTATGTAAATATTTACTAGTGCAGATTTGGTTTGATAAAAGCACATTATAACTTAGCAATACTTGCCACAGAGTGGGATCCTGTGAAAAGAGGTAAGGTTCCCTGAAAGTAATGAATAGACAAGATTTGTAATGAAAATACTCCCCCTCTTTATAATCTTGTGGATGTGAATAAGATAGCTATAAGGGGTAGTTGAAAAACTCAAGAGGAAGATACTTCCAGATCATGCATATAGTGCGACATAAAAGTACTGAAGGAGGTCCACATACCAGCCCACATATCATCATCCAGCTGGCAATTCAACCAGGCTACTAAGCACATAGAAATGTGATGAACCTAATGATACGTGACTCACAGAAGTCTTCAAAATAACCAGAATAACTGATATGGATTAATTTTTGTAACCACCTCTTCAAGTTAATCAGGAATAAATCCCAGGAAACTAAAGGATCACAATAAATAAAAATTCATTGTCTGGTACCTCAAACTGTGTAATTGTAAGCAACATGGCACTTCAAGGTTCTCACTGGATATAACAAACAACTGGGATCCAATCAGTCATAGAGGTGAAAAATAGAAGTCAGATGAATAAGGGAAAGGGTTTTATCACCTTTCCTGACTATCAGTATCTTAGGTGAGAAGGACCTGTCATGGTACAGGAGGATATAGGTAGAATTGTAAAGCATCCTGGGCACATGCAACACAAACAACTCTGATGGTGATATCCAAAGCCCATCAGCAACAAAAAATAAACTTTAAGGGAAAGGAGTCACATGGTACATGAGGCAAAGGGCTCAAACAGATGTCAAGAAAAAGTGTGAAATACCACTTTATGTTAATATAGCCGTTTTAAACCCCTTCTGTATATGTTTACTGAGTTACATTCAAAATTAAATTAAACTACTTTAATATGAATGTATTTTAATCAAATTGCTATTATCAAATACATTATAACTTTCTTAAAATTTTATATTATCTAAATTTTATTCCTCTTTATCAAAAGGAAACATTTAAAACATCAATTAAAACTACAGGTTTTGTTGTCAAATGATTCACTGTGGTTACAAGTCTAAACTTTACGAGCTACTATATATAATACTGTGAGAACAGACTAAAGACTGTTGGTATACAAGGTCATACTGACATTCCACCTGTTTTTCTTTAGTGCCTGGAAATTTTCCAAGAATTTCTTGATGATGTGTTTTTACATTCTAATATTTCTAAGCTAAAGGTCAGCCATGTCCACTTGCAAAGCCAAAACTGTGATACTAGGTGATAGTTTGAAATTAAATGATGTGCTTACAACCAGTAAAAAGAGGTAATTTTGCACTATTCAGTTATAGCCTGAGGAAACCTCAACCATTATATGGATTTGTAGTATGAGACAGGAAAGAAGCTTAGTCCAATGTTTTCTTGAGGTGTACCTAGTTTTTAGCAAGTTTTTCTCACTTTATATGTATTATCTAAAGAGTTGAATTGGTTTTAGGTTTATATTTTAATTACTTATGTATTATATGTGTTTACAAATGCATACTTGAAAATTTTATGGTTGTATATATTTAACTTGATGTAGTTTGACTTGTGGAAATGTCAAAGTAAGATGGCATCATTCACATGTGGAAGCATTAGTGAAATAGTTTGTGGACAACCTCTACCCTGTAATAATTATTACATGAGTAAAAAGATAACAAAACAATCTATAAACATTTAAAATATATGTGTATTTCCATTTCTTAAATGAAAATCACATTGCCTTTGAACTATTCTGATTCTGAATTCATACAACAATAATTTTATTATAAATAGTAGAAATAAAACAAAATTAAATGTTTTCCTTTTCTAAACTACATAATCTTAGGATCATGCAAGACAAATTTAAAATTATTTCATCAAGTAGTTTCATTTCTATAAAGAACATCCATGAGAGGTGCATACATACTTACAATGTAAGTAGGTCATACTCATATGGTTTATATCCCCTTTAGGTAACTGAAATAGCCTTTAGGGACAAAGGACTTAAAATGAATTGAGGAAGCCAGAGAGCATTGGGGACTCAAATAATTTCAGTTTCTTTGAGTATCTAAAGGTAGTTGATAAGGCTATCTTATATAAGATGACTGTGGAAAATGCTAAACCCTTGTAAAAATAGGCAGGACAAAAAAATGAGTTATGGTTGGCACTTCTGGACAAAGTGGGGTTAACCTCCTTGCAATACACAACTATCAATATCTATACTATTTCCATTGATAAATGTCAATCATAGAACTATCACATCATCCCATAAGTAATGTCCAAAAATTTAATACAATGTATTATCATTTCTGTCTTTGTAGAAGGCTTTAATGACTAAAATATGTAGTAGGACGTGTATAAAAATTTTCAGACAAATAAAAGAAACTGACCCAACTCCACTTTTTGGGATCATTAATCAAATAAACTCTTATGAAGATGGATGTGTCTGAGGAGGGCATTAGGCATATAATGCTTTATGAGTTTACAAAAGGCAATCGTGCAGCAGAAACTACACAAAATATTCAAGGTGTTTATGATGCAGAGTCTTTCAATGAAAGAAAATGTCGAATGTGGTTTCAGAAGTTCAGATCAGGTGACTACAGCTTAAGTAATGAACCAGGTTCAGGTCGTCCTGTTGAGTTTAATGATGACTTGCTGCTGGCTGTACTTGATGAAAGATTGTGCTGTAACAGTTGAAGAACTAGTACAGAAGCTTAATTAAACCTATTCAACAGTTAATTGTCATCTGCGACAGCTTTGAAAAGTGTCAAAACTTGAAAAATGGGTCACCCATAATTTGAAGCCAACCTTTGAGCAAGAGTGGAC
The DNA here is from genome assembly GCF_004210375.1 of Tachypleus tridentatus. NCBI lineage: Eukaryota > Metazoa > Arthropoda > Merostomata > Xiphosura > Limulidae > Tachypleus > Tachypleus tridentatus. The sequence goes on from NC_134834.1 coordinate 107,101,097, forward strand.
ATTTGCACTTCTCTTCATTCACATGAATGTAACTCATCTTTTTTTTGGAGAGGTTAGTGACTGGAGATGAAAAATGGATATTTTATAAAAATGTTAAGAGCTGCAGACAATGGCTCAGTGCAGGTAAACTGGTTAAAGCACAGCCCAAAATGGACCTCTACCCCAGGAAAGTCTTGTTAAGAATTTGGTGGGATATTGTTGATGCAATCTACTTTGAGTTGCTATCACTCAATGTAACGATTATATCAGACTTCTGTTGTCAGCAGTTAGAGTGTTTGAAATTTGTGCTGAAAGAAAAGAGACCTGCTATGATTAATCATAAAGGTGTTGTGTTACACCAAAATAATGCACTGCCTCATACAGCAAGGATCACATCTGCAAAGATCGAAGAGCTAGACAGGGAAAAACTTCTATATCCTTCTTATTCTCCAGACCTTGCCCTATATGATTATCATCTATTCTGAAGTTTGCAGAACTATCTTGATGGAAAAGAGCTTGGAACACATGAAGATGTCAAAACTACCCTCCCTACCTTCTTTTCCTCCAAACCCCAATAGTTTTATAAAAGTGGAATTCAGAAGCTTGTGAATCATTGGCTGGAAGTAATTAATAATAATAATGGAACATACATTATTGATTAAATAACATTAAAAGCATTTGAAATCCTTTACATTTTTCTGAGCCTAAAATTAGACATTACTTAAGGGATGACCTGATACATTAGAGACTAAGACAGATGCATGGCAACTTTAGAAGTTAAACCCCAATGGTGTGTGAAGGACTGCATGAAGCTTGAGCTTTAGTATGGTTAAGTATACAATGTCTAATCATGGTTGCCTCAACAGAATTGGAAATCAGGGTTGAGCCTGCCAATCCAATGCTATCAATAGAACACGACAAGGGGTTAAACAAATCACAGCTAGGACTATGGATAACAAATGAACAGGTGAGAAGACATAGAGGTGCAACCCCATCCACTACAAACTGAATGCAGCTATTGCCAATCCTCAGGGTGAGCTATTGAAGACCAAAATGCTGGTAGGTGAGTGTTCTAATCATCAATGTCCTGAACTGAGATCAAATCCAATGGAAAATTTTATGATGCATAAGTCATTCTGTTCAGAGAATCTGGAATGGTTGAAACAGTTGATCTGCCACCAAATTCATCATCCCCAGAACATGACAAGCTACTCGGATGATATGATGAGAGTAGGCCCAATAAAGAAGATACAATGTTTGAAATCAAAGAGATGTGGACCAAGTGCCCCCTTGATGGAAAATGTAAGATATCACCATGGAATTGTAGGAGTAAAGCATTATGACATTTCTCCTCAATAAGTGTGGTCCTTGAGATATCACCCTTAGAACAGCAAGAATTTCTAAAACACTGCTGTGTAGGGATGCTTTATTCTCTGACCATAGGCCTTGGAATTCCTGATCATTGAGACACACACAGCCTATCCCTGAAGCAAAGCATCTGTGAAGAGATGGATCTTTGTACAAGGTAATGGCAGAGGAACAGTTATCATAGCATTGTTTCAATCTAACCACCACTTAAGATAGAATACTTTGATCCTGAATTAGGAGACTGGGGAATCTAGTGTATTGCTGTTCATGATTCATTGGGCATGTAGAGACCACTGAAGAAACCATGTGTTTTCATCCCAAAGAAATGAGAGATTTGAGTGATGTCCACAATCCTAAAAGAGAAAGAACCACACATGCAATGGGAGAAGGAAGCAAGAATAAGAGTCAGACTGTTTCATAGCATGAAGCCAGATGAGAACCAGTTAAGTCCGAATGAAATAAGTGTTGAAAAAGATCTCAAGATGGAAAATCTATTGAGCTAGAGGGAGAATGGATTTCTCGATTCTGATAATAAAGCATGCCTTGGTTTCTTCTGAAATCAGAGTCTGGGTATTCACCCTCAGATTTTTCAGTCATCAAGGAAGGAACAGGCTCAAAAGCAACTAGGAAAAGACCTAAAACAGAATATGCTCAATTGTCCAACTAAAGAACAGGAGCCAGAAGCAGTTGATCTAAAGAGGCCTCAAAAGAAGCCAACAAAATAAAGGAAGTCACTGGAGAAAGCAAATCTAATTTCTACCCATAATGTCCAAGATTGCTTGCAAATGCAGCTTCAGAGCCCTCTAGTGAAACAATACCAAATTCATACTCTATGCTGGCTTGTCAAATGAATTTTTTTCTTTTGCAAAAATAAACTAAGTAACATGAAGAACGAATGCTTCAAGTATCTCCAAGGGTCGTAGGACAAAGAAACTTGTTAACGAACATTTTGTTTTGAAAAAGTGACAGTATTATCTGAATGAGGTTGTCATATATGGTATCAGAATAGAGAGCACATTGACATAAGTGGAGAGTGACATCACACAGGTATCACCAAGGGCATTAAGTAATTAAATGCAGGAATAAAAGACAGGAACAAGTGAAAAAAAAAAAAATCACACCAATGTTTAGATGAGCAAAGGAAATCTTACCAGTTGAGTAACAGCTGTAGTGTGAGAAGTTAAGTATTATTTGGAGAAAAACAATTAGGCCTTTCCAAACAGTCATGTATATATAATACAAGTTTCAAGTCCTTTTCCGTTATCTATGAATTAAACATAATTTCTTAACATTATTCCCACACTTAAATTAATTTACAAAGACTCTTAAGCCCCTTAAACGTTTACTGCTCTATTCGTGACACCAGATAGACTAAAAATACTATAAAGAATAATGGTTATTGCTTCACTTCTTATAATTGGGTTAAATTTACATTTAACGTTTAGTTGTTTGTTTACTTTGAAGGAAATGAAAGTAAACAGATGTTATAATTCTCCAACTGACTTATTTTATTGTAGTCTGTACTTTTCAACTATAAAACACCCAAATTATCTTTTAAGTATGAAATACAGTATTACTGAATGGTTATTGTAAACAGAAAATAATTAAATCTACTTTGTTTTTCAAAGATATTAAATGTCAAGTAAAAGACTTTACTGGTAGCTCCACACAGTAGAGGATTAGTGATCCATTATTTGAACAATCTAATTTTGCTAATACAGTGGAATGTTGACACAGAGATGAAATATGGTGCCATATTCAGCAACAATATATTTGGAAAATATTCATTAAAAATACAATGCTACCATGGGTAGACATACGACTAGAATGGTATAAAATACAGTGCTGTCATGGGTAGACTTATGGCTAGAAGATGTATAAACTGCCACGGGCAGACTGAAGGCTAGAAGGGTATAAGATACTGTGCTGCCACAGGTGTAATTAAGGCTAAAGGCCATAGAAGGTTTATACTACACGAATGTTAAATGATGCAGATCCAAAAACACAGACTCTGAAAGCACCCTTCACTGTTCCCTGCAAAAATATAAAATCTTGTTTAACAATTAGGTTTGAAAAAACTCCAGCCCAATAAAACATCATCCTCATATGTATAATAAAGATTATATTTACAAAAGATTACCCTCCAACCTACAAAACCATAAAAAGAAATCTGGGCATATTTATTGGCAAGTAATTAATACCGAAGGACTTTTAAAATGAGAAAAGCTTACAAGTTTTTAGCTTCACACAAAATCATAAATGGCTAGTATACAACTTCTTATGCAGTGCAATTTTACATGTAATTACATTTTCTGCATGGGAAATTTCTCAAAGCAGCTAAGCTGGATTAAAGTTTGGACTGGCCAAAGAAGATACTAGAAGTGATCTGTCTAAAACATATTCTAGGCATATGTGTAGGATAAAAGACACAGTTCTTCCTCAAAATATTCAATCAGTGGGGTGAAAACAGCATTTTATACATCACAATATCCCCAATTACAGAATATATTTTCAGTGAAATTATTATACATGTTGTAAGCTGTCTTAGAGACTTACATGTGCATTATGATGATATTGAATCACTTGATTTGAAACAAAATGTTCACATCCAAAACATTCTTCAAGTTGTCCAACCACAGTGAACAATAAGAGATGACACAGTCATGCCCAGAACAATTTCCAAGTTGTTGTTCATCCAGAAGGAAAAATAACATTGCACAACAAGTTTTTTGAAAAGTTTTGCTTCCTGAAAAGATTTTGCTGATTGTAACAGGTACCTGGTAGGTATGCACAGATATAGTTTTGGTTTTACTTCATGATGTAGGAACTCTGAGAAATAGACAGTTAATTGTTTACTGGCAATAATGTATTTAATTGCATTTATGTTTCTAATACACTATTAAGTTCAACATAATTAAAAGTGTTTTGCTCCTGATTTTTGTTTGTATTCAATGTTCTGTGCATCACGTTGCAGTGTCCAACAGTAGTCAGCAAGCACTGACGGATTCCAGTTGTCCTGATATCGTTTTTCCATTGTAACAATGTCCTGGTGAAACCTTTCACTGTGTTCGTCACTGACAGCACCGAGATTTGCAGGGAAGAAGTCCAAGCGTGAGTGGAGGAAATGAATCTTGAGTGACATGCTGCACTTCATTGTTTTGTATGCTTTTAGAAGTTTGTCTACCAGCTGAATGTAATGTGGGACTCTGTAATTGCCAAGAAAATTGTCAACAATGTCTTTTAATGCTTTCCAGGCAATCTTTTCTGACCCAACTAACAGTTATTCAAACTGCTCGTCATTCATAACATGTCTGAACTGAGGGCCAACCAAAATGCCCTCTTTGATCTTGGCATCAGTTATTCTTGGGAACATCTGTCTTAAATAATGAAAACCTTCGCCTTCTTTGTTCATTTCTTTCATGAAATTCTTCATAAGTCCCAATTTTATGCGAAGAAGAGGCAAAAAAATCTTTGTCATGTGCCACATTTTTCTGTTCTGGAATTAACGTTTTACAGAGTGGCCAGTTCTGTATAGAATAATGTGATTCTTTGGCACGACTGTCCCATTCACAGATGAAACAACAGTACTTTGTATAGCCGAGCTGCAGTCCCAGTAACAGAGCAACGACTTTCAGATCTCCACAGATATTCCAGTTGTACTTGCTGTACTGGATATGCTTCAAAAACATTTCCATGTTCTCATAGGTTTCTTTCATGTGTGCTGCACAGCCAACAGGTATTGAAGGGTGAACGTTGTCATTGTGTAACAGAACAGCTTTGAGGCTTAACATTGATGAATCAATAAAGAGATGCCACTCTTGCAGCTCATGGTCACAACCCAAAGCAGAGAACAATCCTTCAATGTCAACACAGAAACAGACTGTCAACTTGTGCAAAGAATTTGGTTATATCATCTTGGCGGCTTCGAAAAACAGAAGTTTTCGTACCTGGTGACAGCAAACACCATTCCTGCAGTCTTGAACCCAGCAATTTGGCTTTTGCTTTTGACAGAACCAAATCTCTGACCAGATCGTTTAATTCTGACTGTGTTATGAGATGTGGATTGCCTGAGGAGTACGGTTAAAAGTCCAGATCAATGTCACTGGCAGTTCTCTGCATTCAAGTTTCTTCATCTGGTTCGTCTAAGGTACATTCCTCTGGTGATTTCGGAATTGGAAGACTGTTGTCATGTGACACAGGTCACATTGCTGAAAGCAGATTAGGGTATTCAATTTACTTCTTGTTATTGGTAGAGAAACCAGACACATTAGTCAAACAGAAGAAACAATCCGTCACATTGTCTTTCTGTTCTCGCCATATCATCGGGACAGCAAACGACATTGTCTTTTGAGTGCCTCTGAGCCAAGCTCTCAGACAGACAGCACGTGTTGCACAACAAATTTGAGGTGCCCATTCCTGGTGTTGATCACCAATTTTAGAGCCGAAGTACAGATGATATGCTTTCTTCACAAGAGCAGTCTTTGAGCGTCTCTGATGAACAAGCATATACTTGTCACAAATACAAGGTCTATATTAATCCAATGAGCAGCATCTGTGTATGCAAGCCACTTTTATAGCCTGCTGAGACAGTGTCAAGCTGGCTCCGGCTGCCCAGGCATGCCCGAGCTGTATACTTTCACAGAACATCTTCCAACTTGGCCTGATCTCATGCCTGGACATGCCCAGACTGCACAAAATATTGTTCATAGGTCTTTTACAGAAACGAAAACTTTTGGACACAAATATAAGAAAAAACATAACAAAACTGAAGATTTCAATGAAACGGTATGTGATGGGCAACTTTGGATGTGATTTTCGTGATCAGTAGCCAAAAATCTATAAGGAACACCCAACAGTGTTCAAGAAGCAAAAACTTTGTTGAACAGTGTAATTCGGTGTATCATGATTTAAGTTGTACTTAACTTCACTTTATAAGCTCAAGGCATCACAAGATTCAATTCACTGTCTCAAATTTAAATTTTTGAAAACCAGATGTATGGAACTCACTCCTTACAGTCAATGTGCTGGCCTGCACTGAAGTCCTAAGTAATGAACTTAATGTCAACTGTATTACTTCATTTTACAAGATATTTTAAAGTTCATACAGACAAAGTTATGTTTCACTTTTGCACAATTTGTTCACCATATCATATGAAGAAGTTCTAGTGCCAGTAGGTAAATTTAAATTTTTTCCACACTCACACCACCAATGCATTATTCAATAAATTTTTTCTTTGAAGATTTGTGAGCTCATTTCCTCACATCATCTTAACCTGGTTGTCTATCAAATTTATGATTCTTGTAAGCATCTGGCAACAGATTATCATAGGTTTTACATAATCAATTGTAGTAAACAAATCAATTACTGGCTGGGTATATGAAGTCCAACACTTTTTGGTAACATAATGTAGTGGTACACTAACAGGCCTAATGTTGTAAATTTAAGCTTACCTATAGCTTATGTAAGAAAGCCTAAAACACCTTCAATCCAAACCAATCTAACTAAAATACAACTGTTTTCCCTTGGATAATAGAAAACAACAACTGAGAGCAGATACAGTTCAGGTATTTAAGACTGTAAATGGAACTGACAGTGTTGATGCATCATCTTTAAACATACTTAATGGTGAGGATGGTAGGACTATGAGACACAAATACAAATTTTGGCAGAGTACAAGTTATCTTCAGCTAAGACAACTTTATTTATGGTTGTTGGAGCTTATATTAAGTTGTGATAGAAGCAGGTATAATGTAACAGAGTTTAAGGAAAGGCTTTTGAATCATCGGCTAGCTCTCGGCCCTTTACTTTATTTTCAAGTTTAGTATTATGCATGGAGTAGCTTAAATGGACTAACAGATCCCTTACTGTCCTTAAATTATATGTACATGTGTTTGGTTTCTACTAATGTTATACACACACACAAGCTGATTCACCAAAGCCTAATATACTAATAATGTAACACTTAGAACCTGATGTACTAATAATGTAATACTTACAATCAGTACACTTAAAATAGAATACTTGACAACCTTGTATAACAACAATAATGGAATACTTACAACTTTATACATTTGACATAAAAGTAATACTATATGAACTTCGTATTCCTGCAAATAGAATACTTGACAACCTTGTATAACAACAATAATGGAATACTTACAACTTTATACATAAGACATAAAAGTAATACTACATGAACTTCGTATTCCTGCTTTAAAGCACTCGTATTTTATTTTTTTATTACTTCACTTTATCTCAGCATGAAGTGAGCTCAATATAAAAATGGATTATAAATTTCCTCAGCAGATTATAAATGTTCTAGGTAGCTAGAGCTAAAGGAACCATTACTGATAAAAGTCTTGCATGGTTTTAGTTATCTACTGATAAGCATTAAAGATAACTCCCAAATCATCAACAACAATTGAAAACAAAGCTAATACTAGTTAATAAATATGTTATAAAACACTAGAGGTTTTGCTGCACAAGTTAGATTATACATTTCTGGAATACAGCCATAAAGAAAGTTAAGATTATAAACACAATTTTAGTTTTTATAAAAAGCAACATGTATTGTCAATAATACTTTCACAAAAGGAAACACACAAAAAAAGAGAAAAACTTTTCAATGGTCTAACTATGGGATTTCACAAATCTACTATTTGTAGAGTTCATTCCAATGAAAAAAGAACCAATTGTTTGAAACATCATTGTTGTTTGTTTGTTTTTTGGAAAAGCTACAGTTCCTAATTGTTAAGTTGTAAAGAGTTATGTTGTATACTTACCTCATTATGTATTTCATGAAAGACTTCACTCTTCCAACTCTGGTCTTTAGCACTGTTTTCATTGTCGGAGCCAAGCTGAACCACATCTTGTTGTCTTTCTTCATCTGATATAAACTCACCTGAGTATCCTCCTTCTTGGTCTGAGTAAATAGCCAAGTTCAAAGGCTTTCGTTTTAGTGACCTATAAGTTCAATACATTCAGGAGCATTGTTAGTTGTTATACTTCTATTTTTAATGAAACAGAACATTTTGAAACATTAGCTCATAACACATTTTATCATATTATTCTACGACTTGCATTTTCGTTTCATAAACAAAGATTCACCTACTTTTAATTACTGTATGTCTAAAACCAGGCTGAAGAGGGTGACTGATGAAGAAATTATGTTACTTTTTATTAGTTGAGAACAGACATTAGTATTTCAAGCACAACACATTTCTAAAAGATTTGGAAAACATTTAAGTCATAATGTACTCAAAACCAGTAATGTATAACTATGAATGCTTGGGAACTGAGATCAGTGATGAGCTTCAAAAAATTGTTACCAGTTTCAAAAAGTTAGAGATGGGTGTCTGAAAAGTTTATCACCTGACCTATAAAAAAACGACTTTTCATATGAATGTTTTATCATATTTTATTTCAAGGGAATACTTTGTGAAACACTCAATTTCTAGAACCTACCTTTCTTCCATCATCCTGGAGAAAGTTTTTATTTTGTTTGGTTGATGTCTCAACTGCTCATCCAGTTCAATTTGTCGAATTTCTTCAACTCTCTTTATTACTTTCTCAACAACCTTTTTTCTGCGAGACCTCCAACTGTCTAAGTTCTACATGTAAGTAATAAAAGAAATTACAAACTTATGCTCATAATTACTAAACTATTTGAAATTATTTTTAACATTTTATATATTTTTTATTTACTTTCTCAGTTTCCTTAGGATGTTTATGCTATCTTGTAAGTTTAAGTAACTGAGAAAAAACTCAAATATTTTTTAATAATCAAAGTTACACAAAATTTAAATGGAACTTTTTTATGACTTTATGATACTGTCTTTGGTGTAACAACATATCAATTATATCAAAGTTCCTGCTTTATACACCAATTCTTTATTGGTTAAAAGCAAAACCTGTAACACTTGCTTCACAGAGCATCATTGATATAGCCCATATTTGGATATATTTATATTCATCAAGTTCTAGTACTGACTTTTGTAATCATATACATTGCAATCTTCTGGAATGTTTATTCTGGACAGTCTTGTAAATATAAATTTTAAGATAGTTATTGTACACTTTTTATGGTTAATTCATAAAAGTTATAGTAGAGAAAACACATCTGAAATCTAAACACATACAACATTACTGACTATGTAGTGTATGATAACCACCCCATGAACATGCTAATAATATAGTAGAAAAGCTTTGCTAATGTTATAGTTTATGACTGGTTGCTATCCAACCAATCAACTTAATTATAATAACATAGTGATCAATACCACTTCCTCAGTACATATATTGAAGAAGGCATGGCTCCGAGTAAGAAAATACCTGTAACAAGTGTAGTGGAAACTGTTTTATAAAATAATGGTTATTCTTTGTGAACTGCAAATAACAGAGGGTGCTGTACGCAAGGCATACAGATCTCAAGCATCTTGGGACATAATTTCTGTAAGATAGAAGACACTTCAATAAAGATAAGGCCAAAATTCTAGCTTCAATTATGAGTGTCTTGGTTACACTAAAGACAGCAAGAAACTATAAAGGCATTCATGCTGTGTAATTTGTACCCCAACTCTTACTCTTTGTAGAAACTAACTTCAAATATAAACCAGATAATTCCTCAATGTAGATCTGACAAAAAGCTCTCTAAAAAAAGTTAATAACTGGTCCTAGAGCCAAATCTGGTCATAATTCCACAAAAACTTCATTTTTTGTAAAGAAACTCAGACAGATTAATACATGGGATTGGAAGAAATCCCTTGTCTGGCACATCAAGAATCAGTCTCAATGCAACCACAATGAATATGATGTTGCACAGAAATCTTTGCTATATAGAAATTACCAAAAGTAAAAGTTCACAATGATGCAAATGAAATGGATAGATGATTAGGGTTGTTCAGTAATAACCAGTGGTGGCATATACATATAAAACAATGGAAATGAGAAATAACAAATTCCAAAGTACAACAGCTACAAAAAAGCACTATACACTTTTGGAGTGGCATCTCCTCTGGTGGAGACAGAAATTACTAAAAACTGATAACATCTACAATATGGAAGCACAAGAAAATCCTAATAAACTATGGTAACATGCTAACTTGGAACATTTCCAACTGACCAGGGATTTGTATTTCAGTAAGATATAATGATTCTCAGCATAAGGCCTCCACAGTAAAACACAAATCAGGAGATAGAACAGGATCTTGGAACATTTTGACCTGTCCAGAGTTTATTCAGATCAGAACATCAAGAAAAAAGTACCTACTTAGATAAAATCCTCAAGAAGCAAATCAAAAACACTATGCAATTGTATGACATGTTACACACTCTTTGAAGGAACATTTCATACACTTTCACCAATAAATCCTTTGGCATCATGTTGTCTTGTTTTAAAGAAAGCCCAGTTCACAAACCAATAACAAAAATATCAGCTACATATATCTGAATACTGCCTTTACAGCTCAGGCTATTATAAGGACTAATTAAGTTTCTAGGTTTATAATAAATATCTGAAATAAATCTTTATCTGGTGTTTTACCAGTTATCTCTGTATTTGCTTCCATTACAGTATGCTAAAATATGGATATATCTTTATATTTTGATATTTAAATATCACTATTTAAATTATGTTAAAACAAAAATTTATTATCCAATAAAGCTGAGTAAAACTTTTATGTTAGTCCCTGAGTTGGCCAACAATAAATTTGTGTATTAACAACATTCAAATCACAGACTTGATAATATACATGGTGGACAAAGTGCTGATAACTATTATGTATCTATGCACTGAAAGAAACAAACCTTTTGACTGTCAACTCAACAGTTAGTTTGGCTTGGCTTACTGGTTATAATTCTTGATTTGCAACCTATGAGTCACAGTTTGAATCATTTCACCAAACATGCATACTCCTTTAGCACAGGGGTGTAATAATACAACTCCTACTTTTTGTTGGTAGAGAGTAGCCTACAAGATGGCAGCATTGACTAGCTTTGTCACCTCTTATCAGATAGTAGGTGAACAGCTTTACCCAAAATTAAACAAATTGTTTTGATACACTGCTATATGTATGAAAATTGAAAGATGAAACATTATAAATACAAACAAATGGTTAAAAATATAACCTTATGATAAAATGTTTACATCAACAAAATATAAATTAAACATTGAATATTAAACTCACTGATATAAAACAAGTAAAAGTAATAAAAATTACACTATGTAATACAAATTTTGTTCTTGGATAGTATGGGTTATTTCTTAATTTCTTATGTTGTAAAAGTAGAGAAAAATGACCATTATTCCCTTCAGACTTTGCATTTGTGATCTGGATAATTAAATTTAAAAATTAACCTATTTTCTATGTAAAAATGGGCAAATTTGTACATTTTCATTTACATGAGGTCTGAATAAAACAACATATGAATCAAGATTTACACACATTTATACTACAGTTATACAAAAATGAACAAATTGTTTAGAAGTGAATAGTTTTTTTTTAGAGTTGCGACCGTAATGTAAATAACTTCCACGTATCAACCCTCAAATATAGTCTCCCATCATGTTTTTGTTATACGCTCATCGGTGGTAGCATTCAAAGTCCAGTATATCTTGGTGGAAATGCTTGCATTGCTCCTCTGAGTATTCTCCCATGTTCTCCTTGAAGAATATGGGCTTTCAGGGTCATCCTGCAGCCCATTTTGTCATAGTTCTTCACCAGAGCCTCAATCAGTTCCACATAATTTTCGGCCTTATGATTGCCCAAGAAGCCCCGCACCACTGTGACATAGCTGCCCCTTGCTTTTTTTTTTCCTTCCTACTGATCTTCTTGGGGAATTCTGTGTACTCCAGAATCTTCTTTATTGTGGTCCAACGAAGACACCAGCTTTGACCTTTGCCTAAGACAGCTTAGGGAAGAAGTTTCAAAGGTACTTGAAAGCTGCAGACTCCTTATCAAAACTGTGACAAATCATTTCATAAGACCCAATTTTATGTGCAATGGCGGGAGCAACACCTTCTGGAGGTCCACTAGTGGTTCACACTTGACATTGTGCCTCCCCACAAAGAATTTTGTTCGTTGTGGCCAGCACTTCCTATTGTAGTGAGCTGCAGTGTCCCTGCTGTCCCAAAGGCAGAGATAACAGGGAAACTTGGTAAAGCCTCCTTGGAGACCCATCAAGAATGCCACAATAGTCTCTATTTTAAACTCATCACACTTGAAGGCCTCCAGCAAGATCTTGATGCTGTTGTATTCCTCTTTGAGGTACACTGAATGAGGCAGGGGAAGAGATGGATACTTATTCCCATTATGTAGCAGCACAGCTTTGAGGCTTCTGGATCAGCTATCAATGAAGAGACACCACTTGTTCAGGTTACTGGCAATTCCAATTGCCTCGGCACTGAATCTACCTGGAATGTTCTGGAAAATGGGTAAATCTGAAAATTTCATTACCCAGGTCACAAAAGCAAAGTTTGAAGAGAAAAATAGGTCATTTCTGTTTACTTTAAGCATAAGCAATTGGGAAGTAACACTTTCTGTCTAGGAATAAGAAAAAGTACAAATGTTGTTACATGGTGTAATTTTATTACCATTATTATACTTAAGTACAAATGTTGTTACATGGTGTAATTTTATTACCATTATTATACTTAAGTACAAATGTTGTTACATGGTGTAATTTTATTACCATTATTATACTTAAGTACAAATGTTGTTACATGGTGTAATTTTATTACCATAATTATTATTAAGTACAAATGTTGTTACATGGTGTAATTTTATTACCATTATTATTATTAAGTACAAATGTTGTTACATGGTGTAATTTTATTACCATTATTATACTTAAGTACAAATGTTGTTACATGGTGTAATTTTATTACCATTATTATACTTAAGTACAAATGTTGTTACATGGTGTAATTTTATTACCATTATTATACTTAAGTACAAATGTTGTTACATGGTGTAATTTTATTACCATTATTATACTTAAGTACAAATGTTGTTACATGGTGTAATTTTATTACCATTATTATACTTAAGTACAAATGTTGTTACATGGTGTAATTTTATTACCATTATTATACTTAAGTACAAATGTTGTTACATGGTGTAATTTTATTACCATTATTATACTTAAGTACAAATGTTGTTACATGGTGTAATTTTATTACCATAATTTATTAAGTACAAATGTTGTTACATGGTGTAATTTTATTACCATTATTATACTTAAGTACAAATGTTGTTACATGGTGTAATTTTATTACCATTATTATACTTAAGTACAAATGTTGTTACATGGTGTAATTTTATTACCATAATTATTATTAAGTACAAATGTTGTTACATGGTGTAATTTTATTACCATTATTATACTTAAGTACAAATGTTGTTACATGGTGTAATTTTATTACCATTATTATACTTAAGTACAAATGTTGTTACATGGTGTAATTTTATTACCATTATTATACTTAAGTACAAATGTTGTTACATGGTGTAATTTTATTACCATTATTATACTTAAGTACAAATGTTGTTACATGGTGTAATTTTATTACCATTATTATACTTACACCCTGCCATTCCTCATCCTCCTCTTTCACTTTTTCTTTTGCTATTTTTGTTTCTTTGGCTAATTTTATTTGTTCTTGAGCCTGCAAAATGTATAAATATTATAACAGTGAAAATAAACAAACAGGTGCATAAAAATAACTAATTTCATTTATAGTTAGCTTTGAAATCATATGTGTGGAAATGTTAGTTGAATAACAAATATGGGTTAACAAACTCTGAAACCATACCAGTGGAAATGTTAGTTGAATAACAAATGTGGGTTAACAAACTCTGAAACCATACCACTGGAAATGTTAGTTGAATAACAAATATGGGTCAACAAACTCTGAAACCATAACAGTGGAAATGTTAGTTAAATAACAAATATGGGTTAACAAACTCTGAAACCATACCAGTGGAAATGTTAGTTGAATAACAAACATGGTTTAATAAACTCTAAAACCATACCAGTGGAAATGTTAGTTGAATAACAAACATGGGTTAACAAACTCTGAAACCATACCAGTGGAAATGTTAGTTGAATAACAAATATGGGTTAACAAACTCTGAAACCATACCAGTGGAAATGTTAGTTGAATAACAAACATGGGTTAACAAACTCTAAAACCATACCAGTGGAAATGTTAGTTGAATAACAAACATGGGTTAACAAACTCTGAAACCATACCACTGGAAATGTTAGTTGAATAAGAAATATGGGTCAACAAACTCTAAAACCATAGAAGTGAAAATGTTATTTGAATGATAAATATGGATTAAAAAACTCTGAAACCATACCAGTGGAAATGTTAGTTGAATAACAAATATGGGTTAACAAACTCTGAAACCATACCAGTGGAAATGTTAGTTGAATAACAAATATGGGTCAACAAACTCTAAAACCATAGAAGTGAAAATGTTATTTGAATGATAAATATGGATTAAAAAACTCTGAAACCATACCAGTGGAAATCTTCATGGAATAAAGTAACTCCTTAGGAAGTATACATATAGTAAAGTTAGTTGAGTAAGGAAGAACATTATGCTAATAATGTAGCCATATTCTGTTGAAACATATAATATGTTCTCCACTTTATTATGTTTAGAAATCCTTGTTTCCTAACTTATCATAGAAAAGTTAGATTATAAACATTTAGTTTTGTTGCTGTTCTGGAGATTACCCCAGGACTGTAAAATACAAACAATATGCTATTCCATTTAAGAAAAGCAGTAAGTAATATGTTACACCTGTACAAGAACACATAATTAATTTACCATAACAACACAAAAACTCTACCATATTTATCAGTTCAAAAACCAATCTTTACTCATTGAGTTCTTTTCTAGATGATTTAGACAGGAGTACTTATGAAGAACAAACAAAGGTTAAGTGAGCATCAGCTGTATAATTCAGAGTAATACTTGTAAAGAAAATCTTTGAGAACTATCCTACAAAGAGATGGAAAAGGGCAATGTTTTAAGACTTCCTTGGGCAATGTTCAAAAAGACTTTCTTCCATCTTTTGTCTTCAGGTCAGCCACTACAGGTATTGCAAGGGGTTATAGATTATCTAGGAGGTCTTAGATGGATGTTATGTTAATACTGGATAGAATAATTAATGATTTAACCAATAGTAGCCACAGAGGTTATATTTTTCCTCATCTGAAAATGCTGCCAGTAAATCCTTACTTTACTGCACACAGCAGTTATTCCTTGTGTATCTGGTTAATAGATTTTGTGCATGTCATTCTCCTTCAGCTATATCTTCCACCTAAGATGTGTTACAACATGAACTATACCAGTGCATGATGTAACCACAACACAACAAAAGCCTTTCACTCCATGTAAGCACTTTCACTTGAAGTTAACATCATTCTTAGATGAGGCAACAACAAAGTATACACCAGTAATGGAGAAGGATGTCAAGATGTGTAGAAAGGTATCTATTGGAAATACATTTTTAGGTAAGGAAAATGTTAATTTCCAAAACAATATTCTTACCTCTCTCTACACACTACAGGATCCCATATTAATGTGATGGAAGGCCCAGTGTGATTGCAAACCTCTAGATGAACTATATTTTGAGATGACAACTAGAGGAGAAAATCCCATGGAGTGTAACACCCTACAGTAGGGGCTTACTAGAGATATAAATCTTGTGGGAGACTTCATTCATCTCTTGCAGTGTATTCTCTTTCATTCGATAGAAATATGAAAGGATTAAGACATAATGAACTAATGTGTTGTAGAGATAAGCATAAAAAGATATACTCAGCCAAGCAGTTGTACACAAAAAGACAGTGGGACATGAGGTGTAATGTGGCTAAGGCAATGATGAAACCAAACAGTTTAGTATGTGTTTTGTTGCCAAAGTTACTCACAGGCAAGAATTGGGATTAAGTCCCTTCCTCTTTCTTGAATTGAACAGTTTGAGAAGTAAGAGATGGAAATTTGGATGAGGAAGGAAATGGATACTTGGAGATAAGGTGACAACAGTAGTACTGGCATGATCCAGCCATCAAGACAGACCCTTGAGAAGAGAAAGTAGCAGCATCACAAAAAAGGATAGTACCATAAGAGACTTTTGATTAGTTACTCAAAGTATGCTGAAAAAGCTTTGTGAAACTAGCTTAAAAGGACACAAAAGTCCCCCAAAAGAGACATAACCTACTATGCAGGAAGTGTATAAGAAACAACAAATAAG
Organism: Tachypleus tridentatus; assembly: GCF_004210375.1. Taxonomy (NCBI): domain Eukaryota; kingdom Metazoa; phylum Arthropoda; class Merostomata; order Xiphosura; family Limulidae; genus Tachypleus; species Tachypleus tridentatus. The sequence goes on from NC_134834.1 coordinate 107,117,712, forward strand.
TTGACTAGATGTCCCACACCCTGCAAACAAATTGAGAACTTGACCAGTCAACCTACATGAGCAGCCTCTTGGAAGTGAAGTGATGTGGCTAAGAAAGAGACCTCTCAAGAAGAGGCAACTATGATGAGCAAGAGCTCCCAGAACTGTTGTTAAAGACACAAAGAGCTGAAGTGGAAAGCTTGAAACTTGTATGCCAAACCCTGGTTAACATCATGAAGTAATTAACATCATGGGGTAATTAGAATATGGATAAAATCATCCAAGATGTCAACCCTGTCCTTCCATAATCTGGAAGAAAAAGACAAATGAAAAGAAAGAAAACCCTCCAACTTGAAACAAGGAATCATGAGACAATGGTCGAGAGGAAAAGTCAACAAAAGAATGCTAGTCATGGTGTTTTGGGGAACATTAAGAAGGCAAGAATAAAACTCTGGAGAGGAGCAAATTACCCTCTTGATGGCTCTCATGTTCTTGAGATACAGAAGATGCAGAGGATCAGAAGGAGAATGGAAAGACAACAGAGAAGAAAAAGACAAGAAACAGCATGGGTTAATAACCCATCAGTCAGCCAAAAGAGGGGCCCAAAGGCCTGCAAATAGAAACAGATGAACCAAAGTGAGAATAGCGTTAGCAACATTACCTAAACCTTGAGAGGATGTGGTAGTTATCATTACATGAGAACTCAGAACTTTAAATTATGTATTAGTTATATAGCTTGAAATCAAAGTTAAAATAAATTATAGTGAAATTTAAAAAAGTAAACATTGTGAAAACACAGTGTAAATCTCAGGAACTGACTGAGTTCAAACTTGAAGAAATACATCTGTTAAAGACAGTGTTGACGATAAAAATTATGTTAATTTTGAGTGCAAATGGTTATGGAGGTCTACTATGTATGGAGAATGTGTTGTGCTCCTACTGGTGGAAGGCTACTGTCATATGATGATTACATTATGCACAATCATAATTCACATTTTAACATTTATCTTAGGTGGGAGATACTTAAGGTTATTGGCATGCAAAAAAAATCTAGAAGGCAGACAGGATAGAAATAGCTACTGTGTACAAAGAAGTAAAATTATCATTTTGAAACTGTTGATTTCTATTTCTAAACAGAGACTCAGACCTTTATGTAACCCTTCACTACAGAATATCTCATCCACCATTTTGGTTGTAAACTTACTTGCAAGTAACTCTTCACTAAGAAATATCACATCCCAACATGTTCATAACATGAAGTGCCTCTTTTGATGTTCCAAAAATTGATGAGAACTGAAGGACAGTGGTTAAACCTTTCAAATCAACCCCTTCAAACTACTCCAAAGGCATTTTTTACAAGTTAAGATCCAAAGATTGAGAGGGGATTCCAAGATACCAAGATACTTTGCAACCATGCAATGAGCATTATCCTGTTGAATCAGTACAGAAGCTTCTGACCAAAACTTACTGCCAAAGCCTATGAAATGCAATCCCTTTGAATTTCTTGTTACCTCTATGTGTTTAGACATATCCACTTCAAAGATAGTTTCTTTACCAACTACACAAAATACAGGCCATATTATCATTTTGATGAGAGTACTTCACCAGAATGGGTTGCAGAAACTATACATCACATCCACTGACCACAGTTTAACAGTTAGGAGGGAGACTAATCTACATGCGACTCAGTCATGGTAATTCAACTGGAAGAATTCTGACATAACAGTCCTGACCTGGGTTTGAATCTGACACTCCCAACTCATACTATTGCTCTATAACAAATACCTTTCATAACTGAGCTTCTAGGACACAGGGACCAAGCAGACAACTCTCTGTCCTCTTCATTATTGACAATAAAGAAGTCATTTCTACCTATTCAGACCACATTAATGTTCTGACACATCACCTAAACAACTGAATTCCCAGGACTCGAAGGTTAAATAGATGACTCTCTATCCTGATTGTCAAAATACAAATAGTAATAAGAAAAATACAAACTTCATATAAAACAGTATGCTGTTACAATACTATAAACTATGAAAAAATGTAATAAATAAATCTAAATTTTTTTGTGAAAAATGCACATAGAAAATTTATAATACTGTTTAACATTCTACCTTTTAATACTAAAAGTAAGTGATTACCTTTTGAGATAGTGGGCATGGTTTTACTTTAACAAACTGCAAAGGATTAATGGCAGGTGTAGAAACACCCTGTGGAAGAGTTCTTTTCAAACCAACACCTCCTGTACTATCACCAGACACTTGACGGGAATGACTACCAGAGCTTCCACTACTGGCTAAACTTTCAAAAGAGTTGTCACGAGAATGGCAACCATTATGGCTGTTTATAGGATCAATATCCAAAGATGAGTTGGATGTTTCACTAGAGCCACTATCTGCTGATGAAACACATTCCTCACAACTTTTATTCAATGTAGCTGAATTTTTACAAGTTCCAGGCATCTTTCACAATTATTCTTTTGCAACATTCATAAGTGATGTCTTTTCATCCATGCAATCCTTGAGTATTGTGCCCCTGATCAAAAATAAAACAAAAAAACATTAAGTAAGAAATATGTAATACTGTAGTTCTTTATAAAAATCAACAAAATAATGTTGTAAAGATATTACTTTAGAATAGCACATTTAAACTTTTACTTACATTTCAAAGAATTCATGAGTTAAAATAAAAGTCTCATGCTTATAAGTGACAAATTCCAGAAAAATAAGATCTGTAAAGCATTATACTGAGGTAGACTTTACTTCTCTAGCATGTGTGTTTTCCTTTTCATATTATTTAACTATTTTTATTGAGTTGAACTTCTATATTATAAGGCTATCAATATGTCATGAATAAGAAATGTCTGGAAGCACTAAGTGTGCTAGGTTTCTTGTGTCTTGATTCATCGAATTTCCCTAAAAGATTTCTTATATATCTAAAATGGTACAAGCTTGAGTTCTTATTGTGATTTAATAATAAGTGCTAAGGGTTTATCCCTCTAGTGCAGTTGGCAGACTGCTATCACTGTCATGGAACAGGTATCTGATTGAAATCCAAGGCAAAGAAATACACGTATTGTGAAATACATTACAACATTAGAATTAGAATCACAAAACTTTTCTAAAATATAGCAAACTTAGATGGAGAATCAATTATTAATTTGTATTTCACAAAATATGCACATATACATAATCTTACCAAAATGGTCTTTTATCACTTAGTTCACTAATGTTATTAGCACATAGAAATAGAATTTATTTCATTGATTAATTTTTCATGACAAATTAACATTAATTCTAGAATATATTGAAAAAACTAAGCTTTTAACTAGTAAGTAAGAACTGGGTTTTTCAGCAAAACAAAACTTTTGAATGGAGCAAAAAAATCCCATAGCTTTGAAGCACAAAGACAAAAATGAATCAATTTGAAAGTTTAAAATATACAGTTAGATTTTTTTTTAGTTAAAACATAAAAGTGGAGTACTGGTGTCAGATTAGAAATTGAAGAATAAATATTTTCTTGGGCAACTTGCCAAAAATGTCATGTGTTACAGTTTTTCATTTTAAAGACACAGGTGCATGCCAGATTCAGGTATCGAAAAATTTTAAATTCTTTCAATGCATTCTTGTTCTCCAACACTCAATCTTACCAATATAATGGTAAGTGACCACAAAAAGAGGCCACAGATGTACAGCTGTATGGATACAGAGTTTGTATTTGAACAAGTACTTAAGGTATGAGAGTGTTTAGGTATAAGGAGGAAATTAGTAAGTGACTGTTCAGCATCACTTAGATTTTAGGCCTATCATTTGATCATTTTATGTTAGTACATGAAACTTACAGATCTTTTAGCCAAAGAAAAAAAAAGGTCAATAAACAATAATTTTCTCAGGTTTCCAGTAGTCTCTTTAAAGATAGTAAAAATCTCATGTATATAAGACTAGTTAGGTATGTAGAGTAAGTAGGAGCAAACGAATATGCTTATGCTATCCAGAAATAAGGGTACAGGATATAACTGACAGAATCAAAGAAATAGTTTAGGATACTAGTGGAAAATATAGATTTTATGGCACATGTTGGGACTAATAATGTAAAGAAAGATGGATCTCAGAAGGTTATTTATAAGTATAAAACAATGATATAGATATTTACGGAATAAATAATAGTTTTAATTTTGTCAGGGATATTGCTAAGAATAAATTTTGGGGATAAAATACTACGTATATCACTAGAATTGAATGCCAGGGTTAAATCAGTATGTAGGGATGACCACATAGGCTGGTTGGATTTGTGGGATAATTTTAATGGAAAAGTTAATACTTTTGAAATGAATGGCTTACACTTAAACAAGGCTGGGGCAAGCATGTTAGCAAGGGTTATACTCAGCTGTAGTGGAAGATTTTAAACTAGGGCTAGACAGAGGTGAGTGCTATTAGTAAAATGGGAAATATATTCGACAGGAAAACATGTAAAACAGGCACAAAAACATAAACATATTTTAAAATCTGTAACTAACTGTTCTTATTGTAATGCTATGAGTATTAGAAATTGATTAGTTCAAAGCAATTGAGGAAACTGACGATACTGATATTATAGGTATCACTGAGACTTGGTTGGATTTGAACAATTTTTATGAGATTTTTTTTTTGTACCAGGCTACAAATTGCAGGGAAAGTGTAACTTTATATGTGAATTGTATCTTGTTGTTTAGTTTGGATTAATGCCAGTGGGTATAAAGGGAAAAATCTTGTAACTGGGATTTGTTATAAATCACCAGATTAGAAAGTGGAACTTAATAAGATCAAATGGAAGCCAAAAAAGATACTGTGGGAAACTTTAATTTCAAACAAATTTATTAGAAAAATTTCAAGCCTGAAAGTGAAGAGAACAGGCTTTTTTAAAATTGTTCAGTCAAGTCTGAAAGTGAGGGGGATAGGTTTTTTTTAAAATTGTTCAGTCAAATCTGAAAGTGAGGAGATAAATTGTTCAGTCAAGTCTGAAAGGAGGAGGATGTTTTTTTTAAATTGTTCAGTCAAGTCTGAAAGTGAGGAGGATAGGCTTTTTTAAAATTGTTCAGTCAAGTCTGAAAGTGAAGAGGATAGGCTTTTTTAAAATTGTTCAGTCAAGTCTGAAAGTGAAGAGGATAGGCTTTTTTAAAATTGTTCAGTCAAGTCTGAAAGTGAAGAGGATAGGCTTTTTTAAAATTGTTCAGTCAAGTCTGAAAGTGAGGAGGATAGGCTTTTTTTAAAATTGTTCAGTCAAGTCTGAAAGTGAGGGGGATAGGCTTTTTTTAAAATTGTTCAGTCAAGTCTGAAAGTGAAGAGGTTAGGCTTTTTTAAAATTGTTCAGTCAAGTCTGAAAGTGAAGAGGTTAGGCTTTTTTAAAATTGTTCAGTCAAGTCTGAAAGTGAGGAGGATAGTTTTTTTTAAATTGTTCAGAATAATTTTAAACACAAACCAATGACAAATAGGAAGTTGTTTTAGATTTAGTATGAACTTCCAATATTAATATAATAGACAGAGTTGTGGTTGGTGAACATTTAAGTACAAGAAGTCATTGAACTATTAAGTTTGGAATTTGACAACATGTAGAAATGAAGAATAGTATGCTATATCTAAATTTGAGGAAAGCCAGTTTCTGTGGAATGAGATATGATTTGGCTTCTATAGACTGAACCAACAATTTAGGAGGTGATCTTGAACAGATATGAGAAGCATTTAGGGAAAAACTGATATGGATACAGATCATACATATTCCCTACAGAAAATAAGGGCAGAATAAGTCAGTATGGTTTATTAAAGGTTTGAGGGATCATATTAGGAGTAAATATAATAAATTAAAGAAATTTAAACTTACTGGAAATAATGACTTGGAAGACAATGTGAAATCAAGAGAGTTGGTTAAAAAGGAAGTTTTAGAAAAGAGCAAAAACTGTAGATGAAAGAGGGTTGGTTCTATGCTGGGTCTTCTGCTGTTTTGTGATATTGAATGTAGAATGACTAACTAAATATTCAAGGTGATGTTTAAATATCCAAAATGTAAGGTAATGTATATAGGTTCTTACAATTCAAATAGGAAAACATTAACTACTGTGGTTAAGGAAAAAGTTCTTGGTGTTGTGATAGAAAAATCACTCATGTCATCTAAACAGTATATTGTAGCTACAAATAGGGTTAATAGGATTTGGGGTAATATCTACAGAAATATCAATTACAAGACAAGGGATGTCATTATTTCATTACATAGATAACTTGTTGGGCATTATTTAGAGTACTGTGTGCAGTTCTATGCTCCCTTCCTCAAGAAGGACATTGAATTGTTGGAGAAGGTTCAGAGTAGAGCCACTAAAATGATACCTAGGATAGCAGTATTGTCCTATAAGGAGAAATTAAAATCTCTCAACTTGTTTTCTCTGGAAAGGAGAATGGTCAGGAGGGATTTGATTGAGATGCTTAAGGTTATTAAAGGTATTGATAATATAGAACCCTTAAACTCTTTTGTGTTTAGCAGTGAAAACAACAGGACAAGGGGTCATAAATTTAAATTCTGAAAGTGTAGAATCATCTGCAGTTTGGACAGTATTACTTTTCAAACAGGATGGCTAGCTTCTGAAATGAGCTGCCTTCAAGGATGGTGGAAACACAAAAATTTAACTGAGTTCAAGAAAAGATTCAATGAATAAATGAGAAGTAAGAGGTGGTTATAGTATGGAGCTCAAAAGTATATCCTTGAGGGGCTAGGTGGTTATAGTATGGAGCTCAAAAGTATATCCTTGAGGGGCGACTCAGCTTCTTTTTTACCCTTTAAGTTTTCAAGAATTTATGGAGATGGGCAATGCCTGACTACAAAGCAACATTACAGAATAATCATAATTTTATATTCAAAGATCAAGATGCAAGTACTCTGTCATTTTAGATACTTTGCCTTCCATTCATTTTACTTCATTTCAATATTTTAGCTGCAGCATAGCCATTTGTAAAATGACTCTAAGTTTGTTTTTTCAACTGCAAACTTCTAGCTCATAGCTCTGTCAATTCTTGACTGATATGAAATAGAATTACAGTTTTGGACACAGATGGGTCAAGCCCTTTCAAATGATGTATCTGACGATGCCCGTGACCTCACAGATTAATTTACTCTAATTGTATCTAAAAGAATTTCAATTTGAGAGCAGGCTGGTAGAAATCCTGATACATAATAAAATGAAATTAGATACAGTGTGTCCCACACTTGGTATTGCTGAAAAGGAAAGCACAAGTCTTACAGATTAATTTACTCTAATCATGCCTAAAAGAATTTGAAGTGCCACACCTATTAAGAATTCCCTCTTATTTTAGTAAAATTCTTTACTTTTTGATATGTTAATTATAGTAATTTTCACCACACATTTGTGGCTTTCAAAACATGCTCTATTTTACTTATTTGTTGGTCCCATACTTTGGTATCATGTAACCTTTTATCAAACAGGCATTCTGTATTCTCAGAAACTAGAAAAAAAAAATCAGGAAATTTGATGGAATATGTAAAAATCAAAATTAATTATGACTTATTGTATAACTTATTAAAGAAGAGACCTACAAACCATACACCATTAGATCTAGTGTCAAAAGTACTTATCAAAGTACATCAATCTGACCTCTGGAAATATAAACAGTGATGTAACAAGTACACCCATAAAGTAAGAATGGATTAAAGTAAACCTTCTGCATCATCTTGAGAAGGAACCAGAACAGTTAACATGTTCTGAGAGCTGCTAAATAAAGAATCAAAAAATGTTTGAAATGTTACATAAAGAATAGAAGTGTTCCAAAAGCTACAAAATTTAACAGTTCTTCAAGGACAAAAAAAAATGTTTCAGAGCTAACAAAAATATAAAAATACTTCAAGGACAACAAACATTATAGAAGAGTTATAAAAATTGCCAAAGTTACAAGAAAGTTCCGAGGGCTATCAACAACAGAGGAGTTCCAAGAACTACAAGGATATAAATACACAAAGGAGTACAGAAGATATATAAAGATGCTCCATGGAATGCCAATAAAATAAATCTATTGAAAAACTACCAAAAGGATCAAAATACACAAAGGAGTACAGAAGATATATAAAGATGCTCCATGGAATGCCAATAAATCTATTGAAAAACTAATAAAAGGTAGTTGACCCATGCACCTCAGCTCTGAAGGGATGCATTCATAAACAGATGTGAATCTAGCCTCAGAGAAGGAAGTGGGATGCCTGCTGAAGTATGAGTCTTGTCCTTCCAGCATTGGAGATCATCAATAATGTAGAAAGGAAGAGTGATGGGAGAATCCAGAGAATCCTAAGTAAGGTTCCATTGGTCATGGAGGACCCATCAAAGATCAAAGAAACTGCATATGAGCCTTGCCAAAGAGTATAAGAGAAGTCACTGAAAACCACATCCCAAAAAGTGATGAAACCTCATGAATAGACAGGACATCCTGAATGGCCAGTTATATAGAAGAAAGCCAGAAAAAAGAAGGTTGGACCCAAATGAGATGGGTGTTGAAGAAAATAACTAAATGAAGAAGGTACTGGGGAGGATGAGGGAATGAGTTCTCCAGATCAACCAGCCAATCTGAGCAGCTTCAATAATGAGATGACAAGTATGACAAGCTGACTCTTGTTCAGACTGAGCAATAAAAAGCCAGTCTTCCATTTAAAAGTGAATGCACAACCACAGAGCATGAAGATGTAGTGATAGTTTACACCACCTAACAAAAGTATTTGAAGCCAAACAAGTTTGAAGGGTAGAGCAAGAAATTGATACACCACTCAAAGGTGAACAAACTGAAGATAAAATGAGAACACTCCAAGATGGGAATATGCAGATAAGCATTGAAGGAATCCATCTTGTTCACCCATAGGCCCAGAGAAAAACTCCACCAAAAAGTAAGGTAGAATTCCATGGTGAATTGTAGGGCATGAACATAATGATTGAAAATGAACTGATTAATGACTGGCCTTCGGTCCCTGGTACTCATAGGAACCACAAACAAGCAGAAGTAAAACCCCTTGAACCATATGGAGCAGGTTCAATAACCTGTTGTGTCATGAAGTCTTGTATTACTTTAGAAAAATACTAGCATGATAAGGGATCCCAAAGAGAAGAAAAGGAAACAGTCACAGTAGATAAGGGAAGAAGAGTGATAAATGGGATGATGAAACTTCCTAAAAAAATCTGTGAACAAAACATTGGAGATGAAAAAGCTCTACTGATGAGAAAATACTGTCAAATGAGTTCTCACCAGATCTGAACCCACTGGGTAGTCACTGGAACTGTTGTTGGTATCATGGGCTGTCATGAAAAATGATAAACAGTGGCACCACAGGTACAAGAAACAGGCAAGGGCTGGGGAATCAGGAGAAAGGAACGAGTGTGACACTCTAACTGGGAAAAACGGTCCACCAGATAAGCAAGTTTCTTCCTGTATAACCAAAGCAACCTTCGACTTTAAAAAGACCCCAGTTGTGACAAGTGCGTAAAATATCAAAAATGGGGCCACAAAAAGGTCCTGCAGATAAGGAGACAGGAATGTGACAATATGGTCTTGACCCAAAAGGTCCTAACAACAATGACAACATGAAAGTGAGGAAGTAGAGAATGTTCCCATAAAACACCTCAGAGTTCTTGTAAATAAACATAGAAAGTAGATGGATGGATCATGAAAAGGTATATCAAAACAGAGTCATTATAATAAGACAAAGATGGTAATACTGGTTACCTGTTAGATAAAAAGAAGATTTGACACCTGCTCCACAAAACTGGAGGCATGACAAACAAATGCCATCACCCAATGAAGAGGCAAAATGTTGAGTGTGAACCTGAATATCAGGGGACAGGAGAAAAGGGGAAAACTAAATAAAGTTGGGAGGCAGAATCATGTCTCCTAACAGGGAAGTAGTTGGGTCATAAGAGATAGAAACAACAGACAAAGTATCATATACCTAAGAAATAAAATTCTAAAACATGAAATAGAATCCTCATGTGGGGCACAGCAAAATCCATAGGGGAGGGAGCAAACGTTCAAAATTCAGGAGGAGATAAAGGTTATATCATATAACACTTGATCTTACTGCAAATAAATGCTGATAAATACTTGAATGAGTTGCATGCACCTGTGGCCTGAAATATGGCATCTGATAAATGAGACAGACCCTAAGTGGTAATGTTAACTTTAGAATTAATAATTAATATCAACAAACAAGTGAAATATTTGGTAAAACACAGTTAAATAAATGCCTACAAAATCAAAGTGAAATTTTACTTAAAGGTGAATTTTCAACAAATTTAATAATTACCTTAGAAACTGTACTTTGGTTAGGTATAATTCCTGTGTGGTTGCCATATTTTTAAACACTTTAGTTTTTCAGTAAAAAATGAAACAAAATATGCGGGTCCTTGAACTCAAGTTCCTATCGGTCGTTCGGCTGTTTCCATTATGTTTTACAACTATGACGTAATAGTTGCTAAACACGCTTCGTTGAGCACCGACCATTTTGTTCCTTTCTGTGCTGGTGGTTTATGTAAATCTATTGGTGCTTTTCTCAGATTACATACTTTGTGAGACTATTTTTTGTCTTGATATTGCTACTTTATGTTTGTTCTATGATAACGTGGTTTACACCTACACCTTGCACAAACATATGGAATATGTCATATAAATTATACATTTATGGTAAATATTAAATTAACTATTCAGACTGCAACATCTAGTTTGATTTTATAGATAGAATTATGACGTATAATTGAAATTCATTTTGTTACGAGTCATAAATACCTGGTACAATGATTGTGGAAGGGCCGAGTATTAGTTACCATAGTCAGCAAAGTATAAACAAATAAAACCTGTGATACCAATAATTTATAAACACCAGACAGGTTTCAAGATGCTTAAAATTGCATGAAATAATACAGACCATATTTGTTGCCATGACTTAGGCTTACCATTCTTCCACTGGAGGTATGACCAACTTGCAACCGGCCTGGGCGCGATCAGTATTACTCAAAGTTCCACTACTCTCGTACATGGAACTGTCCTCATCACTAGAACTTGTCACATCTGTTTCAAAAGTAACTGTTCTAGGTTTGTTTAGAGTAGGTTCGAATTAATATGGCGCTACTCGACATTGTTCAGAACACAAAGTCAAAACAGACTCGCCTCTGTTTCTCCGTATGCACTGGTCATGTATATTTACATTCAACGAGCTGGCATTGGCGGTTTGTTTGGCAACTATTACGTCACAGTACTTTTCCTAGCAGCAAACATAAAAACTAAAACGTTCGGAATGCCGCTCGGAAAGGGCTCTTTCTACACCAAGTTCTATGTTTCATTTATTAGTACATATTTTTTTATAAAAATGTGAACCTACAAAATTAATCAGTATGAGTAGTTCTTTTGACTGCAAAGTTTTCTTTTTTTCTGTAAAATTCACCTTTAAAATAGGTTAACTAAAGTGTAAGTTAAACTAAAGTAAACCAATCCATAACAGGACTAGAAGAAAAGAAATGTATATGAATTTGAGCACTGCAAAATGAGAAATGAAGGTTTGGTAGCAAAGCACTGAGGAAGTCACATGTATCATGTAATGGTGGTTTGGGCCTATTGATGGAAAGATGACACACATCTTGATTTGCACGAGAGATATGTTGGAATCTTTGATTACAATAACGGGTGTGAAAGGCTTGTGACATGTGTTATAAAAAAGTTTGAATATAGAGGGCAGCACAAAGTGGGAAAAGTTAATCTTGTGAGTAAAGGGAGGTACATATTGGAATAACTCCTCAAGAGGTCTGTTTCTATAACCTTTATTGTTCACTATTCTAAGTTAATGGTATGGATAGCTTCCCGAATTCAGTAAATACTGAAAAGTGAACTGATTCTGGTTAGAAATGTACTATCATTAAAATATACTTTGATAATCTTAGCAAAGTGTGAGAAAAAGGTTTGAATATTGAGAAATGTAAAATTAAATCCTTGGAGTAAAAAAATTCCAGATCTATTGAGTAACATGAATATTGGTGTAATTATAGTTACTTCATCAGAATATCAACATAAAAAGTGCAGATATGAAGACAGGCTTAGGTATTTCTGTAGCACAGAAGAATTTATGGAGATTTGATTCACATGTTCAAGTTGATTACCTGGAAGGGCTTTTGCATGTTATGGCATGCTGGCAAAAAAACAGTGCTGAATCATGATGCTACATAGTTAAGAATACTGTACTCGTAAAACTCAATTTGAACAGATTCTATATCACACACTCTGACTTTCTTTTCTACATGGTTTTCTTCTTTCCAGATAAAATGACCATGCATTTTTCATTACAGACTCAGTTTCTACAATTAAATCATAAATGCATTGCCAACTGTATAATTTTAAAATTTGAATTTGTTGCCTTATTACAAGAACTACAACTTTTCGTGAAGGTTTACTAGTTTTTCTTGTGTCTAGTAATGTCTTATAATTGCATTTGCTGGTTTTAAATAAAACTGACAGCCTTGTAATAAATCATATTTACAATGAACTCACACACCCACAGGCCCATATTATCTGTTCGCATTGAGCTAGTAACCATGAAGGACAACTCATTTATTAGACATACAGTCAAGTTAATTGACTCAGTAAATATCAGACTGCTTGGTTCTTGACCTCATTGAGGACTTGTTAAAAATTGGGGTGAAAGAACTTGTATGCACTGAATATTGCATATATAGTGTGGATTGACACTTTACTTTCACTTGGACCATAGCATTTATTAATGTATATAAATATTCATTAAGTAAAAGTATTATGAATATATAATACAAAAACAATTGTGATGGTCTACAGAAATATGACTATTACATTTTATTCTGTCTAAACTATGAGAGAAAATAAAAAAATCAGATGAAAAGATTGCAGTATTTTTAATAAAGCTGCTGAAACTATATACCACTGTTTCTAATACTGAACTACAGATCAGAGGGAAAGCAACTAGGAATCTACAGTGCATACTATGGGATTGACTGTCACACTTATAATGCACTCACAGCTTCAGGTGAGAGAAATATTTTATGGTACCACACACATTTGAATCCACATCTTTAATTCAGGGTCAACCCATGCCTACACAGTTGACTGTCAATTAACAAAATTCACACTAATTACTCAAATACATTGTTCATAAACACTCACACTGAGATGGTATGTCCCATCACCAATAATATATTATATAGTTCAACTACTAACAGATTACATACCTCATAAATGCACTCTCTGGCTAATCAGTCATCTAGTATAAACAGAGATGGATCACTTCTGTGAGATGTGACATCTTATAAAATTACATGGTACAAATCAAATCACTCATTGGTTCAACATAAAGCTTCGACTGACCTTTTGATACTTTTATTTTTTTTATTACTGCTACATTTTACTCTACTATCAAGCAAGGACTAAAAGAACTTTTTAAAAAATATTTTAGGGTCGATGCATTTAACACAGAGTATAAAAATTTCTATACAATTCACTGTTTATAAAATATACATTTGTTTTCTGCCAGTCTTAGAATAAATAAGACAAGGAGAGGTAATATTCCCCCATATCTCTCCACTTAGAGAAATGCATTTAAATGAAAGATCAAACCTTAGTTTTTGTATTTGTTTTTTTTATTTCTACCACAAGAGAATTATTAAAGTAAATATTAACAAGTCTAATTCACAGTTGTCTCTGTTAAATGAAGGTCAAATAAATACACCTATAAACAGGGATTTCTGCTGTTTTATTTTCCCTTTCAAATGACTTACACCAGTTAGTTGTACAGAGCTGTCTGACACTTCATGTTAGTGTGACCTGTCAACCTCCATAAACAAATAAACCTAGAGAACATTTCCACATGTTATGTGAAGTATAATATCAGTAACTTATCTTAATTTGAGATAAGAACATCACAACTTTTTCTTGGTTCCCTAACCAACAAGCTAGTTTGATTGTTTCAGAACAGAGCCACAATAACTTTTCTGCTGTGTCCACCTCATGGAATCAAACCCCAGACTTTTGTGTTGTAAGTCCATGAACTTAACTGTCCTAGCAAGGGGAACTGGTTTGTTAAAACCAATTTGTATAATCAGAGTTAGTGGTAAGTCTAATTAGAATACCTTGCACTCCTAAATCTGCATCAACCCATGTGTGGTGTATAGTTGTGTGTATTAAATGTGTACTTTCAAACTTTCACTCCTCTTTTTTTATGTTTAACTAGTATCAGCAATATGACAAAAAGTTTGCCATTAAAAATTATGATTTTCATATCAAAATGAAGAAAGTGAGACTCAATTTATTTCAAACACAAATTAACAATTTTATTTTCAAAGTTGATGGAAATGAAAGTTTATATATATACCCTATTCAGCAATACTAAAATCATTAAGGTAAAGAAAAAAATATTCGTTCATAGTGATTATATGTAGCCGTAAGCCTATAATTAATTTCTGTTTTCAAACCAAAGCTGAACAACAGTCTAACTATGCTGTCTATGAAGCTTACAGTTGAGCCACAAGGGGGCATGGCTGATATGAGGAGAATACAGCGTACTTTGTTACATAGTTTTCACAGAGCATAGGCCTGTTGTTAATGGGTTACGTGCTACCGTAAGATATCGAGCAATAAATCTTGAGATTTAAAAAACACTTCGTTGATACTTAGCGATAACACACACACACATACAGTACTTATCTCTGGTCGAATACAAATATAATTTTGTATAGTACTGAATACGATGAGATTTATTTATTATGCAGAACAAAATTATACTTGTATACAAATGTATTACTATCACAGAATGTGGTTATATATATATATATATATATATCACGGAATAAACACATGAATTGTAAATCGTTGTCGAAAACACTTTTCTTTATTTCAAAACTGGGTTATTTATTACATAAATAAAATATACCTCTTGTCAGAACTAAAATGATGTTAGTGACATGATCCTGGAATTAAGCGGGCTTTGACATTAGTAAAGCCAAACTTATACCTAATAAAACATAAATCTGGCAAAAAAAAACTACCATTCTGTGTGTAAAGAACGAAGTTGGGCCAAAGTGAAATTTCATACATATGACCTTGGAAGCGAATGTGTTAAAAAATAATATGCATTTTTTTTAAATGTTTCACAATAGCAGTTAGAAGTTTTAGGGAAAATTTAAAAGAAATATGTATTATCTTCAAAATCAAACATTATGTCGAAAATAAATAATAAAAATAGGGTTAGAGCAACGTGACACATTTAAATTTATATTACTTCGACTATAGTTTTCAATTTATTAGAGGCCTGACATGGTCAGGTGTTTACGGTGCTCGACTTCTAATCTGAGGTTTGCAGGTTCGAATCCTAGT
Source organism: Tachypleus tridentatus (assembly GCF_004210375.1). Taxonomy (NCBI): domain Eukaryota; kingdom Metazoa; phylum Arthropoda; class Merostomata; order Xiphosura; family Limulidae; genus Tachypleus; species Tachypleus tridentatus. Next base: position 107,133,095 of record NC_134834.1, read on the forward strand.
CACACTTAACATGCTCGCCCTTTCAGCCGTGGAGCCGTTATGAAGTCACAGTCAATCCCATTACTAGTTGGTAAAAGAACAACCCAAGGGTTAGCGGTGGGTGGTGATTACTAGCTGCCTTCCCTCTAGTCTTACACTACTAAATTAGGGACGGCTAGCGCAGATAGTTCTCAAGTAACTTTACGCGAAATTAAAAAAAATAATTTATTTATTGTTGTTTTTCTTTTTTTTGTTCACATACTTTCTTCCTTCACTCTGTTTATAATAACATGCGTAGAAACTGAAGTCGTATTTTATTTAGACACACAACTTATAAACACGTGAAACTATAATTATCTTATACCTGACTGTTAAGTTTCAGACAAAAGTAAAAACGTTAACCTAAATACCACGGATTCATTGCACGGCCCCATATTCACGAGTACTAATAGGTCAAAGAAAGCTTTCTGCATGTAAATATTTATATTTAAATAATTAACGTGGTTCTAGCAACAACCAAGTATCCTATAGAAAGCTACTATCATAAAAATATTATTTATCAAAATATTTATGTTATTACATATTCGTTCAGCATCATTTAATTTTATAAAAAAGCATCAGGGATATATACACAACAGTGACGCATTACAGCAAATAATTAAGCTGCACAAACAAACGTAGCAGTCAGAGAAAACGAGCGAACGACAGGACTGGTTGAATGAAGATTAAAAGTATAGAACGCGCTAAAGAGACAGATACTAAAATATGAAATACTTATATTAATATATGGTTAACAAAGAACGTTTCGAAATCTGTTCCATTTTTTAACCAATACAGGTGATAAGGACACTCATAAAAACAACAGACGTTATGAAGTCCACGTGACAACAATACACAAGTAACAAAACTGATAATCGTAAGTTTGAGGCCCTTTTAGGGTTGTAGGTTTGGGTAAGATCGGATTGCACGTAAGAAGCAAGATCTCGTGCATAAGGGTAGGCCTACTTTCTGTATAGCCTTCGGCTGGAACCGAATTTTACGAATTCCTCTTGCTCAAGTTTTTCAACATCATTTAATAAACGTTTTCATTTTTAGGGTCGTGTTACACATTTATAAAGCAAAGCGCAGTATTTTTTTTAACAAAAGAGCACCAGTTGTCACATAGTGCATTTCGAAAACCAAGTATCCAGAATTAAGCATTTAAAAACATGTTTTTGAAACTATATCATGTGAACTTATTATTTTAATGAAAACAATATTTTCTTCTGCTATCTAACGATATCAGTTAGTTACTTTGTATAAAGGTCAAAAATTGTATTTTAAGATCTTAAGAATGTTTCAATACTACTTGTGATGTATTGACCGTAATTATAATTGCAGATTCATATGAAGTTTACAATTTACACTTATAAATATTTACCTTCAAATTATGAAAGGTATTACCGTTTTCAAAATGAATATAAAAGTGGGACTTTTGCACCTCATCACTATATAAATATCACAATTCCATCAATTTTTACATATTCGTTCCATCTAGCTTTGTGTATCTTCAAATACCACAGGTTTTGGTCAAGACAAATTTTGGTGCCAGTTTCCAGGTGGCCTGGCATGGTCAGATGGTTATAACGCTCGACTCACAATCTGAAGGTCGCGGGTTAGAATCCCCATCCTTCCCCTGGGCGTTATAATTCTCCGATAAATCCACTATTCGTTGGTAAAAGAGTATCCCAAGAGTTGTCGGTGGATGGTGATGACAAGCTGCTTTCTCTCTGGTATTTCATTGTTAAATTAGGGACGGCTAGCTCAAATAGCCCTTGTGTAGCTTTATGCGACATTAACAACAAACCAAACTAGTTTCCAAGGTCTAGTGATGTCCTGTGACGTAGTTCTGCACAGGCCGCCTAGGTCCAGGCATAGAGTGACAACATTCCGGTCGCAACACATAAAAATAACACCAAAAACTTTAGTGAACATAACATTTATAAGCAGTTGGTAAAAATACCATTCATAATCGTACTTTTCCTGCTGACACTTATATATTTGCTAGTAATAATAAACCGCTGTTCTCGACCCCACTGACTAAACTAAAAAGAAAACTCTTGCTTAGTACTATGTTCGGTACATCAAGTGAGGAGATGTCAATTTTGAAACTGTTATAGGTGATACTTACGTCTTTGAATCCTCAGAACTTATTTTTATCTCTCTTTTGTTCTTAGTGAGTGGAATACAATCTAGAAGGCAACTCAGTACTCTAACGTTTTTAATGTGAGTGGAATACCACTTAATATATGGCTCAGTACTCTAATATTCTTAGTGAGTGGAATGCAGTATAAGATGTGACTAGTACTTTAATGTTTTTAGTGAGTGGAATGCCATCTAGAATGTGGCTCAGTACTCTAATGTTTCAGTGTGTGTTTGTGTGTGGAATACCACCTATAATGTGGCTTAGTACTCTAAAGTTCTTAGTGTGTGTTTGTGTGTGGAATGCCATCTAGAATGTGGCTCAGTACTCTAAAGTTCTTAGTGTGTGTTTCTGTATAGAATACCACCTAGGATGTTTACCTATTGTAAGAGATTCAATACTGGAATACTAACTCTTAATACTGAGTTTTGGTCAATGATATTCCTTGTCCTCTTTCAAAGCACACTCTATTTTTTGTACTGGAAGTTAGAATAAATACGTTGTTGTGTAATGTTTATGTGCACTCTACATTTGTTACATGTAATTTTAAAGTGGGCATTGCAGTGTGAAATATTCCAGAAATAAATCAGAATTTAACGTTGTTTTCTCTTTTACCTTCAATATTAAACTTTAAAAATCACAACTCACACAATAAGCATGAGTATTTGTACTCCACGACTTACTTTACCTATTGAACTGATGTCAACAACAACTTGTTTACCAACTGAAATCATATCAACGACCTTTGGCTAACGAATGCACTGAGAATTTCTCGAACTTTATATTTACAAAGAATGTGATAATAAAATACGTGATACCACAAAATAGTAGATGTATTACGTCACTCTCTGCGCATCTTACATTCTTTCTGCTAAGAAAGCCATCATGATAGACATGAAAAAACAAACACCATTACCAATGTGTGTAAAGATACTTGTTTGTACAAAATGGACATTAGATTTACACCATGAGGGATAACATATACACTGCTATCAATATGACCAGCGCATTTAATAATACTACTTCACACACAATATGATTTACTAATGTACTTAAAAATACGTAATATACTGAACAAACTCACAAATCTGTAATCAATTAGTGTACCCTCACTCGCTTTTATACCTCACTCAAAATGTTCTAAAGCTTTAGAGAGAGTTCCAGACCTTAAGCCATCTACTCACCTAGTGGCGTGAAAACCTTTCTGCGTTGAGTGCTGTGAATGCCTAGTTTGTTTCAACAAAGAAAACAATACTTGTAGTATAACCCCAATAAGTATAAGGATTTACAATGCTAAAAAACGGGTTTCGATACTCATGGTTCGTACAATACAGATATCCCATTAAGTAGTTTTAGGGGTTTCAAATAGGCCACTGTGAATCTTTGTACTTAAATTACAACACAAAATGTGGCCCGGCATGGCCAAGAGTCTTAAGGCGTGCGACTCGTAATCTGAGGGTCGCGGGTTAGCATCCCCGTCGCGCCAAACATGCTCACCCTTTCAGCCGTGGGGGGAGTTATAATGTGACGGTCAATCCCACTATTCGTTGGTAAAAGAGTAGCCCAAGAGTTGGCGGTGGGTGGTGATGACTAGCTGCCTTCCCTCTAGTCTTACACTACTAAATTAGGGATGACTAGCACAGATAGCCCTTGAGTAGCTTTGTGCGAAATTCAAAAACAAACAAACAATACAACACAAAAACAATGAAGCTTTTTGCTTAACAACACCAACAAAACAAAAGTATTATTACAAGTACAAGAGTAGAAACTGTAATTTTTATACCTGGTTGGGTATAACGTTCCGGGAAAGTAAAACTGTAGAACTTGTAAGACTTTAGTCGAAGAAATAAAACGTTTTCGTTATTATGTTAGTGGAGTAGGCTGTGGAATCTTTTACTGAATAAGCCCAACTAACCAGCCCAGCAACAGAGACTATTAAAACAATAAGCTACGATATTTTGACTTTATGCGTGATTTAACAAGCTTCGGAAACCACAAGACTGAATTCATTCGTGCGTTTATGAATGATATCATTGGACACAATACGCTACCAATGTCGTCATGGCAACACATACTTCACAATGAATATTTTACTGTAAATGATATGTGGGAAAACTAGTCTCAAATTCCAAGGTTGTTTAGAAAATTCTGTCAAAGTTTTTAAGTTTTATGAAAATCATTTAATGTTGGTTCGGTTGGCTCATAAACTGTATCATTTCAGGAGTATCTTAAAACATAACACGTACGTTATTAATGTTGCAACTAAGCGATAAACAACAACATATAATTAAAAAAACACGATTCTGTAGTGTTTACCAACAAGAAAGTGCGAACGTATCAACAGGCCTAATAAATTATTGAACTCAGAATAACCAAACTTTTAAGAATCAAAACTTTCACCAGAATCGTACACGTGTTCCAAGATGCGCTTCTTACTTTTCTCATGATAAAAACACACAAAACTAGTTTGTAATAACGTCACTAGAGGTCTTACTCTCGGTTTCATAAATAATTTAAGAAATAAACATATTTTATTAAATTACTATACCACACGAGTTACGCAGATCCTTACAATCATGTGTATACTCAAAATATTTAGTATCGTAAATAACCAGCAAGTATCTTGTTAATAGTACGAATATCTTTTATAAGCTGGCGAAATATGATTATGTATTATAAATACAGCGGCTGGTATGGGTGTTAAAACTTTAATTAAAATACAGAACATTTCGACCAAGATGACCTACGAAGGTTGAAACGTTGTTCGTGTTCTGTACTTTAATTATTTGAATTAGTTATAATACCCCCCTACCGGCCGTTTTTAGAATACATTTTTACTTCGAGTGGGTTTCTCGTCATCATGAAGTGTGATTACAGATTTAAATTCAACTGGATTAGTGAACTTGTAGGATATCAACAGCTCCTGTTGACGCTGTAATAGTGAAATATTCAGTTGAAGTTGCATTCAGGAAGTATATGTCATAATTTTATTTACGTTTATAGAATTGGCTCGTAATAAATTCTAGTTTGCGTTAAACAATGTTAAGAAAAATAACACCTTTATAGTTAATTTGTCATTATAACATTGCATTATATATCTCTTCCATTAGGGATTTTCGAGCTAGAAGAGTGTGCGTGTAACCATAGTATTCCAATCATAACACTTTTCGTGGTATTAACATTATAACACAATCTACATAAGCCATTTGATAAAACAACTGTCGTTAGGATGTAGAAAACCCCCCTCTAGTACAGTGGTAAATCTACGGATTTACAACGTTAAGACCAGGGGTTCGATTCCCCTCGGTGGGCTCAGCAGATAGCGCGATGTGGCTTTGCTATGAGAAAAAAAAAAACACGCACACAATGTAGCTACAACGATTATACTTGTGGTGTGAAAACTCTAATTTTTTAACTCTTGAAACTCCATAAGAGACGAGATATAGAATGCAGTTAAAAATATAATCGGTCTAATAGAAATGTCTAATGACAATACATTAACTACAGTTATACTCTGCCAGCATGAAAAAGGCCTTCACACCATGACAGCTGTTTTTGTAATAAGCAGCTTATGAAAATGCTGTTTCCACTACTACCATGTAGGACGCGTTTAACACGCGTGATGAGCTAGCTTTGGATTAAGCAAAACGCGTCGTTGGCAACATATATTAAAATACAATATATAAACATTATTAATGGATAATCCTATAATTCCCAATATGGTACTGGATACAGAATGTAGTTTTAAACATTTAATACACGTAATACCAATGCCTTAATGCATAAACAAACTGAAAATAATCACCAACGTAACTAACCAATAACTCCTTTAAAGTACAATGCATAAATAAACACAAAATAATAACCAAGAGCTGTATTAAACTACTGCTAATAGATACAGGGTGGCCCGTAAGTCCCCACCCATCCATATATCTTATGTATCCAGTGTATCTGTGTGGTGTTCCTCATTCTCACTGCATAATATTATGCGACGCCATGTTCTGTGAGACATTTTCCTCAACAGAGCAGGGGTTATTGTTCCAAATGCCGCGGTAACAGCTGCCTTCAACTCATCATTAGTATTATAACGTTGTTTGGACACAACATATGGATGGGTAGAGACTTACGGGCCACCCTGTATATTGAAAACAATCAACAAAAGTGGAAAGCTCTCTGAGCAACAGTTTGTATACAAAGGAAAAATACTGATAAACGTAACAAAAATAAATAGTAGCTGTCTAAAAAACAGCATGCATACAATATGAAAATAAGAACGTAAATGTACATACAAGCAACAAAAACGATTTCTAAATATTTATATAAAATCCACAAACAGACACATAACTTTCGTTAAATGCTTTGAAATTAATTTAAAAAAAACACAAACATAAATCGTGTTGTATGTCCTCACCTTAACCGACCCGACAGTGAATCTACGCCATTAAAAACGTTGGCATACTTGTGAAGTCTTCCTTATTGCTAAACCAGTTTGAAAACCTAACTGAACTTGCCAGGAAATGGAACTGTGTCCTCAAGCTCTTTATAAACTATTATTATAACGATTCGGGCCAATAATACTTTTATATTTTTTTAGAAAACTAAAAACCTCTCGATAAATAACAAATATGAGAAACAGGCTGTCAACAACTGTTTCTGAACAATAACAATAATAATGTAATGGTACGGTTTACTTCCAGTAAATATTTTTCACAAATCGACCCAAAAGACTGGCCTCTGCACAAGACAAGAAAACCCATAAAACAAACTATTTTAGCTTGTATTTGGCCATGCAACAAGTCGCTATAGAACAGATACTTAAGTTTCCAAGCTATTTTCCTAGGTTTTGCATTATTCGATAGAACTACAACTACAAAAGGTGTAGCTGTATTTTGTTTAGTGACATCTATAGCCTAATGACATCTTTATTACGGATATGAGGCTTACTGACATATCGCTAGTAAAGTGACAACTACGGCCTAACACAGTCTTCATAATGGACGTTAGGCCTACTGTTGTTTGTCTAGCAAATGACATCAATAGCTTGACATGACCTTCATAACGGATACTACACCCACTGCTATTGTTTAGTAAAATAGCAGCTATAGTCAACGTGATTTTTATCACAAATGTTGGGCCTATTGCTACTTGTATAATAGAATAATGTTTAAGTTATATATTCAGTTTTAAAAACTAATATACAGTCTTCTATGTGCCAACAAACACTTTAAAGAACGTAAACATACAATCATCTATGTGCCAACAAACACTTTAAAGAACGTAAACATACAATCATCTATGTGCCAACAAACACTTTAAAGAACGTAAACATACAATCATCTATGTGCCAACAAACACTTTAAAGAACGTAAACATACAGTCTTCTATGTGCCAACAAACACTTTAAAGAACGTAAACATACAGTCTTCTATGTGTCAACAAACACTTTAAAGAACGTAAACATACAATCATCTATGTGCCAACAAACACTTTAAAGAACGTAAACATACAGTCTTCTATGTGCCAACAAACACTTTAAAGAACGTAAACATACAGTCTTCTATGTGCCAACAAACACTTCAAAGAACGTAAACATACAGTCTTCTATGTGCCAGCAAACACTTTAAAGAACGTAAACATACAGTCTTCTATGTGCCAACAAACACTTTAAAGAACGCTATTACTTAAAAGTTGCTTTCATGTGAACAAAAGTGTTGATTTCAAGGATCTAGCATGTCGATAATTTTCCATATCCTTCAAAGTTAAATTCCTGTGATATGTTTCACATGGACGACTATTTATCACAACGGTCTTACAAACTGGCGTTCCTGAAGTAGTGTAAACTGCACGAATTCTGTGCCCACGTCCACGTTGTTACAGCCCACATTCAAGGTCGCTTCCCTGAAAATTCGGTCTACGATGTGAAACGATTACAGTGCGAGTAATCCTTCGTTTTCAACTAGTATACACAAATATCTTGACGAAGATGTACGACGTATGTGTTGTTTTAAGCAAGGTCAATAATGGATCACCTTGGAGAGCGAGAGTTGTAGATAAAGTTTGTTATAAGAAGCAATAAGAACAATGTTGGACTAGATAAGAGTTAACCGTTTTAAGTTAATCCTACTAGCAATTCGAAGATGGCCTTACTCGAATAAAGACAAAAAGGGGACGGGGGTGGAAGCCAACCCTTTGATAAGTTATTAGTTATCTGACGTAAAGGTTTTACATAAATACACGTGCCGAAGTCGCAATATTTTTGCAACTTAAAACGCGAATAATGCCCTACCTTAGTTCGTAGCGTAAGAATAAACCATTTTTATTGGACAATATTTATGAAACTATGTATCAACGTTTACTTGTCGTTTCCTCATGAGATTGCATATGAGAGTTTACAAGCATAACAGGAGTTCGAAATTATTCAAACCATATCAAACATTAAGGAATAACTACCCCACATGCTCCGAAGTACGTCACTATCCAACGTGGAAATAAATACAGAAGTCCAGAGAAAAGATGACTCAAGCACAGATGAGTGTTTAATATAAGTCATAACAAGTGACACACACTGTAGCATGTGCGAGGAAAATTACTTTAAATTGCTTCCGGTTTCAAACATACATAACATGTGACGTACACATGCACGAGGAAAATTATTTTCAATTGCTTCCGGTTTCAGTGTGAGAACTCAAATAACTCGAGTAAACAGGTCAGATTTTCAGGCATGCGCAACATAATTTACATCAACTTCCGGGGAGCTCTCGCGCTTCGGAATACTAAAACCTCCAAATGTTCATCAGTTAGATTTTGAATTATTTTGTTTACTTTTCAACACTATAAGCACTACTAGTAGTGAACAGTAAACAAAAAGGTCGATAACTCCAGACTGAATGAATTACCTTTAATTACACCAGGCAGCAAAAGAAACATGAATTCAATTACCGAAACTGGCCAATAACAAATCACTAAAAGCTTCCAGATTAAGAATCAACATTGAGATAGAGTCATGAAATCCAAATTACAATTCGGTAGTTTAACTGTAATAATACTGTACCTTCAAAATATCTTATGTTAATTAAAAACTGGTTTAAAACATCAGGATATATTCATATAAACTTGGGTATATGTTCTAATAACTTACGAGTATGAAGTAAAACAACAATATATAATATGGGTTTGATTTGCTTTAAATTTCGCGCACAGCTACACAATCGCTATCTGCGTTAGCCGTCCATAATGTAGCAGTTTAAGACTAAAGAAAAGGCAGCTAGTCATCACCACCCACCGCCAACTTTTGAGCTACTTCCTTACCAACGAAATTGATTTACCGTTTCATAATAACGTCCCCACAGATGAAAGGGCAAGCATGTTTGATGGAACAGGGATTCGAACCCACGACCCTCAGACTATGAGTCAAACGCCCTAATCACCTGGACATGCTGGGCCGTATGACACATTAAATTAAAAGCACACGTATCTAAACTTGTTCACATTACACGCCTCCCTCGAATACGTTCCAAACAATTATACATTTATTTCCTCGAAACAGTACCGAAGGCCACCCCGCTGGGGTCACTATACAGCAGACACTAAAAGGACATCACTTATGGAATGCTAATGTTGTAAACTGTACTGTCTTGACGTCAGTACAATGTGCGTATTACAAAAATCACGTGAAGAATTATGCACTCTGAAGGTTACAACACAACATGACGTGCGAACTTGAAATGTAAGAAATACAAATATTTGTTCCTTACAATTTTGGTTTCATTTACTCCTGAAACAGAACACTTTCGGAGACGCTGCAGAAGTAAATCTAGTTTCAGCAACTTAATGTTTGTGTAGCCAATTTTCTTTTGCATATTTGAAACCCCTTTAAAGATTGCTTTCTTACATTTTCATTTATAATAACTGGAGACAAAAGTTGTTTACAAAACTAGCATGTAAAATACCACAGTCAGTAGTAAAATATACTAGTTATAAACGATATAACTAAGCACGACAAAGAGGACACTTAAACCCATATATAAGAATATCTAATTTCAATTACGAGTAACGTGGAACAAAATTACATAATTTCACGTAACAATACATATACCTCTAGTTCAGTCGACTGACCCTACCATGAAAGTTGTGTGAGTGTGTGTGTATAGCCTCTTGTATTTTATTTTGTAATGAAAAAAACTAGTTCTAAAATTTGTTTCAAGGGTTCTTAGTGTTAACGAATACACCTAATAAGATTACATAAATCGTTGGTTGTTTGCTTTACTAGAATTAGTGGAGATTCTTTCAAACGTGTCCCTCGCTGGTACGGCGATAAGTCTACGGATTTACAATGCAAAAAATCAGGGGTTCGATTCCTCTTGGTAGACACAGCAGATATAAGAAACACACACCTACACACGCTCTTTGAAACGTTTTCTGATTACATGAAGAGGCTAATAAACGTACGCTAACCCTTCAGAACAAACACAACAATTTTCATTAAAAAACGTTTCTACATGTTGCAGATACATGTAGTATTAATACAGAATACTCATACAAAAACTGTGTAGCTGGACATATGATTAATTTACTAAAAATAAAATAACGATTACGCAAACTAGACGCTGAAGTTAACGATGTCTTACTTGTTTCATATACAAGAACAACTCAGACACTGCTAATTTTAAACTAGCCTTTAGAAGCAGAACAGCTCCCCAAGAAAACCTGCCGCCACAATCGCTTTGACAGCTCTCTATAAAGTGAACAGCAAGATTGATTGTCACTTTTATTACGATCCCAATATGTTTAATATGTTCACATTTGAATCTTCAAGCCCTCTACCCGCAACTAGGAACATTAATAATCAGGCCACGCCCATGTTAGGAACCTTTAAGTGGCGCGTAGCGATTAAACAAATAAATAATGTCAAAGGTGTACACAAGAACTCTCTCGTTATTCGTCACTAAGACCGCACACGGTTAATTACCACCAAGGCTGTATACATATTTTCTAGTAAATTATCTAACGAATAGAAATTCCAGTAGATCTCGTAAGACCTGCAATAAGAGGAACCCCGTGAAGGAGGAAGGGGGTGGGGGGGTAGGGGTGAGTACTGCGCTTATAATGAATTTTGTGCCCCCAACAATTTTGGTGTTAATCTTCTTAAGAAGGGGAAGCTTTGGTTTGTTTTGAATTTCGCGCAAAGCTACACGAGGGCTGTCTGCGCTAGCCGTCCCTAATTTAGCAGTGTAAGACTAGAAGGAAGGTAGGTAGTCATCACCACCCAACGGCACTCCTCCCTAATGGTGATTTACCTTTAGCTTGTTCTATTTACTTAGTATCAACTGAACTCAATACCAACAACTTCTGATCAAAATTAAGCTAACTACACAGCTGAAGTGTGAACTCACAAATTAATGAAGCCAATCATCAATCCAAACTAACAAGAAGTATATAATGTCAAATATCATACAAAAAAACTTTGAGCCTGTACTGAATTTGACTGATTGGAATTGAGCACAAAGCTAAAAAATGAGTTATCTATGCTCTGCCCACCAGTATCGAAAGCCGGTTGTAGACATGTCGCTGTGCCACTGCGGGCAGGCACATGTACCGAGTTATCTACTGTGTATTTTCGTTAACAACATTTTCGGTCGTAATCCCAAAACCATTTCCTAAGATTTGGCCATCTTAGGAGATATATATTAGTTCTAAATCAAAATACATTGAAAGTTTTTTTTATCTGTCATCTTTATATCTGGAAAGCTCTTATAATCAGATATTTTAATACCTTCAAATACTAATGTTCATTGTCGCTTAGTGACGCTGCTGTGGTTTTGTTTACGTTCTTTCCTGCCGTCAAGTTTCAGTTTTTTACAAGATTTATTATTGTTTAAATCTGTTATTGTTAAAGATCATGTAAATATGCTGTACTCTTGAACATTAACAAGATGTCAGAATTTTCTCTGTAAAATATATTTAAAGGAAATGATTTCGAAGCCAGGATGTTCACCAATCCGGCACTGCCCACGTCTGGCAGATGTCAGATATTAAAACTGCAGTAAGCTAAAATACAAAATAGTGTTCGTAAATATAACATCAATAATAATAATATTACAGTATTTCATTAAAAAACAAAACTATAACTAATAATATTAGTAAAGCTAGTTTTATAGGAAAAATGGAGTATGCCACTCCTTATAAAACTCATTAAAACATCCACATAATTTACCACTACACGAAACTTGAATGCATTCATGATTGAATTGACGGCGATGCATATCCTACAGGGCAAACAACGAAAGGCTGGTTATCACAGGTACCAAAGATTGTTTTTGAATTTCGCGCAAAGCCACTCGAGGGCTATCAGTGCTAGCCGTCCCTAATTTAGCAGTGTAAGACCAGTGGGAAGGCAGCTAGTCATCACCACCCACCGCCAACTCTTGGGCTACTCTTTTACCAACGAATAGTGGGATTGACCGTAACATTATAACGCCCCACGGCTGAAAAGACGAGCATATCTGGTGCGACGGGGATGCGAACCCGCTACCCTCAGGTTACGAGTCGAATGCCTTAACCACCTGGCCATGCCAGGACCCATACTGAAGGGAATCACACATTTTGGTGTATATTAACCATGATAAAGCGTAATACGCATGACCGTAGTGACGGTGACCAGAGGGGATATATATATATATATATATTGTAGCTAAAATTATCACAGAGAATATAAATAAAGTATATATATACATACGTGTTTATGTGTGATCTAACCACAGTGTCCAGGATGTGTATAGGAAGAACAAAGTGTTTACTCACCAGCATGTATACATATACAATATACACAAGGTAAGTGATGCACGAAAAACCAGTCTGATTGGGGTACACCTATAGACCCGCCCTTATACATTCCAAAAGTCTAACGCCTTCTACTTAATAATTCAGAGGTATATCCATGCAATACGAATAGCACTACACCCACATTTGTTTACAGTATAAAATCATAAGGGGAGTCTAATTAAATATGGGAACGAGTACTATGGGTCAAAACGTTTTGGCAATGATAAACGAACAAATTATCTTTCTGTACAGTTTAATACGAGAAGGTATGTATGCAGGTACTTCAAATCACCGAAAGTTACATTTAAATGTATATGTTCACGTCGAATTTCGCCGAGTTGTACGTGACGTAGTGGTGCCTATACAATACAAGATGAAGACCCAAAACACTGAAACTTTGATTATATTTTTTTTGGCTGTTTAACATGAACTCAAACAGAATATTAAAACTTTTTGGAATCAATGCATTATAAAACTACTGATAAATAAGGATAAATTTTTTATTAGTGAGGCTGCTGTAATGGTTTGTTCTCTCTCTCTCTCTATCTATCTATACGGATAAATTTATTATTAGTGAAGCTGTTGTAATGGTTTGTTCTCTCTCTATCTATCCATCTATACGGATAAATTTATTATTAGCGAAGCTGTTGTAATGGTTTGTTCTCTCTCTATCTATCTATCTATACGGATAAATTTATTATTAGTGAAGCTGTTATAATGGTTTGTTCTCTCTCTATCTATCTATCTATACGGATAAATTTATTATTAGTGAGGCTGTTGTAATGGTTTGTTCTCTCTCTCGCTCTCTATCTATCTATACAAAATCTTAAAGTAAACTAGATCAAACGACCAACCGTTACATTACTGTTTATCACAACAGTAATAATATTTGCAGTCAAACCAAAAATTGATGGTTAAAAGTTATGACGTAAAAGGTCGTTTTTAAGGCAATATATATTTTTAATGTTCTCAAGTGAGAAAATCTTCAAGATTTTATTTGAAAAGAACAAAATTGTTAACTCTTCTGGGAAAGGATTTCCCCAAATTTCCATTTCCAGTAAAGGATTGCCTGTTTGTTGAATTTCGCGCAGAGCTTCACGAGGGCTATCTGCGCTAGCCGTCCCTAATTTAGTAGTGTGCGACTAGATGGAAGGCAGCTATTCATCCACCACCCACCGTCAACTCTTAGACTACTCTTTTACCAACGAATAATGGGGTTGACCGTCTCATTATAACGCCCTCACGGCTGAAAGGGCGAGCATGTTTTGTGTGACGGGGATTCGAACCCGCGACCCTCAGATTACGAGTCAAACGCCTTGCCTTAACCCACCTGGCCATGCTGGGCCTCCAGTAAAGGAACTGGGGATGTGAAATTCTGCTTCAGTTAGTCGAACTAGTCAGTCACGTGCCTCTTAAATGAATATATTAAGGAATATAAATTTACAAAGAAAGTGTGTTGGCAATACCTCAACCGTAGAAACCATCTTCATTCAAAGCATGCTGCTGAACAAAGTGAACTTAAATCTACCACAAGTACCAACAATTTTTGTACATGATTGTATTTGTCCTTTGAAATAGGTTTGTTTACTCAATATGTATTAATGGCATCGAAGTAATATGTGAAGAGTATATATATGTTAAACGAAATTTTCATGTCAATTCTGGCTTATACATAATCAGGAGCAACAAGAACATCTGAAAAATAACTCCTTGGAGCCATAGGACACCTGCATCAAGCCTCTCTGGCAATGTATGCTAGACTTAACTTGTCCCTGTCTAGAAATCACTACATATAAATATCAAGAAGTTGGTGAAAATATGTGTGATAGACAAACAATGCTTCGGATGAAAAATACGACCTGCCATTCTTCAAGATGGTGTGTGAGGAAGTACCTCAGTCTTGAGTATCAAGATAGGAAAGAGGACTAGAGGGAAGGCAGTTAGTCATCACCACCCACCACCAACTCTTAGGTTATACTTTCACCAACGAATAGTGGGATTAACCGTAACATATAACGCCTCACGGCTGAAAGGGCGAGCAAGTTTGGTGTGAAGGGGATTTGAACCCGCGACCCTCGAATTACGAGTCGAGTGTCTTAACCATCTGGCTACACCGGGTCTTCATATATGGAAGTAGCCATACGAGACCTTGGAGGTGTACCACACACAGCACGTTTCAGACAAACATTAAAGCTTCCCAACAAAGGAGTAATGACTCATGAGGACATTATATATAAATGCATACAAATATCTTGTTACAAACTTCCATTATTCGTCTTTGGCCACAGAAGAGCTGCAGAATCGACAAGAAGAAATAAAGGTGGAAGAATTCCTGAACGTACGACAGTTCAGTAGGACGTTGCTATCTGTTGGAACAGCACTAGCTTCGTGATAAAGCCGTCAGTGAAGGAAAACGGGAGGTTCCAGGACATTTATTATGGACAACTGCTGAAAAACTCTACAATGTCTTTAAACTATTCAACATTATTAGTAGAAATAATTCAGATCTCTCAGATGCTTGTGTATCTATTTATATGTAGACATTTGGTGGTTAAACCTAAATATGGAAGTTTGTGTGATGAAATCAGAAAGAACATTCTGTCTTCAACTGTTCAAACTAATGGTACTTGACAATTCGACTAATGATTGTCATCAGTTCTTTGATTTTAAAATAAAATCAGACACCAGTCGCATTATTTTACCCTGTAGCTTCACCGTAAACGTCACTTACGTTTTACAGAGCTTTTACACCCACCACCAAAATCCAAGATTTTCGATTTGTCGTTCAAAACTTAATAAAAATAATTAACAATGCATATCAGTCATTATATATGAGATCTATGGTCGAATAGTACAATCGCTAAGAACTACAATGCAGTTCTTGGAGTCATAGCGCTGAATGTACAACAGTGGGTGTAATATGTTTTTAACCTATAATAAAATCGAAACAAAAAAAATTCTGTTAAAGATACTTAAAATAAATATTTAACTTAACTCATTACTCCTTTTAATGCTAGTTCGTGAGACAAAGCTATACTGGTTGCGGGGAATTCTATCTTTCGTATGTAACTGTGGTCATCATATTTACTTTTAATATCTTAAACAGCTTGTTCGCTAAATAATTTAACACACAAAAACATTAGTGCATAAATGTTACGCATTACTAAATTAATATATAAATATAGGCTCACTATACCGTAGAGCGTGAAATACAACGAAAATTTAGTAAAAGTAAAAAGATCATATATAAAATAATTTCTGTTTACATTCAGCAAGCATAAGAGCTGGAACAATAAATATGAAATGCCACATAAAATATGTAAACTCACCTTGCCAAAAGTTTTATTTCGCAATTACGTTTTATCAAGATTTTGGTTCAATATATCTGTGCAGTTCAAATCCGTCTTAGTTGAATGGTGGGCGAGTATTTTTGTTTAGGTTTTCACAATTAGAGAGCTCCTTAGATGTACACAGACTCATTGCTGTGATTGAAAAGTCAAAATGCGCACAAAATTTGCAAGGACTTATTACAGTTCCTAGATTACAATGAAAATATAAACAAATTATAATTATGGTATCTGTCAAAAGCTAAAACTGTTTCCAAAAATAGAAACTTTCATAACTTAATAAGCCATACGAAGGGTTAGGCCTAGTAAAGACCGTTTCCGTAAACAGAAACTTTCATAACTTACTAAGACATGCGAAGGGTCAGGCCTAGCTAAACATATTTCCGTAAACAGCAACTTCCATGACGGTCAGGCTTAGGAAAGAACCAGGAGAATTTGGAGTAATAATAACGTTTGAGTTTGTTATCTTACTCGTGCAAAAGGATGACAGAACAAAAACAACACGCGTTAAACACACGCTGTTAAATATCGTATAGCACAAGAAACATTAGTATAAAACAACGGTTACAAGTATTGCCAACTTCAATCTCTATACACCAACAGCTAGCGCTGTTCTTTTCTTAGTCAGGCTATGAGTGTAACGTATTTTATCTGACCAATCGGAAGACGTGGTGCGCCAGTCTCGGAGAGAGTCGAAGCGTGGATGGGAGAGTCAGTGAAGTGTGACGCCAGCGGCAAGGTAGCTTCTACTTTTGGAACTTGTATTATGACAGTTTGTTTATGCATGATGAGCGTTCATATTTTGTTTTGGCTTTTCTGAAAATAAAATAAAATATATTGTTTTAAAACGTTTATAACTATAATTTTAATCTATAGTCTTACTCAGTATTTTTCGGAGAAATGAAGGAAATAATACGACAAATCACACTCTTTTGTGCTATTGTACAGTTTTTTATTAAAACTTCAAGTATAAAAAATTTTTCGTTCGAAAAACATCTTCATACTATATTCGCTCGAATTGTCAGAAGATCTTGTCAACAATAAACTTTGTACAATAGTTATTGTACAGTATATCTGTATAGATGTAGTGGTTGTCTGTTGTATGCCCATGTAACTACTTCGCAGGGTACTGGAGCATCTTCGCCAAATCTCATATGGAGGTTCATTAGGTCCAAGAGGATATGGCCCGGCATGGTCAAGTGGGTTAAGGCGCTCGACTCGTAATCCGAGGGTCGCGGGTACAAATCCCCATCGCACCAAACATGCTCGCCCTTTCAGCAGTGGGGGCGTTATAAGGTTACGGTCAATCCCACTATTCGTTGGTAAAAGAGTAGCCCAATAGTTGGCGGTGGGTGGTGATGACTAGCTGCTTTCCATCTAGTCTTACACTGTTAAATTAGGGACGACTAGCGAAGGTAGCCCTCGTATAGCTTTGCGCGAAATTCGAAACAAACCAAACCATGAGGATATACATACACATTTTCAGTTTTGTGTTTTCGCGTTTTTTACCACTATGTCGCCCCCTTTTAATGGATCTTCGCCAAATTTGGAATGAAAGTTTGTTGGGTCCAGGCACATATGGGAAGCAACTTTTCATATCTTTAGATACCCTTTCATTAATGACGAATTTACAGAACTTCCGTGGACGGGTACTATAGCTAGTATTTGATATAATTCTTCTAACTTGTTTGTTTTTTTGTTTTTGGAATTTCGCACAAAGCTACTCGAGGGCTATCTGTGCTAGCCGTCCCTAATTTAGCAGTGTAAGACTAGAGGGAAGGCAGCTAGTCATCACCACCCACCGCCAACTCTTGGGCTACTCTTTTACCAACGAATAGTGGGATTGACCGTCACATTATACGCCCCCACGGCTGGGAGGGCGATCATGTTTAGCGCGACGCGGGCGCGAACCCGCGACCCTCGGATTACGAGTCGCACGCCTTACGCGCTTGGCCATGCCAGGCCAATTCTTCTAACATAGAATATTATTGACGCAACTAATATTTGTAATATTATTTTGTTTGTTGTTAAGCTGCACAATGGGCTATTCATGGTGTCCCTACCACAAGTATCGAAACTCGATTTTTAGCATCGTAAGCCCAGAGACTTACAGGGGCTCAACGGAGGACGTATAGTGCTAGAAACTTAGTTCCGATACCCGTGGTGAAGCACAACACAGATACGCTATTGTAAATATTCGTACTCAATGTTTGTAATAAAGCACAAAGCTACACAATGGGCTATCTGTGCTTTGCCCACCACGGGTATTGTAAACCGGTTTCTAGCGTTACAAGTCCGCAGACATGCTACTGCGCCACTGCGGGACTTTGTGCTTAATGAAAAACAAACAAAATATACTGCTGAGCCATTAGCGGGGTGGGCGGGGAAATATTGTAATCTGTCCATTAAATAGAGGAGACTACGAGTTGTTAATGATGTAATGATGACGTGTGGCTGCCTAGAATGTTTTAAGATCTGACTTCAATTTTTGTTCTAGTTAATTCAAAGCTTGATTATAAATACGAGGTGGAATATTATACTGTTGTTGTTAGGGTTTTTTAGATAGTGTATGTGAATCAGTTTGCGTTTATGTGATCATGAAGTTTTGTACAAGTAAGCTTAAATATAAATTATTTTAGACCTAGAATTCTACATAGATGTTTGAACATTATTTGTAATGTAGGGCTACAACAATTTAGGACAGTGTATAAGTGTCTAACTTTGTACAGACTTTAAAGGAGAAAATAATTTAATATGTTGTTATTATGTGAGCTGAGCGTTAAATTATTTTCCAACAGATAAGTGAAAATAACCAGCCGTGAAAAGAAGATGCCAAAACAGTATTGGATAATTGGAAACACAGTAAGGTACTGGTCTCAATGTCATTGTGATGAAAAAAAAATTGTTTGGTATATACTTCTATGTTTAAAATGCCCCGGTGGTCTAGTAATAAGCTTGTCGGTTAACAACGCTAAAATTCGGGGTTCGATATATATGATAGGAACAACGCAGAGAGCTTCTTTGCGATTAACAATGTTTGGAATAGTTTAGACTTCGATCAGCTTTTCTTATTGAAATAACAAGTGAATATATGATATTCTTCCGGCTGTGTGATTCCAAGTAATTAATATTGAGTCTATGATTTGTAGTAATTAGCGATACTTCTCGTTCAAAGAGGTATCTTATGTTTGTTAAAGTTAATTCTAATACATGTATAAAAGTACCTTGCTGTTCAGTTTCTCATCCAGGTTTCTATTTGCCACATATATCTGTAAAACGGTTATGTAAATACTAATATTGTTGTAAGCTATATTTAATATATACTCTTCAAAAAAAGAAACGCAAAAGGGATATTTTTTTTATTTTAAAGAGAAATATGTGTAATAACGTTACAAGCTCAGAGTATGTGATGTTACACGTGTTAAGGCACTGATTGTCAGACCACAATGACAATAAAAGTTGTGCACTTTGAAAACGGAGGAAAACATCGGATTTTCGCCAAAACGCATTCGTGTCCAATAAATTTGTTTGAGAGATCTGCATGTTCTGCAAGTGCAACATGTGCAAAATCCCTATAAAAGTGACGGGTTCTCGGTTTCCATAGCTCAATGTTAAGCCACCGACACGCCATACAGTTACGCCAAGAATGACTGAAGCAAAACGCAACAACGCCATTGGTCGCTTGGAAGTAGGCGAATCTCGATCAGATGTTGCCAGAGCTGTGAATGTCTACCTAAGCACCATCACAAGGCTATGGAATCGTCACCAACTACATGGATCAACTTGTGACCGTCCACAATCGGGCAGACCTCGTGTGACCACGCCCGCACAAGATCGCTACTGCCTCAACCATACCAAGACTGCGTAGGATTTCCGATCAGACCGTACGCAACCGTCGACGAGATTCTTAGGCCCCATGTGCAACCCATCATGGTGAACGTCAACGACGTTTTTCAACATGACAACGCCCGTCCTCACACAGCTCGACTCACCACTGTCTTCTTGAGACACCACAACATCAACGTTCTTCCCTGGCCCTCCAGATCACCAGATTTAAACCCCATCGAACATCTTTGGGACGAGTTGGACCGACGTCTGCGACGGCGACAACCTCAACCGCGGACTCTACCTCAGCTTGCAGCAGCTTTGCAGGCTGGGTGGACAGCCATTCCACAGGATGTGATTCGTCATCTCATCGCTTCCTTGGGCAGGAGATGCCAAGCAGTTATTGATGCTCACGGGGGGCATACTCGTTGTTGACGTTGAGTGACGTTAAACTTCAACTAGTGAGCGTGGACTTCGTCTTTGCAGAATTTGGATATTCAACAGTAAATGTGCAAAGTTTCACACATGTCATACAGAACTACCCGGAATAAAATTGTTAACAATTTGTCTCAAATTTTGCCTTTTGCGTTTCTTTTTTTGAAGAGTATATTATATTATGTAAATACTAATATTGTTGTAAGCTATATTTAATATATTATATTATGTAAATACTAATATTGTTGTCAGCTATATTTAATATATTATATTATGTAAATACTAATATTGTTGTAAGCTATATTATTAATGTATTTATTTGGGTGTTCTTGTTTGTTGGATTTTATTTTTCTTAATTTTTGATAGATGAAGCTACTAATAAGGCCTGCAGTTTTTATCAAAGTGAACATAGCCTATAGCAAGTATTATACAAAAAGATAAATGAATTTGTTATAATTAAATGGACTATATTTAGCATTATATTCACCGCATAAATCAAAGTAATCCGTCCATCAATAGAATACATTACAACACTAATATTAGAAGTGTTATTATTGTGGTGAAATAAAATAGAACATTGACTAAGCTTCAAATTTCGAAATGACCCACGGGCACAAAGCGAGATAGAAAACGTGGTAGAGGTGATAAGACGCTGGAAAGAAAATTACGTGTTTGTTTGCCGTTAAGCATAATGATATAACATGGCTTTATGTGCTCTACCAACCACACGTATCGAAATCCCATTTTAAGCGTTATAAGTCTTTAAACGTACTGCTGAACCATTTGAGGACTAGAAAGAGAAACAAAATTGAAAAACCGAAAAGAAATTTATCGAAAATTAAAAGAAGACAGGCCATAAAGAAACGTATAGAAATTAAAAGTATACCAAGAGATAATAGATGGGAATGTAAGAAAATAATTAACAGAAGGAAACATAATGTTTAAATAATAATTAAGAATAAATATAAATATGATTGAAGACGATTGATAAAGTTACTGGAGATGTCAGAGAATTATAACAACATTTAATAAGTACAAAAACATAGGATAGACAAAAACAAAATATAGAAAGACGTCTATAAAAAACAGAAAGCTTACAAGAACAAGATGAAAACAAAACATCGCTAAAAAATAAAATACTTGGAAAACAAATTGATAAAAATTAAACCAGCCTTATGTCTTTCTGCATGTGTCCAAGAATTTCAAAATGAAGAGCCCTCTACTAAAAATAGGGACTGAAAGAACTTGTTTGGTGTTTTTATATTACCACTACTGCTGTACGATCTGTAACTGTAAGACCTTCCTGGAATACCTCATTCATTTCATTACCAATTCCAATTCAACCACATAGCCTAAATGAAATATTAACAGTCTATGATGGATAGGTGTCATTGAGGGAAATAAAGATCCATTTGAAACAAGCTGAGTGAGTGGGTAGAGTAGTGAACAACAATCTGTTCTTCTTTTGACCACTGGAAAGAACGAGCTTTAACAACATTATGTAATCTTCTAATCGAGAGGTGTAACAACTACTAAACATTATTAGCTGCCTTTTGCAACAGGATTGGAGTGACATACCAGAAGGTAGTATCTGAAGCATATTTCTGGAAGATACAAGGGAAAGAAGAGGTTTAAACAGAACTTTCAGAATATTTGTAAAAAAAAATACCAAACTATCGTATCTGGAAGTTCCATAAAATAATGATTTGTTGACACGTTACTTTCTGATTTTATATGCCATAGAAATAAGGATAAGGGAAGTCGGTTAATGTTTTAAAAGTGGCTCTTCAGTTGGTGAAGGATAGAAATACATTAGATAACCAGTTAACCAGAATGGATGAAATAAACCGTAAAATAATAGGTTTTCTAGTGTAACTTTAAAGGATATACTGTTAATAACAACAACTCCTTCCAAATGATATCAGTTAAAGGAAACTACTACAAGTGTAAAAAGCCATTATTGCTCAGACTTGAGGTAATTAATAATTGTTTATGCCTCAAGGGCACAACGTCCTAAAGACGAGTCTTCGAGTCAACAAGGTCAAAGAAACATCACAGGGCTAACAAGACACAAAAGAGAAACAGCATGGAGAAGTACAGCAGGGTTGTGTTAGAGTACAACTAGAGAGAGTTGTTGTCGATGTGATTTTTTTTCTATGTCACAGAATAACAGTGAGAATAGATACATCATGTCTGTGATGGATCACTCCATCAAATGGGTGGAAGTACATGCTGTTCTTAGCCAGGAAAAAGAAACTTTAGCAAGTGAGATATCTGTTTTATACAAACATCACTAAAAATCCGTTGTAAATATTAATACAACCCAAAGAACGTCTTATCCATACCTTTCCAAAAGAATTTGTTTTGTAGTGGAACATCTGTTTTGTGTAAATGTTTTAAGAGTATTTACACAGACATTCAAGAACAGACAAGAAGAAAGAAAACGTTCTTTTCTACATCCCATTTATTCAGATTAAAAAAGAAATCAAACAAATTATTTCTAACAACTGCTGCTGAAGTAGGAGACACAGAAATAGGGTCAAACGAGTATAAATCATACAAAATGACTGTTGTTGTATTTATTCTCTTTTATAAACAAGAGTAGCAACTAACTAAATACATTCATCTGCACAGAAACCCAAGTAAAGATTTGTTCTTTACTGGTCGTGGAAAGATAAAAATATGATATGTTTTCCCTCTCTTTTATTTCAAGGTTTTCGCGCAAAGCTACTCTAGGGCTATCTGCACTAGCCGTCCCTAATTTATCAGTGTAAGACGTGTAAGGGAAGGGGGCTAGTCATCACCACCCACCGCCAACTCTTGAGCTACTCTTTTACCAACGAATGGTAACGACCGTAACTGGAAGGGGGAGCATGTTTGGTGCGAGCGGGATTCGAACCCGCGACCCTCGGATTACGAGTCGCACGCCTCAACACGCTTGGTCATGCCGGGCCTGCAATACCCAACGTGAAGCGCGGGTATATTCAATTCCACATTATTACTCACCAGGATTTCTACCGGCCTACCCTCAAATTCAAATTTCTTTAGGCACGATTATAGTATATTAATCTATTAGACCTTGGGCGTGGTCAATTACATCATACGATAGGGTTTGGCACTCGCAGCCCAAAACTGTAATTAAATCTTAATTCGATGGAGAGGTGACGGAGCTTTGAGTTAAAACATTGTACTTGAAAAATTCGGAAACGTTCTGTAAGCTGTTATGCCGCAGCATAAAAAAGCATATACCTTTGATCTACTGTTTTGTGACGTCTTGCAAAGTACGTCGAAGAGACATTGTTTATAAAAATTCACCAGAGTGATGTCAATTGTTTTAACTTGTTTTGGAATTTCGTAAAAAGCTACTCGAGGGCTATCTGTGCTAGCCGTCCCTAATTTAACAGTGTAAGACTAGAGGGAAGGCAGCTAGTCATCACCACCCACCGCCAACTCTTGGGCTACTTTTTTTACCAACGAATAGTGGGATTGACCGTCACATTATAACGCCTCTACGGCTGGGAGGGTGAGCATGTTTGGCGCGACTCGGGCGCGAACCCGCAACCCTCAGATTACGAAGTGCACGCCTTAACGCGCTAGGCCATGCCGGGCCCCTGTTTTAACTTATAAATCATGGTTCATTACATTAGGTTCAGTGCTCATACATTAAACAGAATCTATTTACTTGAAAAGGCCAACTGAGACATACAAAATTAGAATTTTGAAAAACGTGAAATTTAATGCACCACAAGGTAAACAGGGATCGTTCAAAATAAGTATCTACTTTAAATTTATTGGAATTTTCATATTAGAATCTCAAACAGGGAATTTTTGGTTGTTGTTAAAACATAAATCTATATAATGGGCCATGTGTGCTGTGTCCACCACACGTATCAAAATCCGGATTTTAGTGTTACAAGTCTATAGGATTACAGCTTAGCCACTGAGAGGTAACAGACAATCAAGGGGGATTTTATGGTTTAGAAAACTGGTTGAACAGGATATACGTAAAAACTGATACGGGCAAGCCATTGCCTGTTCAGAACAGGATATACGTAAAAACTGATATGGGTAAGCCACTGCCCGCTGAGAACAGGATATGCAAAATATATTTGTGTATATGTCGTTCCCCCTGCATTTTATTACAATAATCTGAATAAAATTAGGGACTAAAACTGTAATTATACTTTAAGTCAACAGAAACAACATTGGGGGATATAAATCACGTTAAACACGTATATGAAATAAAATATCCACAGAATAATACTATGGTTTAGTTTAGTTGGAAGAGAGGACAGTTTATTTGTTTGGTTTTGAATTTCGCGCAAAGTATCACGAGGACTATCTGTGTTAGCCGTCCCTAATTTAGCAGCGTAAGACTAGAGGGAACGCAGATAGTCATCACCATCCACCGCCAACTCCTGGGCTACTCTTTTACCAACGGATAGTAGGATTGATCGTCACATAACGCCTCTACAGTTGTTAGGTCGGGCATGTTTGGTGCAACGGGTATTCAAACCCGGACCCTCAGGCAACGAGAAGAACGCTCTCATCACCTGGCCATGCCGAGCCAAGAGAAGAGAAAGGGGGGGGAAGGATACAGCCATCAGGATATTGAATCGGGGTAAGTTTAGTTTGGAGGGATGAAAAGTCGAAACAGTAGATTAATTGCCCAAGGGCTTTACCTTTGGTTCGGATCAGGTACTTAGAAACAGAAATATGGGATGACGCGGTTCTAAACGGGTATTATTGTCTTTGTGTCAGTATAAAAATGTGGATCTTTCCTGAATAGGTGGCCCGGCATGGCCAAGCGCGTTAAGGCGTGCGACTCGTAATCTGAGGGTCGTGGGTTCGCATCCCCGTCACACAAAACATGCTCGCCCTTTCAGCCGTGGAGGCGTTATAATTTGCGGTCAATCCCACTATTCGTTGGTAAAAGAGTAGCCCAAGAGTTGGCGGTAGGTGGTGATGACTAGCTGCCTTCCCTCTAGTCTTACACTGCTAAATTAGGGACGGCTAGCACAGATAGCCCTCGAGTAGCTTTGTGCGAAATTCCAAAAACAAACAAACAAACAATCATTCAAGAGTAAGTATTAGACTGAACGTAAAAAACAACAACAAAAACTACAACAAATTAAAGCATAAAGTTACTATTGCAACTGATAGACATATGCGCACGCGTGTTAGCAAAGATGAAGACATGTCAAATCAAGGATATCATTTATATATTTGCCATTATAATGATGTATAGAATCACAGCAAAACGAAAGTTTTGTCCAGCAGAAAAATGTTAAAGCACTTCTAGTTTCGGACCAGAGTGTTGTTAGTGTTGTCTACTGGACACTTTTGGTGAAGATTACTCTTTTTAGGCATGGGTAGTAGTATTATTTTTAGAAACTATCAACTTTAACATTGTAATAGAAATTTAAAATATCAAACAGGTACATTCGAATAACGTAAAATATTTCATATATGACTACTACTTTATTATTTATTTATTATCAAACATTGAGTAGAAACTAGTTGAAAATTTGATATAATTACAAAGTTTATAACCATATTATTAATGTGGTCTGTTTGCGATCTTTGGTAGAGGTACTAGCTTATAACACTATGCAACACAAATTTTGTTCCTGGATAGTGTGTGTTATTTATTAATTGCTTATGTTGTAAAAGTACAGGAAATGGTCATTATTCCCTTAAAACTTTGCTGGATAAAGAAATTTAGAAATTAACTTATTTTCTGTGTAAAAAACAGGCAAATTTGAACATTTTCATTTACATAAGGTCTGAATAAAACAACACATGAATCAAAATTTACATGTATTTATACTAAAGTTATACAAAAATGTTTAGAAATGAGTAGTTTTTTTGAGAGTTGCGACCGTAATGTAAATCACTTTCGCGTATCAGCCCTCAAATATAGTCTCTCATCATGTTTTCGTTATACGCTCCTCAGTAGTGGCATTCAAAGTCCAGTATATCTTGGTGGAAGTGCTCGCCTTGCTCCTCTGAGTATGCTCCCATGTTCTCCTTGAACTTATCAAGATGAGCGTCAAGAATATGGACTTTCAGGGACATCCTGCAGCCCATTTTGCCGTA
Organism: Tachypleus tridentatus; assembly: GCF_004210375.1. NCBI lineage: Eukaryota > Metazoa > Arthropoda > Merostomata > Xiphosura > Limulidae > Tachypleus > Tachypleus tridentatus. The sequence continues at coordinate 107,159,783 of NC_134834.1, forward strand.
GTTCTTCACCAGAGCCTCAACCAGTTCCACATAATTTTCGGTCTTGTGATTACCCAAGAAGCCTCGCACCACTGCGACAAAGCTGCCTCTAGCTTTTTTCCCCTTCTTACTTATCTTCTTGGGGAATTTTGTGCAATCCAGAATCTTCTTTATTTGTGGTCCAACGAAGACACCAGCTTTGACCTTTGCCTCAGACAGCTTAGGGAAGAAGTCTCGAAGGTACTTGAAGGCTGCAGAATCCTTATCAGGAGCTGTGACAAATTGTTTCATAAGACCCAATTTTATGTGCAATGATGGGAACAACACCTTCTGGAGGTTCACCAGTGGATCACACTTGATGGCCCTGCTTGACCAGGTGAGTTAAGGCGTTTGACTTGTAATCTGAGGGTCGAGGGTTCGAATCCCCGTCGCACCAAACATGCTCGCCCTTTTAGCCGCTGGGGCATTATACTGTGACGGTCAATCCACTATTCGTTGGTAAAAGAGCAGCCCAAGAGTCAGCGGTGGGTGGTGATGACTAGTTGCCTTCCCTCTAGTCTTACGCTGCAAAATTAGGGACGGCTAGTGCAGATAGCTCTCGAGTAGTTTTGCGCAAAATTTAAAAAAAAAGAAACAAACACACTTGACATTGTGCCTCCCCACAGAGAACTCGGTTCATTGTGGCCAGTGCTTCCTGTTGTAGTGCGCTGCGGTGTCCCTGCTGTCCCAGAGACAAAGATAACAGGGAAACATGATAAAGCCTAATGTGTAAGAGGTTCATACAAAATCTTTTATACGTGATATTTTTTCTATACGACTGGAAATAAAAAAAATTAAATTAAAAGATATTTAAATTATAAAAGGTCTAAAATTTGTATAATATAAAATCTTTCTATTCAAGCAAGCAAAAATTGTCCGTCTTACCTTTTAGTGTTTTTTTGCAGTGCTCGCAGGTAAAACGAGGTGCCCAGGGTTTGTCTTGATCCCCGACAAGCATGCCGAAATATGCCTTGTAGGCTTCACACATTTTAGCAGATGCTGTCACAAAGCACGTTTTCGCTCTTGTCTTGATAAATTGGTCACATACATAGCAGAATGCTTGCAGCTTCTTGATGCAATCTCTGATAAAATCAGATAGGTCTGTGTGTTTACTTAGACAGCTAGAACTAAACTGAAGTGGTGAGCCCCTGTATATATATATATATATGACTATGGAAAGTTCTAGAAAATTCTCGTAAGTTCTACAACATTCTAGAAAGTTCTTGAAAATTTCTGTAAGTCCGAGAAAATTCTCTATCAGCTACTCAGCACTGAATCTACCTGGAATGTTCTGGAAAATGTGTAAATTTGAAAATTTCTTACCCAGGTCACAAAAGCAAAGTTTGAAGAGAAAAATAGGGCTTTTCTATTTACTTTAAACAAAAGCAATTGGGAAATAACACTTTCTGTCTAGGAACAAGAAAAAGTAAACATTTTGTTACATAGTGTAACGAGAATGGAATAGAAGAATTAAGTCTTTCTTCAACTTGAAATTCCTGACTGAGCTTCGCGAGTTATGTTAAACAGTCATCCCACGTTCTTGTCTTCTATAAATTATCAGTCATCCCATGTCTTGTCCTCTATAGGTTATCAGTCATCACACGTTCTTGTCTTCTATAAGTTATCAGTCATCCCATGTCTTGTCCTCTATAAGTTATCAGTCATCCCACGTTCTTGTCTGCTATAAGTTATCAGTCATCCCACGTTCTTGTGTGCTATAAGTTATCAGTCATCCCATGTCTTGTCCTCTATAAGTTATCAGTCATCCCACGTTCTTGTCCTCTATAAGTTATCAGTCATCCCACGTTCTTGTCTGCTATAAGTTATCAGTCATCCCATGTCTTGTCCTCTATAGGTTATCAGTCATCACACGTTCTTGTGTGCTATAAGTTATCAGTCATCCCATGTCTTGTCCTCTATAAGTTATCAGTCATCCCACGTTCTTGTCCTCTATAAGTTATCAGTCATCCCACGTTCTTGTCTGCTATAAGTTATCAGTCATCCCATGTCTTGTCCTCTATAGGTTATCAGTCATCACACGTTCTTGTCTTCTATAAGTTATCAGTCATCCCACGTTCTTGTCTTCTATAAGTTATCAGTCATCCCACGTTCTTGTCTTCTATAAGTTATCAGTCATCCCATGTCTTGTCCTCTATAAGTTATCAGTCATCCCACGTTCTTGTCTGCTATAAGTTATCAGTCATCCCACGTTCTTGTGTGCTATAAGTTATCAGTCATCCCATGTCTTGTCCTCTATAAGTTATCAGTCATCCCACGTTCTTGTCCTCTATAAGTTATCAGTCATCCCACGTTCTTGTCTTCTATAAGTTATTTTTTCTCGCTTGGATCTCAATATGAAGAGTTCCAGTCGTCTAATAATTTTATATTTTTGTTCCACCTCTGAAATGCAAAATGTCAGCTTTTCAGTAATTTTGTATTCTGTTTAACTTTTTGTCTTCCTGTCTTTTTTTTAACTCATGCCTATATCTCTAAATTGAAAACTTTCTGGTGGATCTCACAAAGGCTGGACTCTGTCTTCCAGTATTTCTGTAATCTGTGGACCTTTCGATGAAGAATTTCTGTCTTTTATTATTGTTTTTTCCCCCGATAGTACAGCGGTAAGTCGACAGACTTACACGCTAAAATCAGGGGTTCGATTCCTCTCGTCGGGCTAAGCAGATAGCCCGATGTGACTTTGCTATAAGAAAACCACACACACTCACATTTCTTTATTCTCGCCTGGGTCTCAAAATTCAAGGGTTTCTGATGGGTTACACATTGAATTGGTTATATGTTCAGAAACTTTATAATGTGGTGGACTTCACCGTATAGAGCTTTAGTCTTCCAATAATTTTGTAATTAGGTAGAAATTATGATGGAATGTTTCTGTCTTCCTATAGTTCTGTGAACTTGTTCACTTTGCGATTGAAAGTTTCTGTCTTCCAGTTATTCTCTAACCTGAAGAACCCCGCGATTACTGTCTTTTAATAGTCGTGTGGGAAATCTGAAGAGGAGAGATGTACCTAATACTGAGATTTTGACAGATAAGGAAAAATTATGTTGAGTAATTAAGAATTAGTTAATAAAGAATAATAAGTAATTAATAGGAAGAAATATACACCCAGAAGCAACCGACTGATGTGAATATATTTATCAACGTGTTGGTATTACACATAGCATTAACAATAAAACAGTGAAATGGGTGTAATTTTAAAATTCTCTCACAGAGATATTAGAGGTTTTAGTTACTGGTATTGTTTCAAAAAACTTTTTAGAGGTTCTGCACTTCCATTTACTGTGGTATCATAAAACATTCAGAACATTTAGTGTTATTTTTCAAACTTTTGTAAGTTCCTTGTTGTATAACTTACAAAAAATAGTATATTCCTATCATTTAATTTTATTGTTTTTAACGTCACTCCAGGGTCATTTAACACTTGACTAAGCATGCGTACGTTGTCAAGACAACTAAGTATCGTTTTGGATTAATGGATATCCAATCTTCTGAGAAATACTTTTCTGACAAGCGGAAATAATGAAACAACGACCTTCATACGACCTTGCAAGGAGGCCTACCTTGTTCGACTATATTTGTCTTGACTCTCGTTTAAAAATTGCTGGGGTCACGTGACGAGCCTTGCTGAGATTAATTTGACGGTGTGAGTGAGCTTTACGTACAACGACATGCGCAGGACCAGTTTTTGAGACTGGTCTGTGTGATTCTTTCGTTTGCAGGTTAATAACCTATTCAAATATCAGCGCCTAACAACTGAAATGTATTTTTGCAGTTGCTGGTTTTATCTGAAAACAGTATCTATTTGCTCAACTTTCAAACTTTATACTTGTTGTTTTTACTTACAACCGTCAGCTCATAACTTTCAGAATTATCCAATTTGTCATTTCTGCATATATTATAAAATATAACACCTGTGTTTTTGAAAAACTTGGCTATGGTTACTACCTCTGATTCAGTATATCACTGTTTAGCTTCAGAAACTATTAACATGTCATCACATCTATTATCTCAAGACATCAGCAAATAGCTTCTGAAAATATTAAAATATCTTGCTATTTCTATTCCTGGCCAAATGGTTAAGGCACTCGACTCGTAATCCGAAGGTCCCGGACTCGAAGCCCCGTCACACTGAACATGTTCGCCCTTTCAGTCGTTGGGGCGTTATAAAGTTACAATTAATCCCACTATTCGTTGTTAAAGAGTAGTCCAAGAGTTAAAGGTGAGTGGTGATGACTAGCTGTCTTCTCTCTCGTCTTATACCGCCAAATTACGAACGGCTAGTGCAGGCAACCCTCGTGTAGCTTTAGTCAAAATTTATAAACCAAACCAATTTATATCCCAAGATATAATTATATATTTCCTGAAACTATCAATATATCTTACTACTTCTATCTCAAGAGATCAGGTTCTGGCTTCTGAAAATATTAATATGTATTTACTATTTCTATTCCGAAGACATTAGAGCCCAGAATTTGAAACAGTAAATATGTTACAACTTCTATTCGCAGGCACTCCCGTCTAACTTATCAAACTATTAATACGTCGTTAATACTTGTATCTCAGAGATTAGTGTTTAGCTTATCAAACTATTAATATGTCGTTAATACTTTTATCTCAGAGATTAGTGTTTAGCTTATCAAACTATTAATATGTCGTTAATACTTTTATCTCAGAGATTAGTGTTTAGCTTATCAATCTATTAATATGCCGTTAATACTTTTATCTCAGAGATTAGTGTTTAGCTTATCAAACTATTAATATGTCGTTAATACTTTTATCTCAGAGATTAGTGTTTAGCTTATCAAACTATTAATATGCCGTTAATACTTTTATCTCAGAGATTAGTGTTTAGCTTATCAAACTATTAATATGCAGTTGATACTTTTATCTCAGAGATTAGTGTTTAGCTTATCAAACTATTAATATGTTATTAATATTTTATTCTTAAGAGATTAGTGTCTAGTCCCTGAAACTATTAACATGACATTATTACTTCTATTCCCAGATATCAACGTCGAGCTTCCGAAACTATGAATATATTGTCACTACTTCTATCACTTACACATTAGCGTTTAAATCCTGAAACAGTTAATATGCAGTTACCATTGGGAATAGTCCAAGATATCAGTATCTAAATAACAAAACTAAAAACATGTCGTTACTTCTATCTCAGTACATTATCGTCCAACCTCTCAAACTATTAATGTATAGTTGCTAGTTTTATTTCATACATCAGCGTCTAGTTTCTGGTCTAGTTTCTGGAACGAGTAATATATTGTCACTACTTCTATTTCCATGACATTGCTGTATGGATTCTGAAACTGTTAATAGCCATTACTGCTTCTATTCCAAGACATCAGCATCTAACTTCTGAAACTATTAATGTATATTTACTACTTGTATTTCAACCCATCATCCTCTAACTTCTGAAACTATTAATGTATATTTTACTACTTGTATTTCAACCCATCATCCTCTAACTTCTGAAACTATTAATGTATATTTACTACTTGTATTTCAACCCATCATCCTCTAAGTTCTGAAACTATTAATGTATATTTACTACTTGTATTTCAACCCATCATCCTCTAACTTCTGAAACTATTAATGTATATTTACTACTTGTATTTTAACCCATCATCCTCTAACTTCTGAAACTATTAATGTATATTTACTACTTGTATTTCAACCCATCATCCTCTAAGTTCTGAAACTATTAATGTATATTTACTACTTGTATTTCAACCCATCATCCTCTAACTTCTGAAACTATTAATGTATATTTACTACTTGTATTTTAATCCATCATCCTCTAACTTCTGAAACTATTAATGTATATTTACTACTTGTATTTCAACCCATCATCCTCTAACTTCTGAAACTATTAATGTATATTTACTACTTGTATTTCAACCCATCATACTCTAAGTTCTGAAATTACTAATGTATATTTACTACTTGTATCTTAACCCATCATCCTCTAAGTTCTGAAACTACTAATATCCACTGCTGCCTTTCGAAGACTGACATGACAATATATTTATACGTGTGTTTGTCCATGAAACTTGGATTACAGAAGCGTGCTGTTGTGGAGGCCACAATGTGACAATAACTTCATGATTCAGGGCTAGTCACTCAGGATATTAAAGTAATTCTGGTAAAGTTCATTAATCTGATTTAGGATAGACAGTTTGTTGTGAGACTAAGTCTACAATAACAAGGTTTAGTCATTCCATTCAGTATTTTATTGAAGGGTAAGGTCATAATAACATATTTCTGTAATGTAATCCAACATTTTCTTATGGAGATTTAAAGCCATACCGTAAAACTCCTATAATGTTCTTCAGAATACTTATGGGAGTTTGAGGCCATACTAAGAAATTTTATGATCTCAGTCAGGGTATTCTGCTGAAGGGCTATTTAAAGCTCGATAAAGTAATTCAGAACAAATCTGAAAATTTGAGGTCTTAATAACATCTGCCATAGCTTTTGCAGTAAGTCGTTTTTCAAGAAACAGATGTTCTTCTTAAGCTATGAAGCAAGCGCTTTTATTTCCATCCGTCCAAAGGTGTAAATCTGGTGAAAGCGAGATGTATCATTCTTAGTGACGTCATTTCCTGTACATGCAATTTGAACATCTGATAAAGGTAAACCTGTTTATGAACAGATATTTTTTTATCGTGGCTCAAGGATCACAACAAGAGGTCATTGATGAAAATGTCGTGTCACTATCGTCATTATAGCGTAATATAAAGTAATTTTTTCGAGGGATAAATTGAGGTAAAGGTTACATATTTTTTTGTTATTCATTTTTTAGCATCTTTTCATGAGTTGGTTGTGTTAACTTATGAACCAGCTTTCTTTATTTTGCGAGTTTTAATAAGTTTTTTGTGATGTTTCATGTAGTGTGTTTACATATAGTAACTTTTGTTTTTGACGTGATTTTATATTATCCCAGGAACAATTATTTGCAGTCAAATTTTGAACTTTATCAACATATTTGATAAAACTGGAAACTTTAAAACCTAAAAGAGAGTACTAGTAGTTTTCTATTATCGTACCTATATTTTCATAACACGAAATAGAATTTTTTAAGATTGAACTTGTAATTTTCTAATCTTTGCTCTCATCGGTGACGGAAAAGTATTCATTACTGTTGCCTTAATGACATTTCTAAGATATTTAAAGTACTTATTGCATGCAGTAAACAGTGCGTAGGAAGCTTTAGGGGGGTTCCGTTTTTTAAACTGTGTAAGAAGAATGCAAAAAAATTGGGAAAATTTATTATCAGGAAAAGCAGGATAATATATAAAGGTCAATCCATAACTAGAGGTTTTTATATATTGTCCACAATTTAATATGTTGTGAATGTGTTTTCACATCGCATGGATTCGAACGTAATTCTCCAACCTCTTCATAAAAATGGAGAACAGTCATCTGACTAACAAATATTTTAGACTAATAAACATACCCAACTGATTAACTAATAAATAATTAACTAATTGACACATTTTTTTTCCTTCTCAAATTTTGAATAGATTGTCAGACACTGAACTTCGAGCGTTTCACATGACATTAAATCTCACTTTAGCAAAAATTAATAGAAAAGTCTAATTAATAATAATAAACTATATTTTACAAAAAGAGTTGTTGTTTTGAATTAAGCACAAAGTTACACAATGGGTTATCATTGCTCTGCCCACCACGGGTATCGAAACCCAGTTTGGTAGCGTTGTAAGTTTGCAGACACACCGCTGAGTCACTGGAGGGCTACAAAAAGAGAGACGTGTGGATAACAACAACACATTATAACCGACGTTTTATTCCATATAAAAGTGAAGACTATTTAAGAATGGTGTTGTTATTGACGTCATTTCTTTCTTTGGAGAAATTGACGATATAAATTCTTCAGCAGTATTGCAGTTGTTTGTAAAGTAATAAAAGTAGCAGGTGTCTAGTTCGTTGTTACCACATAAACACTGAGGCAACAACCTTTAATTTCACGAAAATTAAGATGTTTTTATTATAAGTTTAATTTTTTTTTGTCTGACGTCTCCAACAGACACTATAGAGACAGCTGTTAACGGTTGACGCCTGTCATAAAAGAGGCTTAGCCTATACATTGAACCAGCTTTTCTTGGATTAAAGTGTCTTACAGAAATACTTACTTAATACGTCACCACTCACTGTGCCAGGTGTATTTCAGGGTTAATAATATCATAAGATTAACGTAGTTAATCATAAAATATTTTCTCAACCCAAACGAGCCGTTTTGCGTATATGTTGTGAGCATTGTTCGCAAAACAAAGTCTAAAATACGTATCTATATAATGGCATAGCTTACGGTAACTTGTTTTATGTTGAAGAGCGAACAACGTTTCGACCTTCATCGGTCATCGTCAGGTTCACAAAGAAAGAGGTAACTAACCGGAAGCTGACCACATGTTTGGAAGGGGTTGTGTAACTGAGTGTCGGAATGTAAAGGGCGGTGTTAGATGTTTGAATATACAATTTTATTTTATTATATTAATATAGGTATAAAGGCGTTCCTTTATATTGGTTTATTTTGGGTTTACGTTATTGTATAAGTAAGGCTCTTGTTCGCTCTTCTACATAAAATATTTTCTGAACCCAAAAGAGCCATTTTTGCGTATATATTTCTCTACAAGTGATTTTCTCGATATCACTGAATGCTCACAACACGTCATTTTAGCTACGTCAGAGTGAAAATAAACGTTTTGAGGATCATACTTTAAGCATCATAGATTAGATAGCACTCAAACAGCAAATTATAAAACTGAATATTTTAACATGTTCTTTTGTTTCCGGTGCTTCATAACATTAATATTTTAAAAGCACTCAGTAATGTACACACTGTCTTTTACAATAATTACAAAATTTCATTTCAACAAGTTGTTTTTCTTTATCAATACCGTAAAGTAAGTTAAATCTGGTTTGAAAGTTAACACTCTTTGTGTCTAATAGAGAACTTAATTTATTGAAACTGATATACTGTGTTGGAATAATAAAAAGAGGTTTCGTACTTTATATTACAAACTTTGATAATGAAACAATAAATAGAAATTATGTTTTGTATTTCTACATGTTTTTAATTTCCCTCGTGTCTTGCTTATTAGATGAAAACTTAATCAGTGATGACGAGAAAACACTTGTAGAGAAAATTATATATATTTAAAAACGGATGGTATGAGCAGAGAAAGCAGACAGACGATCCAGTTCCCAGGTGGTGACATACCAAAATTAAATATTGGGTGTGTGTGTTTTCTTAGTATCTGCTGAGTCCACCGAGGGAATTATATATTTGTATACAAAGAAGTTACTTAAATAATCATATAAAACGGTAAGATAATAATCGTTTTTTTTTTACTTTTGCAAACAAATAAAAGTCCCATTTACTAGAATGATTATTTGGGTAATGTAGTCAGTGAGATAAGACGAGTACGACATTTTAAAGTGTTTTTTTTTTTCGACCATCCAACGGCTCGCACTAGAATTATATTACGAAATAATTTTTACGTCTGCAAACATTTTAAAAGTTTCACTTCACTATAATATGTGTTGTAGAGTTTGCTGTTGTTCAGCCGGTTATTTTAAATTATTCGGTAAAAAAAATTTGGCTGTTCTTAAGTGCAAAGCTACACAATGAGCTATCTGTGTCTGTTCACTATGGGTAACGAAACCTAATTTTTAGCGTCCTAAGCCTGTAGACCTGCTACTGAGCCATTGGGAGGATAAAAAGAACGTAGTAAAAATCAGTCTACTTGATAATAAAATAAATATTTCATTTCGTGAATTTCAAATTTCACGTTTAGCATTACGAACACACACTGATAGGCTTATTTCTTTTTGGGAATTTCGCGCAAAGCTACACGAGGTTTAGCTGTGCTAGCCGTCCTTAACTTAGAACTGTAAGACAAGAAGGAAGGCAGCTAGTCATCATCACCCACCACCAGCTCTTGAGCTACTCTTTTACCGACTAATAGTGGGGTTAAGTGTCACATTATAACTTCCCCACGGTTAAAAGGGTGAACATGTTTGGTTTGATGGGGATTCGAAGCCACGACCCTCAGTCAAGCGTCCTAAATCACCTGGCCATGCCGGGTCCTGATAGGCTAACTTTACAAGTAAACAACATCTAAACAGAATGTCCACATTAACTAACTAACTAACTCCTTTTTGTATATGGATTAAATTATTTCTACGTTTTTAGTTCTGGTCATAATAAGGTAATAACTAAAGTATCTATCTATATCAAGTTCCATGCATATTGTGAGTTATGAGCCTCAGATTTAGTATAATAATGAATAATAAATTAGATGTACTTGCGCATGTTCCCCGAAAGTTTTCTGTTTCAAGAATAAATGAAACCAAAATTAACAGTAACGACTACTTTTTACTTTTACATTTTATATGTCATAATCTGTTGTAGTTTACAAAGTGCGTAATTGCTACGTTAAGCGTCTCTTATGTGACGTGATTTTAGTGTCTTCTGACTGACTGACAGACAATACAATACTGTAAAGTGGTTGGAGTGGTTAAAACAGGAGATACCTCCAAGCGGCCTTCGGCCTCCTTGTGGGGAAAGTAACATATACACTGATGTGATTTATTCTTTCCAGCCACGTTAATAAATAAACTCTCCTGTACCGGATGACTGTGCGATTCGTGACCAAGATGTTGAAATATCTGAAACCTCGTTTACCGTAATAACTCATAAAGACACGATACTAACGTAATTTGTTTTAGACCTCAGACAAGGGGACTTGAATATAAAATCACCGAAACACTATTTTCAGTTGATTCATTATAAATGTCTATACAATGAATTACACATCACGTTGGTTGCATTAAAAATGAATTCAACAATAGAATTGTTGATGCGACAACTGAATATTTATGAACTTAAACATGGGTTCAGTTCAAAGTGTTTCTTTCTTTTGAAGCTCTCAAATACACGGTAAAACGAACTCTAACTTGTGGAACAACAAAAGATTATACAAACATTGTGAAAGCATTGTATAGATGTGAGAAGATTCTACAGACGTTGTGATGACATTGTAAAAAACTATGAGAACGTTGTACATACATAGTGAGAACATTATACATAGGTCGTGAGGACATTTTATAAATATTATGAGAAAGCTGTACGAATATTGTGAATACTTTATAACAAGTTGCGAAAACGTTTATACAGACATTACATTGTACGGATGTTGAGAGAAACTGTTAGCTGGAAATTGTAATGTAAGAGGCAAATTCAATAAAGATTTTTATAAGTGAAATGTACAATGCTTTCCAAATCAAGTGGGATTTTTATACACAAAGAAGATGACATACGGAAACAACGTGCATACACACGTTAGTGACTTTATTTGTCCTTATCAAGGTGATGTCTGTTGTGTCTCTGGAATAAGAAATCACGAACAATTATATTCAGGAAAATGATGTATCGGGCACCACCACGTGTCTTTAAACAGCTCACATGATGACGTCATTTGGATAACTGTTTGTTTGTTATGAATTTTGAGCATATTTCGAGCCATCCATAATTTAACAGTGAAAGACGAAAAAAGAAGATAACTAGTTATTACCACCCACTGTCAGCTCTTGGACTAAACTTTTACCAACGAATAAACAAACAAACAAAAGTACTGACAGTTGTTTCGGTTTGATTCTCTATCCTCTAAGGAAACAGAGATAACCGGGGATGCTCAGAAAATATCTTACTCTTCACCAAACTTCTGATTTAAGAATTAGATCAAGAGACCAGAGAAAGAAAAAAGAATATATTTGTGTTAATAAAATAAAATAATAATCTTGCTGAGAATAATGATATTAAAGTCAAAATAGTGAGCAGGCAAAAATAAGTGAAAAATGAACAACAAGCACCCGATATGCGTGGATATCACAAAATCAACGGCCGATATATGACTTAGGGTCATTCAGAGCAGCGGGACGGATCTGTAAATTTAAAAGCCTTAAAATTTGCTGTGGAGGGGGGGGGGAGGGAATGGGAGTACCCCGAGAAAATCCACTTTCACGAATAGTGGGACTGACAACCAATTTATAACGTCCCTACGGCTGAAAGGGCGAGAATGTTACTTCAACGTAAGGTACATCAAGAGGTCATAATTTTAACAACTTTTGTACTAATGAGTTATTAAATATTGTTAACAAGACTGTGTGGTCTAACATAAAACTATATAATTCTTTATTAAATCCCAGGTTTATACACTCCCTAATGTTTACACACAACTCTTTATTAAAACTCAGGTTTATACACTTTTGAATTTTTACATATAATTCTTTATTAAAATTTAGGTTCATACAATTCTGAATTTTTACGCACAATTCTTTATTAAAATTTAGGTTCATACATTTTTGAATTTTTACATATAATTCTTTATTAAAATTTAGGTTTATATACTTCTGAATTTTTACATATAATTCTTTATTAAAATTTAGGTTTATACACTTCTGAATTTTTACACATAATTCTTTGTTAAATCTCAGGTTTATAACTTCTGAATTTATGCATTAAAGTCTGAGTATATGCGTATATGTCCTTAAATTTTCGCGTATAGCTGATGGTTAAAACGTGGTTTTTATGTAATTCTGAATTTTCGCGTATAGCTGTTCCCTAAAACTCGGTTTTTATTCACTTCTGAATTTTCGCGTATAGCTGAAAGTTAAAACTCGGTTTTTATTCACTTCTGAATTTTCACATACAGCTGGAAGTTAAAACTCGAGTTTTGTATATTCTTGAATTTTCCCGTATAATTGACAGCTTTAACATGGGTTTTTATATCTCTGAATTTTCACTTGTACCTGTTTGTTAATCCTAGATCTTATATTCCCCTGAATTGTTACGTATAGTTGATATTTTCTGATTAATAGTGCCTGAGATCGGTGGAAACGCAGTTCTAAGTAAAACTGAATGGTATCAACTGGAAAGATATAAACCGGAAAGAAAGATGACAATGTGAAGATAATATTTACTTTAGATAAAACAATGTTCACACTTATTTAAATCAATCGACACCACAGAAAACTGTGTATCAAACACCGGAATCAGAAACCTCTGATAATTTGAAAAGTTTCCCACGGTATTTATTTCTGGCAAGAGACGTTATGGAAGACAAATATGAGATTTTACGAAAATTAGGCTTAAATTGTTGGTGTTCCTGCATTTTCCTCAAGATCAGATTAGTAATCAATAATATGTTACTTCGTTTTCCCAGCAGTTTTTGAAAAGACCAGCTGAGCTTTATTTTTATAGTTAGAGCAAAAACCACTTCTTCTATAATTATCTTTACCAAAACGATTAGTTTAGGATGACAATATACTTGAACCAAATAGCAGCCAAGCAGTTATAAAAATAAGGTAACCTATAAACCAACGCTAATAAAGACACATCTTACAACAAGACACTATTAGTCTGAATACGATTTAATTTCTTAAAATTTCTAAAATACTTACGAAGTAGAAAAAATACACAAATAAACCTGAAATAAAAACAGATTAAATGAAATGTGGATGGTATTGTGTCTTCACAAGGTAGATTCAGTTTAAAGCTGACACCTTTAAGTCCACACGAACCATGAAGAATTCTTCCAGTGAACAAACCCTAACCGCTCTCTTCTTTGTGGAGTTGACACGCCAACTACAAAAATCACAAAGAAACTTTAATACAAGATAACAAGCAGAGATTACCGTTGAATAACGCACATGAATAACAACCACATTTTTGTTTACCTAGGATTACAATGTAAATCGAGGCCAATGTTTGGAAGAGTTGTCTTCTAAAGAAACAAATTCTCTTCCTGCTAACATCTTTCTTTTGTTCTTTGTTTATTTACCAAAAATACCTTCTTTAACGCTAGAAATATCAACAAGACCCATTTAAAACCCAATGTTTTTAAATACATTTTTCTAAGCTATATATGCACCAAATTTCTTGTGGGCTCACGACTTTGTTGGATACACCAGGCTTTGAAACAAATGAGTCACATAAAAGCGCAAACAAACATACCACATATACTGGAATAAAGTTCTCTAACTTGGGGCTGTTTACACATAAAATTAATAATTTTACTCAAACTTTGGTTAGTTCTTTTATGGAGTTAAAGTCAAAATATGAAATTACCCCAGACGTATCCCACTGGTCTTGAAATATTGGTCATATTTATTGTTCACTGAGTGCAGGCTAAATTTAAGAAAAACAGTTCACAATGAACAAGAATAAACAGTGATGTCGAGAAACCCACTTGTGTGAACAATAATAAAGTAAGACAGACGTTTGACATTCTTGATATTCCAATATACTCTTGTCAACAATAACGAAAGATTTTTGAAAGAAAATTTATGGATAATTTAAATAAATGAATATCGACTAAAAGAAAAATTTGTCGAGATAATTGCTTGATTTGGAAATAAGGCAAGATTGTTACTCATATAATAAACTGTTTGATACAATGTTTCAATCCCTTTAACATGGGAACTAATTATAGGATCACTCTTTAGGACGAAGACAATGGCTTTTCTGGAAAGGTAGAAACTTTGCTCTGGACTGTATTCAAATTCACTCTCTGCTAGAACATCTTATGATTCCATAAGACTTAAATTCCATATTCTTAAATTTAAAATGTTACTGCCTTAATATTTTCCAAGTATAATATGGCTGTTTATAATACTAATAGTGATTGTAGACTATCATGCTGGAAGCGGTGGTGTGAGGTCTTTATGGACTGACAGTCTGGGGAAAAAAAGCAAGTTATTCTAACAATAATATATTGTCATCATTTCAGTGATGGAAGACTGTCACGGTTGTACCAGTAGTGTGGTTTCTTGGGAGAGTAACATTGAAATGCCAAAGATGCTAGTAATAATATATTGTCATAATGTCAGTTATGGCCGATTCTCATCATGGTAGTCGTAACAGTCTTTGTGAAGTTACATTGCAATGTTAATGGTAGCACTAATATGTATGGGCCGAATTATATACAGTATATATATACGATGTTTTGGTAACAAATTTAAAAATTAAACAAACAACACACAGTCCACTTGTTTCAAAATAATATATAAAACAAGCCAATCATATAAACAAATGTTTGTTACACTTCTGGTTATTACAGTAGTATCCACAGCTTTAATAATTGTCTCTTTTCCATCAAAGTACACACAGGCTAGTAAAATTACCTTAGAACACAATTCATAAGAGAAATTATTTATCCTCTACTTCGTTATTACAATTCACTCTGTAATAAGTTTACTTTAGAAATCGCCACTATATACTCTTTATAGCTAAACTCGTAATCATGTACAGTCAGCTCTAATGAACTATACGTATATATCTCAAACTAAATTTTGGACACATATTTATTGCTTTACAGAGGCCTAGAACGTTTCACATACTACAAGATATTATGATGCAATAATACTGAATTAAAACAATGAGAAAAACTTACGATGTTCTAGTAACATGATGCAAAAATATAACAATCACCAATTCATACCTAGTACACTACACACAATATGATTCGTGAATACTTACATAAAGAAACTTGCAATAAACTATCACTTCTAAAAATAACTAAGTTTAACACTCACATAACAAAAACTATCTAAATCATAATACTCTTCTTAAACTGAAACACTCATACGTATCTAACAAATATATTTTCACCATATCTTTCGCAGTAGACTGTCACGGTTGTAGCAAAAGTACAAAGTCTTGATGAAATGATGCTCTAATGTCAGTATCAATCTTATGAGATATTTTATTTGTCTAAAAACTATGAAACTTCCAGCAAATCAAAGACACAACCTGTCTTCTCGAAATCTTAGTTTAAAAGAGCGTGGTAGCTCTTTCACAGATTCAAATGGCTGAGAAAACCACGAGAGGACATTCTAAGCTGTTGATTGGTTATTCAAATGTAATATATTGAAATAAGTGTCCACTGGAGGACATTCTAAGCTGTTGATTGGTTATTCAAATGTAATATATTGAAATAAGTGTCCACTAGAGGACATTCTAAGCTGTTGATTGGTTATTCAAATGTAATATATTGAAATAAGTGTATACAAGGGAGTGTTTCGAAAAATGGAAAAAGGTGAACGGGGCCATAGTGTTTGATTCAGTACATTGACCACATCTCTTTAAAATAAAAATATATGAGGTATCTATTTTATATTATAGCTTGTCAATATTGATAATATTTGTTCCTTTTTTGTACGAAACTAATAGACTTATTATTTTGGCTTAATAAAAATCCAATTTTAATTAGTGGTGCGTTTAACATACCAAAAACTCACAAAAATTTATATTTAGGTGGGTTCTTTTTAATATTTACTATCAAATTAAGAAATTAACTCATATATATTGTTAAAGTTTGAATTATAATCAACAATTTGATTCCAAACTTATTGACGTAAAGTCATAAAACAGTAGTTCAATAACATTTTGAATGCAAGTCAATAAACGCGATGATACAGGTTAATCAGTCAGAACAGATTGAAGTGTTTGATTCTACCGTGATTCAGTTATTATACAAATCCATTTGAATAAGTTCCGATATTAGTAATTTATTTATTGGAGTTCACATTCTAAGTATTTTAGCCTTAAGTTAACGTTATCCGCTCTCTAGTTAACATCCTAATTAAAACATAGAAAAAAAACAATATACTATTATCGTGTTTCACTATTACTTGCTAATCTTTCACTGTTATGTCTTTCTGTTATAGCGTGTTTCAGTTGTGATAATGTATACCTTTGTCTTATTTTCCTTACAACACATTCGTTATTCGTTCATTATTTTTATGGTGTCAAACTGTTACTTACATATTTTTATTACAATATTACGCTATTACTTGTTCTTGTTATAGTGTTTCATTGTTATTTGCTTATTACTTTTACATTTCACTGTTATTCGTCTGTTTTTATTACAAAGGCTAGCTCTAATTGTTGAACCACACTTGAAGCTCAGTTCTTACAGTGTATCAAAGTTCTGTACCAAGATGAAATTGGTTCTTTTAATCCAATACATAATTTTGTAACACAACATAGTTTGTAATAAGTTTCTGAATTAATATTTGTAAATCTTCATTGGGATTCAGGCTTCATTCTGTATATAGGTACGCTCGGTAGAAGCGATAAAGATATTTTATCTAAAAACTAATGCTAAATAATGTTTTAACCAGAGTAAGATAGAAGTCTAGGAAATAAATGGTCAGTGAATGTAGGATTTTCACGCACAATAATTTACCGTTGAGGACATAACAAGAACGTGTATGTCTACCACATAACGAGCGGTGTGGAGACTGTAGAGCTACCTCTGTCTCCACATAACGAGTGTTGTGGAGACTGTAGAGCTAGCTCTGTCTCCACATAACGAGCGGTGTGGAGAGTGTAGAGCTAGCTCTGTCTCCACATAACGAGCGGTGTGGAGAGTGTAGAGCTACCTCTGTCTCCACATAAGGAGCGGTGTGGAGAGTGTAGAGCTACCTCTGTCTCCACATAACGAGTGGTGTGGAGCGGTGTGGAGAGTGTAGAGCTACCTCTGTCTCTACATAAGGAGCGGTGTGGAGAATGTAAAGCTACCTCTGTCTCCACATAACGAGCGGTGTGGAGAGACCTCTGTCTCTACATAAGGAGCGGTGTGGAGAGCTACCTCTGTCTCCACATAACGAGTGGTGTGGAGACTGTAGAGCTTCCTCTGTCTGTACGTAACGAGTGGTGTGGAGAGTGTAGACCTAGCTCTGTCTGTACATAACCAGTAGTGTGGAGAGTGTAGACCTACCTCTGTACCCACATAACGAGTGGTGTGGAGCGTGTAGAGCTACCTCTGTCTCCACATAACGAGTGGTGTGGAGAGTGTAGACATAGCTCTGTCTGTACATAAGGAGCGGTGTGGAGACTGTAGAGCTAGCTCTGTCTCCACATAACGAGTGGTGTGGAGAGTGTAGAGCTAGCTCTGTCTGTACATAACGAAAGGGGTGGAGAGTGTAGAGCTAGCTCTGTCTCCACATAACGAGTTGCGTGGAGAGTGTAGAGCTAGCTCTGTCTCCACATAACGAGTTGCGTGGAGAGTGTAGAGCTAGCTCTGTCTCCACGTAAGGAGCGTGTGGAGAGTGTAGAGCTTGCTCTGTCTTTACATAACGAGTGGTGTGGAGAGTGTAGAGGTAGCTTTGTCTCCACATAACGAGTGGTGTGGAGAGTGGAGAGCTAGCTCTGTCTGTACATAACGAGTGGTGTGGAGAGTGTAGAGCTAGCTCTGTCTCCACATAAGGAGTGGTGTGGAGAGTGTAGAGCTAGCTCTGTCTGTACATAACAAGTGGTGTGGAGAGTGTAGAGCTAACTCTGTCTCCACATAAGGGGCGGTGTGGAGAGTGTAGAGCTAGCTCTGTCTCCACATAACGAGTTGTGTGGAGAGTGGAGAGCTAGCTCTGTCTCCACATAACGAGTTGTGTGGAGAGTGTAGAGCTAGCTCTGTCTCCACATAACGAGTTGTGTGGAGAGTGTAGAGCTAGCTCTGTCTCCACATAACGAGTGGTGTGAAGAGTGTAGAGCTTGCTCTGTATCCACATAACGAGTGGTGTAAGAGTGTAGAGCTAGCTCTGTCTCCACATAACGAGTGGTGTGAAGAATGTAGAGCTAGCTCTGTCTCCACATAAGGAGCGGTGTGGAGAGTGTAGAGCTAGCTCTGTCTGTACATAACAAGTGGTGTGGAGAGTGTAGAGCTAGCTCTGTTTACCATATAACGAGTGGTGTGGAGAGTGTAGAGCTAGCTCTGTCTCCACATAACGAGAGGTGTGGAGAGTGGAGAGCTAGCTTTCTCTGTACATAACAAGTGGTGTGGAGCGTGTAGAGCTAGCTCTGTTTCCACATAACGAGTGGTGTGAAAAGTGTAGAGCTAGCTCTGTCTCCACATAACGAGTGGTGTGAAGAATGTAGAGCTAGCTCTGTCTGTACATAAGGAGCGGTGTGGAGAGTGTAGAGCTAGCTCTGTCTGTACATAACAAGTGGTGTGGAGAGTGTAGAGCTAGCACTGTCTCCACATAACGAGTGGTGTGGACAGTGCAGAGCTAGCTCTGTTTACCATATAACGAGTGGTGTGGAGAGTGTAGAGCTAGCTCTGTCTGTACATAACGAGTGGTGTGGAGAGTGTAGAGCTAGCTCTGTCTCCACATAACCAGTAGTGTGGAGAGTGTAGACCTACCTCTGTACCCACATAACGAGTGGTGTGGAGCGTGTAGAGCTACCTCTGTCTCCACATAACGAGTGGTGTGGAGAGTGTAGAGCTAGCTCTGTCTCCACATAACCAGTAGTGTGGAGAGTGTAGACCTACCTCTGTACCCACATAACGAGTGGTGTGGAGCGTGTAGAGCTACCTCTGTCTCCACATAACGAGTGGTGTGGAGAGTGTAGACCTAGCTCTGTCTGTACATAAGGAGCGGTGTGGAGACTGTAGAGCTAGCTCTGTCTGTACATAACAAGTGGTGTGGAGAGTGTAGAGCTAGCTCTGTTTACCATATAACGAGTGGTGTGGAGAGTGTAGAGCTAGCTCTGTCTCCACATAACGAGAGGTGTGGAGAGTGGAGAGCTAGCTTTCTCTGTACATAACAAGTGGTGTGGAGCGTGTAGAGCTAGCTCTGTCTCCACATAACGAGTGGTGTGAAAAGTGTAGAGCTAGCTCTGTCTCCACATAACGAGTGGTGTGGACAGTGCAGAGCTAGCTCTGTTTACCATATAACCAGTGGTGTGGAGAGTGTAGAGCTAGCTCTGTCTGTACATAACGAGTGGTGTGGAGAGTGTAGAGCTAGCTCTGTCTCCACATAACCAGTAGTGTGGAGAGTGTAGACCTACCTCTGTACCCACATAACGAGTGGTGTGGAGCGTGTAGAGCTACCTCTGTCTCCACATAACGAGTGGTGTGGAGAGTGTAGAGCTAGCTCTGTCTCCACATAACCAGTAGTGTGGAGTGTAGACCTACCTCTGTACCCACATAACGAGTGGTGTGGAGCGTGTAGAGCTACCTCTGTCTCCACATAACGAGTGGTGTGGAGAGTGTAGACCTAGCTCTGTCTGTACATAAGGAGCGGTGTGGAGACTGTAGAGCTAGCTCTGTCTCCACATAACGAGTGGTGTGGAGAGTGTAGAGCTAGCTCTGTCTGTACATAACGAAAGGTGTGGAGAGTGTAGAGCTAGCTCTGTCTCCACATAACGAATTGTGTGGAGAGTGTAGAGCTAGCTCTGTCTCCACATAACGAGTTGCGTGGAGAGTGTAGAGCTAGCTCTGTCTCCACATAACGAGTTGCGTGGAGAGTGTAGAGCTAGCTCTGTCTCCACATAACGAGTTGTGTGGAGAGTGTAGAGCTAGCTCTGTCTCCACGTAAGGAGCGGTGTGGAGAGTGTAGAGCTTGCTCTGTCTTTACATAACGAGTGGTGTGGAGAGTGTAGAGGTAGCTTTGTCTCCACATAACGAGTGGTGTGGAGAGTGGAGAGCTAGCTCTGTCTGTACATAACGAGCGGTGTGGAGAGTGTAGAGCTACCTCTGTCTCCACATAAGGAGCGGTGTGGAGAATGTAGAGCTACCTCTGTCTCCACATAACGAGTGGTGTGGAGCGTGTAGAGCTACCTCTGTCTCTACATAAGGAGCGGTGTGGAGAATGTAAAGCTACCTCTGTCTCCACATAACGAGCGGTGTGGAGAGTGTAGAGCTACCTCTGTCTCCACATAACGAGTGGTGTGGAGACTGTAGAGCTTCCTCTGTCTGTACGTAACGAGTGGTGTGGAGAGTGTAGACCTAGCTCTGTCTGTACATAACCAGTAGTGTGGAGAGTGTAGACCTACCTCTGTACCCACATAACGAGTGGTGTGGAGCGTGTAGAGCTACCTCTGTCTCCACATAACGAGTGGTGTGGAGAGTGTAGACATAGCTCTGTCTGTACATAAGGAGCGGTGTGGAGACTGTAGAGCTAGCTCTGTCTCCACATAACGAGTGGTGTGGAGAGTGTAGAGCTAGCTCTGTCTGTACATAACGAAAGGGGTGGAGAGTGTAGAGCTAGCTCTGTCTCCACATAACGAGTTGCGTGGAGAGTGTAGAGCTAGCTCTGTCTCCACATAACGAGTTGCGTGGAGAGTGTAGAGCTAGCTCTGTCTCCACATAACGAGTTGTGTGGAGAGTGTAGAGCTAGCTCTGTCTCCACGTAAGGAGCGGTGTGGAGAGTGTAGAGCTTGCTCTGTCTTTACATAACGAGTGGTGTGGAGAGTGTAGAGGTAGCTTTGTCTCCACATAACGAGTGGTGTGGAGAGTGGAGAGCTAGCTCTGTCTGTACATAACGAGTGGTGTGGAGAGTGTAGAGCTAGCTCTGTCTCCACATAAGGAGTGGTGTGGAGAGTGTAGAGCTAGCTCTGTCTGTACATAACAAGTGGTGTGGAGAGTGTAGAGCTAACTCTGTCTCCACATAAGGGGCGGTGTGGAGAGTGTAGAGCTAGCTCTGTCTCCACATAACGAGTTGTGTGGAGAGTGGAGAGCTAGCTCTGTCTCCACATAACGAGTTGTGTGGAGAGTGTAGAGCTAGCTCTGTCTCCACATAACGAGTTGTGTGGAGAGTGTAGAGCTAGCTCTGTCTCCACATAACGAGTGGTGTGAAGAGTGTAGAGCTTGCTCTGTATCCACATAACGAGTGGTGTAAAGAGTGTAGAGCTAGCTCTGTCTCCACATAACGAGTGGTGTGAAGAATGTAGAGCTAGCTCTGTCTCCACATAAGGAGCGGTGTGGAGAGTGTAGAGCTAGCTCTGTCTGTACATAACAAGTGGTGTGGAGAGTGTAGAGCTAGCTCTGTTTACCATATAACGAGTGGTGTGGAGAGTGTAGAGCTAGCTCTGTCTCCACATAACGAGAGGTGTGGAGAGTGGAGAGCTAGCTTTCTCTGTACATAACAAGTGGTGTGGAGCGTGTAGAGCTAGCTCTGTTTCCACATAACGAGTGGTGTGAAAAGTGTAGAGCTAGCTCTGTCTCCACATAACGAGTGGTGTGAAGAATGTAGAGCTAGCTCTGTCTGTACATAAGGAGCGGTGTGGAGAGTGTAGAGCTAGCTCTGTCTGTACATAACAAGTGGTGTGGAGAGTGTAGAGCTAGCACTGTCTCCACATAACGAGTGGTGTGGACAGTGCAGAGCTAGCTCTGTTTACCATATAACGAGTGGTGTGGAGAGTGTAGAGCTAGCTCTGTCTGTACATAACGAGTGGTGTGGAGAGTGTAGAGCTAGCTCTGTCTCCACATAACCAGTAGTGTGGAGAGTGTAGACCTACCTCTGTTCCCACATAACGAGTGGTGTGGAGCGTGTAGAGCTACCTCTGTCTCCACATAACGAGTGGTGTGGAGAGTGTAGAGCTAGCTCTGTCTCCACATAACCAGTAGTGTGGAGAGTGGAGAGCTAGCTTTCTCTGTACATAACAAGTGGTGTGGAGCGTGTAGAGCTAGCTCTGTTTCCACATAACGAGTGGTGTGAAAAGTGTAGAGCTAGCTCTGTCTCCACATAACGAGTGGTGTGAAGAATGTAGAGCTAGCTCTGTCTGTACATAAGGAGCGGTGTGGAGAGTGTAGAGCTAGCTCTGTCTGTACATAACAAGTGGTGTGGAGAGTGTAGAGCTAGCACTGTCTCCACATAACGAGTGGTGTGGACAGTGCAGAGCTAGCTCTGTTTACCATATAACGAGTGGTGTGGAGAGTGTAGAGCTAGCTCTGTCTGTACATAACGAGTGGTGTGGAGAGTGTAGAGCTAGCTCTGTCTCCACATAACCAGTAGTGTGGAGAGTGTAGACCTACCTCTGTACCCACATAACGAGTGGTGTGGAGCGTGTAGAGCTACCTCTGTCTCCACATAACGAGTGGTGTGGAGAGTGTAGAGCTAGCTCTGTCTCCACATAACCAGTAGTGTGGAGAGTGTAGACCTACCTCTGTACCCACATAACGAGTGGTGTGGAGCGTGTAGAGCTACCTCTGTCTCCACATAACGAGTGGTGTGGAGAGTGTAGACCTAGCTCTGTCTGTACATAAGGAGCGGTGTGGAGACTGTAGAGCTAGCTCTGTCTCCACATAACGAGTGGTGTGGAGAGTGTAGAGCTAGCTCTGTCTGTACATAACGAAAGGTGTGGAGAGTGTAGAGCTAGCTCTGTCTCCACATAACGAATTGTGTGGAGAGTGTAGAGCTAGCTCTGTCTCCACATAACGAGTTGCGTGGAGAGTGTAGAGCTAGCTCTGTCTCCACATAACGAGTTGCGTGGAGAGTGTAGAGCTAGCTCTGTCTCCACATAACGAGTTGTGTGGAGAGTGTAGAGCTAGCTCTGTCTCCACGTAAGGAGCGGTGTGGAGAGTGTAGAGCTTGCTCTGTCTTTACATAACGAGTGGTGTGGAGAGTGTAGAGGTAGCTTTGTCTCCACATAACGAGTGGTGTGGAGAGTGGAGAGCTAGCTCTGTCTGTACATAACGAGTGGTGTGGAGAGTGTAGAGCTAGCTCTGTCTCCACATAAGGAGTGGTGTGGAGAGTGTAGAGCTAGCTCTGTCTGTACATAACAAGTGGTGTGGAGAGTGTAGAGCTAACTCTGTCTCCAGATAAGGAGCGGTGTGGAGAGTGTAGAGCTAGCTCTGTCTCCACATAACGAGTTGTGTGGAGAGTGGAGAGCTAGCTCTGTCTCCACATAACGAGTTGTGTGGAGAGTGTAGAGCTAGCTCTGTCTCCACATAACGAGTTGTGTGGAGAGTGTAGAGCTAGCTCTGTCTCCACATAACGAGTGGTGTGAAGAATGTAGAGCTAGCTCTGTCTGTACATAAGGAGCGGTGTGGAGAGTGTAGAGCTAGCTCTGTCTGTACATAACAAGTGGTGTGGAGAGTGTAGAGCTAGCTCTGTTTACCATATAACGAGTGGTGTGGAGAGTGTAGAGCTAGCTCTGTCTGTACATAACGAGTGGTGTGGAGAGTGTAGAGCTAACTCTGTCTCCACATAACGAGTGGTGTGGAGAGTGTAGAGCTAGCTTTCTCTGTACATAACAAGTGGTGTGGAGCGTGTAGAGCTAGCTCTGTCTCCACATAACGAGTGGTGTGAAGAGTGTAGAGCTAGCTCTGTCTCCACATAACGAGTGGTGTGAAGAATGTAGAGCTAGCTCTGTCTGTACATAAGGAGCGGTGTGGAGAGTGTAGAGCTAGCTCTGTCTGTACATAACAAGTGGTGTGGAGAGTGTAGAGCTAGCTCTGTCTCCACATAACGAGTGGTGTGGACAGTGCAGAGCTAGCTCTGTTTACCATATAACGAGTGGTGTGGAGAGTGTAGAGCTAGCTCTGTCTGTACATAACGAGTGGTGTGGAGAGTGTAGAGCTAGCTCTGTCTCCACATAACGAGTGGTGTGGACAGTGCAGAGCTAGCTCTGTTTACCATATAACGAGTGGTGTGGAGAGTGTAGAGCTAGCTCTGTTTACCACATAACGAGTGGTGTGGAGAGTGGAGAGCTAACTCTGTCTCCACATAACGAGTGGTGTGGAGAGTGTAGAGCTAGCTTTGTCTGTACATAACAAGTGGTGTGGAGCGTGTAGAGCTAGCTCTGTTTACCACATAACGAGTGGTGTGGAGAGTGTAGAGCTAGCTCTGTCTCCACATAACGAGTGGTGTGAAGAATGTAGAGCTAGCTCTGTCTGTACATAAGGAGCGGTGTGGAGAGTGTAGAGCTAGCTCTGTTTACCACATAACGAGTGGTGTGGAGAGTGTAGAGCTAGCTCTGTCTCCACATAACGAGTGGTGTGAAGAATGTAGAGCTAGCTCTGTCTGTACATAAGGAGCGGTGTGGAGAGTGGAGAGCTAGCTCTGTCTGTACATAACAAGTGGTGTGGAGAGTGTAGAGCTAGCTCTGTCTCCACATAACGAGTGGTGTGGACAGTGCAGAGCTAGCTCTGTTTACCATATAACGAGTGGTGTGGAGAGTGTAGAGCTAGCTCTGCTCACCACATAACGAGTGGTGTGGAGAGTGTAGAGCTAACTCTGTCTCCACATAACGAGTGGTGTGGAGAGTGTAGAGCTAGCTTTGTCTGTACCTAACAAGTGGTGTGGAGCGTGTAGAGCTAGCTCTGTCTCCACATAACGAGTGGTGTGAAGAGTGTAGAGCTAGCTCTGTCTTTACATAACGAGTGGTGTGGAGAGTGTAGAGCTAGCTCTGTTTACCACATAACGAGTGGTGTGGAGAGTGTAGAGCTAACTCTGTCTCCACATAACGAGTGGTGTGGAGAGTGTAGAGCTAGCTTTGTCTGTACATAACAAGTGGTGTGGAGCGTGTAGAGCTAGCTCTGTCTCCACATAACGAGTGGTGTGAAGAGTGTAGAGCTAGCTCTGTCTTTACATAACGAGTGGTGTGGAGAGTGTAGAGCTAGCTCTGTCTGTAAATTCTTTTCGTGTAATCTCTCTCACTTCTCTTCCTGCCTGTATTCAAACCTTTTTGAAGCATAGAAAATGCACATGCACGGATGAAGGGACAATTAAACAAAGTCGCAGACCGTCTTTAATGGGGCCGGATTGCGTGGTACCGGTTTCATCACAAACTACGCTCATCCGACCGTGCTGTTCATTTAACGATAAAACCTACAGAATCAGGTAAGTATAACATACTGACCTAGTTATCTTTGTACAAGTAAGTAAGGTCTTGAATGTTAGTCCTTCCACCAGGAGAGTTTTCCAAATTGTGACATGTACCCTAGTTTTAGTTTTATATCCCCTTTCTTTTATTTTTTTTGTGTATAAATATTTAGGTCTGATTGTTCCAGAGTATGAAATTCCAACTAAATGGTGGATCCAAGTGAGCAGAACGAGGAGATCGCCAGGTTCCTAAAAAAACTCATAAATTCTGGTTTGAATAAATTTTTTGTTAACATTTGTTTCAGAATGGTTACAGATATGTTGATCGTACTTAAATATTAAATATGGAGTAACCTAGCACTTGGTTACTTTCTGTATTTCTCTGTATTATCAAGAAAACTGGTCCGTCTTTTCACGATTTCAGGTTCTCTATAAGTGATCATTGAAAAATATAATATAACAAAAGTACAAAACCACACCGTGATTAGAAATGCTCAATGTAATGTAAACATTGAAAAATATAATATAACAAAAGTACAAAACCACACCGTGATTAGAAATGCTCAATGTAATGTAAACATTGAAAAATATAATATAACAAAAGTACAAAACCACACCGCGGTTAGAAATGCTCAATGTAATGTAAACATTGAAAAATATAATATAACAAAAGTACAAAACCACACCGCGGTTAGAAATGCTCAATGTAATGTAAACATTGAAAAATATAATATAACAAAAGTACAAAACCACACCGCGGTTAGAAATGTTCAATGTAATGTAAACATTGAAAATATAATATAACAAAGTACAAAACCACACCGTGGTTAGAAATGCTCAATGTAATGTAAACATTGAAAAATATAATATAACAAAAGTACAAAACCACACCGCGGTTAGAAATGCTCAATGTAATGTAAACATTGAAAATATAATATAACAAAAGTACAAAACCACACCGCGGTTAGAAATGCTCAATGTAATGTAAACATTGAAAAATATAATATAACAAAAGTACAAAACCACACCGTGGTTAGAAATGCTCAATGTAATGTAAACATTGAAAAATATAATATAACAAAAGTACAAAACCACACCGCGGTTCGAAATGCTCAATGTAATGTAAACATTGAAAAATATAATATAACAAAAGTACAAAACCACACCGCGGTTAGAAATGCTCAATGTAATGTAAACATTGAAAAATATAATATAACAAAAGTACAAAACCACACCGCGGTTAGAAATGCTCAATGTAATGTAAACATTGAAAAATATAATATAACAAAAGTACAAAACCACACCGTGGTTAGAAATGCTCAATGTAATGTAAACAACGGTCTGAAGTCACATCGTAACAAGGAATGTATAGTTTAATGTAAATACAAGAATATTTTGAATTTGCGTCCCATAACGTAGGGGTATATCGTATTGTTACATCACCAGTAACAGGTACTGTGTGCAGAATGTAGGAGTGTATCGTATTGTTACATCACCAGTAACAGGTACTGTGTGTAGAATGTAGGAGTATATCTATTGCTACTGAACCTGTAACGAAGGTTGTATGTTAGATTGTGAGGATATATCGTATTGTTACATCACCAGTAACAGGTACTGTGTGTAGAATGTAGGAGTATATCTATTGCTACTGAACCTGTAACGAAGGTTGTATGTTAGATTGTGAGGATATATCGTATTGTTACATCACCAGTGACAGGTACTGTGTGCAGAATGTAGGAGTATATCGTATTGTTACTGAACCTGTAAGGAAGGTTGTGTTGTTAGATTGTAAGGATATATCGTATTGTTACTGAACCTGTAACGAAGGTTGTGTGTTAGATTGTAAGGATATATCGTATTGTTACTGAACCTGTAACGAAGGTTGTGTGTTAGATTGTAAGGATATATCGTATTGTTACTTCACCAGTAACAGGTACTGTGCGTAAAATGTAGGGGTATATCTATTGTTACATCACCAGTAACAGGTACTGTGTGTAGAATGTAGGAGTATATCTATTGCTACTGAACCTGTAACGAAGGTTGTATGTTAGATTGTGAGGATATATCGTATTGTTACATCACCAGTAACAGGTACTGTGTGTAGAATGTAGGAGTATAACTATTGCTACTGAACCTGTAACGAAGGTTGTATGTTAGATTGTGAGGATATATCGTATTGTTACATCACCAGTAACGGGTACTATGTGTAGAATGTAGGGGTATATCTATTGTTACATCACCAGTAACGGGTACTGTGTGTAGCATGTAGGGGTATATCTATTGTTACTGAATCTGTAACGAAGGTTGTGTGTTAGATTGTAAGGATATATGGTATTGTTACTTCACCAGTAACGGGTTCTTTGTGTAGAATGTAAGGATATATCGTTGTTACTGCACTAGTAACGAAATTTTTTAGAGCATATCGTATTGTTATTGCACGAGTAAACATCATGGTCTGTAATGTAACGATCACGAAGCATTACAATATAACCAATGTTGGCGTATGTTAATAGTATCCTGTTTCCTGCCATTTGAAAAAAGAAGACTTTTATAAAGATAGATGTGAACATACAGTGTCAGTGTCTTAATGTATGAATAAATTTTGATGATTCATTATACAAACAAATGTGTTTAGCCTGACCTGTTTTGTCTGGTAGGCACCGGAAACAGGTGCAGGCTTTCACTAATTCAATGATGTTGATACTACAACCACACAGTCCAGCTGTTTCCGACTAATAGTAGTAAATCTACCCCATTCTATCTCTCATCTGCTCAATTTCTTGTTATATTTGTTTTCGCAGGGAAAAGAGGAATGGATGTTTGAAACATTTAAAAATAGGAATCGTTCAGATATTAACCGCGACTTTCTCAACCACTTGAGAATATGAAAACAAATAAAGCTTTACCTAAAAAAGAAATGTTCTTGTAATCAAACCATGGTGTTCATAAAAATCACATGTCAGAAGAATGGTATTAACACTAATTATTACAAGTTCTTCAATATCCTAATGTTTCATGGCATTTTTTTTTATGGATCCAACATTAAGACGATTACACCGTACATAAAATACACCTAACATTATTATAGAGTACATCACGGTCTATATAAAACCTTTTAATACAACAACAGATCATAACCGGCTCTAAATAAAATACTTACATATTTGTAAAAACATATAACCAGGCACGCGTAAAACCATCTAAGATTGCCCAGAATCTAAAAAGGACCGTGTAAAATTATTTAATATTATTACAGAATATGACAACATTCACAAATATTACTATACAATGTAGTAAATCCATATAAAACACACAAATATTGCTATACAATATAACAGTGTCTGTGTAAGTTACTTATATCATAATCCAAAATATAACCATAAACACATGAAACACTTTGAAATTACTTCAGAATACAACTAGTTCAATATAATACACATAAAAGTTACTCAAAAAAAACCCTTAAATATTACTACCAAACCAAAACAGGTCCATTGAATACACTAATATATTACTACAGAATATAACAAGGTCCAAATAGAATATTTAAAGATTCCTACACAATACAATCAGGTCTATAAAAATAACATAAATATTACAACAGAATGCAACGAGCTCTGAATCAAATACGTGAATATAATTATAAAATATACTTTAGGCGAATATTGAACAGTTTGTAGTTATCACAGAAAAGGCTTGTTGTTCTTTAAATCTCTATAAACTATGTGCACAAACAATATAACAATAGATGAATCAGAACCGGCACATTAAATTTAGTAAAGAACACATTGTAACATCACATTCAACACTTGTAGTTACTACAGGATATAATCCAGGATCACACTCAACACATTATAGTTACTTCAGGATGTAGTCACGGATCACGTTCAACACGTTATAGTTACTGCAGGATATAATTAAGGATCACATTATATACTTGTAGTTACTGCAGGATATAACCAACGATCACGTTCAACACGTTATAGTTACTACAAAAAAACAAAGGATCACATTCAACACGTTGTAGTTACTACAAAAAAACAAAGGATCACATTCAACACGTTATAGTTACTACAGGATATAACCAAGGATTACATTTAACACGTTATAGTTACTACAGGATATAACCAACGATCATATTCAATACTTGTAGTTTCTACAGGGTATAACCAATGATCACAGTCAACATGTTATAGTTACTACTGAATATAACTAAGGATCACATTCAACACTTTATAGTTACAAATGGTTATAACCAAGGTTCATATTTAACACGTTATAAATAGTACAGGATATAACAAAGGATCACATTCAACATGTTACAGTTACTACAGGATATAATCAAGAATCACATTCAACATTTGTAGTTACTATAGTATATGACTGAAGGTCACATTCAAAATATTATAGTTGCACTAGAACACATTCAACACATTATAATTACTACAGGGTATAACCAAAAATCACATTCAAAACGTTATAATTATTACAGGATATAGTCAAGGATCACAGTCAACATGTTTTAGTTACTACAGGATATAACCAAGTATCACGTTCAACACGTTATAGTTACTACAAAACATAATCAAGGATCACATTCAACACGTTATAGTGACTACAGGATATGACTGAAGGTCACATTCGACACTTGTAATTACTGCAGGATATAACCAAAGATCACACTCAACATGTTATAGTTACTACTGGATATAACTAAGGATCACATTCAACATAGTATAGTTACTTCAGGATATAACCCAGGATCACGTTGTAGTTATTCCGGATGAAATATAAAGCTTTACTTTTATTGAAATATAATACCATTGTTAATCTTTTCCATGACATATAGTTCAAATAAGATATGTAATTATTTTCTAAAACTGGTATGATTCTGTATTATTATACTATATCTCAAAATGAATATTGCAGAGGTAGAAGAATTTCATTACCAGTGGTTAAGCGGTAATTTTGTAGATTTATAAAATAGAAATCCGGGTTTAGACATCCATTGTTGGATAGAGTACAGATAGTTTATTGTGTAGCTTTGCACTCAAAGAAAGAAACAGAGAACGCTTCGTATGATAAAGATTGAACTGGTCATTTAATAAGTTATTATTCTTATTGATATTGTTTAAAAAATCAATAAGTCTATATGTGTGTGCTACCTCTGAGCAGGATCCACTAATGTTACCTTTAGTATTGTGGGAAAAGCTCAGAAAGTCTATTTGTGTGTGGTACCTCAAAACACGATCCACTGTTGTTATCTTTAGTATTGTGGGAAAAGCTCAGAAAGTCTATTTGTGTGTGGTACCTCTAAACACGATCCACTGTTGTTATCTTTAGTATTGTGGGAAAAATTCAGTAAGTCTATCTGTGTGCACTATTTCTAAACACGATCCACTATTATTACTGAGAATCATGCTTATATAAATTACTGTTTATTCTGTATATATAATCACTAATTATCATATATATCACGTACTTGTTATTCTATATCAAATACTGAATAACCTGTGAAAATATACTAGACTAATAAACTCCTTGACATCTCAGATCCTAAATGCTTAATACTTTCAATAACATATATTCGTGATGACGTAAAAATGTATCTCAGGACTGCTTGTATGGGTATTAACACTTTTACTAATAAAGCGGAGAACAACGTTTCGACCTTCTTCGGTCATATTCAATACGTTCTGAATAACATATATTCAGTAATATTCAAATACAATAAATACCTTATACACGTAAGTTATACTTTCTGACTACCAAAAATTCATTATTTTGCCAGTACACTAAATAACATGTGTAAATACTAAATACGTCATAATTATTATGCCAGGCCTACTATTGATTGCTCATTTATGACTGTGTTTTGTGTATTTAATAAATAAATTTAAAAAAAATTATTTTGAAATTATTTTTCCTATTCTGAATTCTTACTCATAAATGTCGTTATCTGCATCGTTTTTGTCTTCTTTTCAGTTGGTGAGATGCCGATTTTGTATGTCTGGAACAATCGTTTATCCCGCCATGCGCCACAGAAAAATCGATGTGACAAACTGTACAAAACGCATGACTGTCACCGACTTTTGATGCAATGACCGGATATTTTGCACTATACTCTTTCCTAAATTTTTGATTCACAGTTTTAGTTCTTTTAAATTTGCCAGAAACAAGACAATATGGTTAACGAAGCCTCTTTTTTCCAACTTGTGATCGATTGCATTGGTGTTTCTATGCCGCTCAGAAAACGAGAAATATCACTTCTGCGCGAGCGCTGATTGGCTGACAAGTAATGATGACGTAACTGGGGATTCCCCACGTACCCAGTATGGAAAAGCACCGCACTCAAACTGTTGGTAGACGTCGGAGATACAAATATTTTTTATTATTTCAAGCACAAACATGATTATCGCAAATAGCCATTTGGACTATGTCTTTTATTTATTATCAACATTTATTTGTATCTCACTAGAAATTTTCCTTTCGCCCATTTCAAACGTTGGGGGAACAATTTATCACTTTATTGTATAGACCTATATAATATGTAATAATTTGGGAGTTGCAACAAGTCGTAATATTTGTCTGTATGAGCGAAAAGTCGTAATGTATACACCAAAATTGTAATGGCTGGCATCTCTGCAATTCTAATGTTATTCCTATCCAAATTATACTTATAATTCAAATTATGATAAGCTACATGTAATATCTTGCATTTATCATAAATAAACCCATCTGTCATTTGTTGTCCAACTCACTAAAGGATCTAAATCCTTTTGTAAAGCAGCAACATTCTCTTCACAACCAGTAACACCCAAGGCCTTGATATCATCAACAAATGAAAATATTTTACTGACTATTACTTCGTCTATGTCGCTTACGTCAATCAATAAGAACAATGGTCCTAAAACTTTGTCAAGTGTTTTCCAGAAATTTTAATCTTACTCTGAAGTTACCCACTAATTTTATCAGTTTCATCTAATGGTCTGTAACAAATTTCTACTAAGAGGTTTTTCCTTGATACTCACTAACTGAAACCTAAATGGATTCAAGGTTCTTGCTATTATTGTTAATATTTTCATCTTCAACAGGATGTATTTGTTTGTTTGTTTGGGAATTTCGCACAAAGCTACTCGAGGGCTATCTGTGCTAGCCGTCCCTAATTTAGCAGTGTAAGACTAGAGGGAAGGCAGCTAGTCATCACCACCCACCGCCAACTCTTGGGCTACTCTTTTACCAACGAATAGTGGGATTGACCGTCAAATTATACACCCCCACGGCTGGGAGGGCGAGCATGTTTAGCACGACGCGGGCGCGAACCCGCGACCCTCTGATTACGAGTCGCACGCCTTACGCGCTAGGCCATGCCGGGCCTCAACAGGATGTATTTCACACTTTACATATAAGGGCTGCCTTTACTATTCTGTTCCTATTGAATCACCTATAACCACGTATTTCAAAGAAACTTCTGTCATCAAAATCACTTACATTTAACCATGTTTCAGTTATTCCCAGTATATGAAAACCTTCTATTCCTACCAGTGTTTTAAAGTTATTTATTTTATTTATTATACTTATAGCATTACAATAGTAACAATTAAGTCTGTTCTTATAACTACTTTTGTACTGATTTCCTATGCTAAAAATTCCTCTACTTCTCAATTCTGTTCCAATTAGTTTATCTTTGCCCTCGTCACTATCTAGTCCTAATTTAAAACTTCCCTTACAGCTGAGTAAATAGCCCTTGCAAGTGTATCAAACCCTTTAATACTTAAGCGTAAACCATTCATTCCAAAAAGTTCCTTCTTCCCACTGAACTAATTGCAAGTCCAATCAACTAACCTGCTCACCCTTACATATTAATTTCAGTCTAGCATTTAGCTCCAGTGACCTCAATTTTTTTAATCTTCACAATTAATTATTTGCAGTATCTCTGACGCAATTAATTTATGGCCTTTATCTTTAAGTGCTTTTACCAACCCCTTGTACATACTGCTATGCTCTTCTCATTAGCCTGTGCATACACAACAAAAGCTGCATCGTTGCCAGTTCCCTTTATCATATATCTTGCTCTGTCAGTTATGCCTTTTAACTGTGCCCCAGGTCAGCATGATCTAAGTATTTTCTCCCTATTTATCCCACAGATTATTCTGCCCACATACCGTGTCAGAGAATCACCTATAATATAACTCTTACCTCTTTAAGTTCATAATCCATGTTATTCTCTATTCCTTTTGCTCCCCTCTCCAATAGTTTATCGTCTACATAAACCAAGGGCTGAAATATGTTGCCCAACATAATAAGGTCTATACAATTAAGTTCACTACTGTTAATCCTAATACTACCATTTCTAATTTCCTAAATGTCTTTGTTAACTTTAGATGGTGCCCCTTTTGCATGTAAAAGCTTAGGTTCCTTTTGAAATCCCGCTGTCATTTCCTACATTTTATACTTCTATTTCCTTAAGTTTAGTTAGGATAGCCTTCAGCCTGAAAACTCAATACATAAATTGAGCATTCTCACAACAAGCTTCATTAAAAGTGTACAGTAGTTCAGAGTTCACAAATAAAATCCATTTATTACGCCTATCGCACCTAACAAACTTGGAATGCTTAGCCCCCAAATTAGTCTTAGGCACTTACGTTTTTGTAGAGTTAAAATAAACATTCGATACTATAACTAAATATACCTGTAACCTATTGTTAACACTGTTAAACCTTAATTTGACAATTAACTTGTTTTAGACTGTATTTATTAAATAAAATGATGTAGTTAATATGTTTAACAGTCTCACTGCAAGTTTAATTATAACCACGAAAGAACCGTTACGCGTACAAAGCCGAACATAAAGTTATATAGCTATACGTTGCACTACTAAAATCTAACTGATAGACGATGTATCTCCACCGCAATGTGAGCCCTATTTCCAGAGTCATCTCTAAAGCCGAGGGTACATTTTATAGCCCACATAATAGCTTGTACCCTGGAATCCCTTAAAGTAGTGGGACGTTTTTATTTTTATTTTTATTTATATTTTTTCAAGTTTTTGGTTATAAGAAACTAATATATAGTATTAGTTATCATTAAACCACTTAACCTCAGTATTAGTTATCATTTTTTATCATTAAACCACTTAACCTCAGTATTAGTTATCATTAAACCACTTAACCTCAGTATTAGTTATCATTAAACCACTTAACCTCAGTATTAGTTATCATTAAACCACTTAACCTCAGTATTAGTTATCATTAAACCACTTAACCTCAGTATTAGTTATCATTAAACCACTTAACCTTAGTATTAATTATCATTAAACCACTTAACCTCAGTATTAGTTATCATTAAACCACTTAACCTTAGTATTAGTTATCATTAAACCACTCAACCTTAGTATTAGTTATCATTAAACCACTTAACCTTAGTATTAGTTATCATTAAACCACTTAACATCAGTATTAGTTATCATTAAACCACTTAACCTCAGTATTAGTTATCATTAAACCACTTAACCTCAGTATTAGTTATCATTAAACCACTTAACCTTAGTATAAGTTATCATTAAACCACTTAACATCAGTATTAGTTATCATTAAACCACTTAACCTTAGTATTAGTTATCATTAAACCACTTAACCTCAGTATTAGTTGTTATTAAACCACTTAACCTTAGTATTAGTTATCATTTAACCACTTAACCTTAGTATTAGTTATCATTAAACCACTTAACCTTAGTATTAGTTATCATTAAACCACTTAACCTCAGTATTAGTTATCATTAAACCACTTAACCGTAGTATTAGTTATCATTAAACCACTTAACCTCAGTATTAGTTATCATTAAACCACTTAACCTCAGTATTAGTTATCATTAAACCACTTAACCTCAGTATTAGTTATCATTAAACCACTTATCCTCAGTATTAGTTGTCATTAAACCACTTAACCTTACTATTAGTTATCATTAAAACACTTAACCTTAGTATTAGTTATCATTAAATCACTTAACCTTAGTATTAGTTATCATTAAACCACTTAACCTCAGTATTAGTTGTTATTAAACCACTTAACCTTAGTATTAGTTATCATTTAACCACTTAACCTTAGTATTAGTTATCATTAAACCACTTAACCTTAGTATTAGTTATCATTAAACCACTTAACCTTAGTATTAGTTATCATTAAATCACTTAACCTTAGTATTAGTTATCATTAAACCACTTAACATTACATTACTAATAAACTTCTTTGCACCAGAAATAAAACTGTATTTTTCATTTTCCTGATGGTTTTGTTGTTTTAATATCTTATTATCGGACTAATAAGTGGCTCAGCGGTATGTCTGCGGACTTACAACGCTAAAATCCGGGTTTCGATACCCATGGTGGGCAGAGCACAGATAGCCCATTGTGTAGCTTTGTGCTTAATTCAAAACAACAACGACTAATTTATTCTCCTTGGTTGATTTATCACACACGTAAACACTATGCTAGTATTGCCATCTCACGGTATGAAAGCATATTAATTTATTAGAATTGATGATATGTTTAGTCGTCAGACTTCTGCTTAAGGAAAAAAACGAACGAAATCCAAATTTTCGCGTACACACAAATCACACGCGTTACATGATAGTAACTTTAGTTACTGTTGTAACTATAGTTTCTGTCTTAATCGTATGATCTGCAGTTTCTGTTCTAGCGATTCGATGTCTAATTTATTTCATAACCATTTGATTTATACTTTCGGTCACAGGCATTCAGTGGATAGCTTCTGTTATAATTATTCGATATCTAGTTTCTGTTATAACCATTCGATATCTAGTTTCTGTTATAACCATTTGATGTCTAGTTTCTGTTATAACCAACCATTCAATCTGTAGCAAATGTTTCGGTAATACACACGAACAACCGATTTACCAAGCACGTCTTTTGTGTACTGTCAGTTGTTGAAAGAACGACCGTAAAGTGACCTCAACCACGGCTCGAGACCCAGGTCATCAGTTGGGTTTATTTCAGTGCAGTATCCACAGCCGTACCAAGCAACAAAAGAACACCATTAGTTGTTACTTGTACCTGGTCTCATTGTCCCTAATCAATGTTCACGACTACTTCTTTCTTACATCACTCATAAAGAAACTTAACTACAGTCACTATAAATATCTCGGAACTCCAGCTTTTACATTCAACAGTCTCTTCATATCTAAGCAACTATCTGTTGTATCCATGTGATGTTTCTCTTTCGTGTTGCAGGTCATTTTATTATTAACACCTTAATTTCTAAGCTACATATCACCATATCCGGTCATTGTCCAGTGAACAAATTGCGACGAAAGGTCACTTCATATTGGACCTGGTATAACCTGTCGATCGGAGCACTCTACTCGCAATCTCCTTTGAGGGTTTGAATCTCCTTTACACCGAATATGCTCGCCATTTTAGCCGTAAGAGCGTTATCACGATTCAGTCAATCCCACTATTCATTTCGTATAAAAGAGTAGCCCAAGAGTTGGCGTGGGTAGTGCTAGTTAGGGACGGTAGCAGAGGTAGTGCAGATTTGCGCGAAATTCAAAACAGACATTGTATACTTTCAATTTAACAACACTGTAATCTAAGAACAAAATCATGTGAAATTATTAGATACTTTGGGCAAGGAAAATTTGTCCATAACCAACAGCTACAAAGAGCTCATTCAAACGTTCATACTACCATCTGATCATTTTCATAATAGGCTTGTAGTTATATCATTAGAATATATCAAGGAAATATATATATACACTGCTGGCCAAAATCTTTAGGCTAATGAACATGAAGAAAAAATATGCATTTTGCGTTGTTAGACTCAACCACTTATTTGAGAAGACCTTCGAAAGATAAAAGTAAGAAAAGGGAAAATAAAAATAAAAAACCTTTTAGCATTTAATAGTGAAAATGTGAACGCTATGAAATTAGCCTAAATACTAGCTGGTCAAAAGTTTAAGACCATATTGAAACGAAGCGTTAATCAGTAAACACGTAATGAAACTTAGTCATTTGTGTTCACCCATCAGCATTGTCAACATCTCTCACTGACATCTGTGTTACATTGGGTGAAAACATGGCAAAGGCTAAAAAATTGACAGAATGTGAACGTTGCAGAATTGTCGAGCTGTAAAAGCAAGGTATCTCCATCGCTGGTGAGATTGGGTGCAGTAAAACTGCTGTGGCAAATTTCTTAAACGACCCTGAGGGATACGGAATGAGAATTTCAAGTGGTCGGCCCAAGAAAATATCGCCGGCGTCGAGCAGGAGGATTCGACGGGTTGTCCGGCAAGACATTAGCCAATCGACAAACCAGATTAAGGCCCTTACGGACGCAAAATGTAGCTCAAGAACAATAAACGACATCTACGAGAGAAAGGCTTCAAAAACCGTAAACGTGTTCAAAGGCCACACCTCCTTCCACACAATGAAACAGCTCGGTTAAATTTTGCTGAGAAGCACCAAACATGGGACGTAGAAAAGTGAAAGAAGGTTTTGTTCTCCGATGAGAAAAAATTTAACCTGGATGGTTCAGATGGCTTCCAACGTTACTGGCACGATTAGGATATCCCACCGGAGACATTTTCTACAGGACACAGTGGAGGAGGTTCCATCATGATCTGGGATGCTTTTTCCTTCCATGGAACAATGGAGCTTCAGAAATTTATATGCAAAAACGGCTCGTTTGGGCTGAGAAAACACTTTACATAGAAGAGCGAACAACGTTTCGACCTTCTTCGGTCATCGTCAGGTTCACAAAGAAAGAGGTAACTGACCGGAAGCTGACCACATGTTTGAAAGGGGTTGTGTAACTGTGTGTCGAAATGTAGAGGGCGGTATTAGATGTTTGAATACATAATTTTATTTATTATATTAATATAGGTATAAAGGCGTTCCTTTATATTGGTTTATTTTGGGTTTAAGTTGTTGTATAAGTAAGGCTTCTTTAATTTTACGTTTGTTTATGTTTGTTTCTTTATTTAGTATTTGAGTGTTTTCTATGGTTATGTTGTGTTTATTTGACTTGCAGTGTTCGAAAACGTGTGAAGGTGACTTTTATGTTCTTTGAATCTGGTTTCCATTTTCTACTTCACACCTTCACACGTTTTCGAACACTGCAAGTCAAATAAACACAACATAACCATAGAAAACACTCAAATACTAAATAAAAAACAAACATAAACAAACGTAAAATTAAAGAAGCCTTACTTATACAACAACTTAAACCCAAAATAAACCAATATAAAGGAACGCCTTTATACCTATATTAATATAATAAATAAAATTATGTATTCAAACATCTAATACCGCCCTCTACATTTCGACACACAGTTACACAACCCCTTTCAAACATGTGGTCAGCTTCCGGTCAGTTATTCTTTCTTGTGAACCTGACGATGACCGAAGAAGGTCGAAACGTTGTTCGCTCTTCTATGTAAAGTGTTTTCTCAGCCCAAACGAGCCGTTTTTGCATATAAATTTCTCAACAAGTGGGTTTCTCGTCATCACTGATTAATGGAGCTTCAGGTTATACAGGGTCGCAAACAACAGCTGGCAACATTGGCATGTTGGAGAGAGCATCCTTATTGACTGAAGGCTCTCGCTTGTGTGGAAATGACTGGATCTTTCAGCAGGACAACGCTGCAATCCACAACGTCCGCAGGACAAAGGACTTTTTCATGGCGAATAACGTGATTGTTTTGAACCATCCAGCGTATTCGCCCGAACTGAACCCCATTGAAAATGTTTGGGAGTGTATGGAAAGGGAAGTCTATATAAATGAACGTCAATTCCAAACAGTGCATGATCTTCGTGAAGCCATCTTCACCATTTGGAATAAAATTCCAGCCAGCCTTCTGCAAACGCTTATATCGACCATGCCAAAGCGAATGTTTGCAGTTATTCGCAATGACGGCTATACATCTCACTACTGAGACCTCTTGTTGGGCATTTCCTACCCTGTTTGGGGTTTCTTTTTGGTATTGTCTTAAAATTTTGACCAGCTAGTGTTTGGGCGAATTTCATAGTGTTCACATTTTTCTTATTAAATACTAAAAACGTTTTTTATATTCCCTTTTCTTATTTTCATCTTTCGAAGCTCAACTCAAATAAGTGGTTGAGTCTAACAATGCAAAAAGCATATATTTTATTTATGTTCATTGGCTTTAAGATTTTGGCCAGCAGTATATAACAGGAAAACTAATGGACGTACTAAAACTGAAGTGTTTTGCTAATCCCTTTTACTATATTCTTAAACAGTAGAAATATATGGATAAGTGCAATTGAAACCTTTTAATAAATTAGGTATTACAATACAGAATGAATATATTTACACCATACAAGCTGTAACAAAACATAGAACATCAAATACAAAGCTGACAAAATACAGAAAAACTACAGTGTGAAATACATATCAATGGAGCACTACTTCAGACTGCCACATCGGAAAAATTTCTAGGTCTAACCTATGACTTAAAATTAACATGAATTAATCATGTAAATGAAATTAAAAGTAATGTCTGGCGAAGAACCAACTATGCTTGGAGTCTAACTGGCAAGAATAGTGGAGCATCAACAATGAATTTACAAAACATATTATTAGATCAGTAATCGACTATGCAGCTCCAGCTTGGATTGCTGTAAGTGACAAAACAACTAAAACTAAGCTACAAACAATAAAAAACACACTCATCACAACAGCATACAGAGTTCTCACAGCGACATCATCTGAATTCATACACAAATATTCAAACATACCAACTATACCAGATATATTCCTACATAGTACAATAACGTATTTTAATAAAAAAAATGAATTATTATGCGAACTACACAGGTACCCTATATATAATGAAGATAGTCCTAAACAAACATGCTCGCCCTCCCAGCCGTGGGAGCGTTATAATGTGACGGTCAATCCCCCTATTCGTTGGTAAAAGAGTAGCCCAAGAGTTGGCGGTGGGTGGTGATGACTAGCTGCCTTCCCTCTAGTCTTACACTACTAAATTAGGGACGGCTCGGTGCAGTAAGCTAACAACCTACTCACTTAAAAACCTGTGGAAGAATCCGCAAGTCATTGCGGCCCTATGTTCCTTGATGGAATCGAGTGGTGAATGAATGAATGAAATAAATGATAAATATACATACTCTTCAAAAAAAGAAAGGCAAAAGTTGAGACATATTGTTAACAAGTTTATTCCGGGTAGTTCTGTATGACATGTGTGAAACTTTGCACATGCACTGCTGCACATCCAAAGTCCACGCTCACTCGTTGAAGTTTAACGTCACTCAACGTCAATAATGAGTATGCCCCCCGTGAGCATCAATAACTGCTTGGCATCTCCTGCCCATGGAAGCGATGAAATGACGAATCACATCATGTAGAATGGCTGTCCACTGAGCCTGCAACGCTGCTGCAAGCTGAGGTAGAGTCTGCGGTTGAGGTTGTCGCCGTCGCAGACGTGGGTCCAACTCGTCCCAAGGATGTTCGATGGGGTTTAAATCTGGTGATCTGGAGGGCAAGGGAAGAACGTTGATGTTGTTGTGTCTCAAGAAGACAGTGGTGAGTCAGGCTGTTTGAGGACGGGCGTTGTCATGTTGATAAACGTCGTTGATGGGTTGCACATGGGGCCTAAGAATCTCGTCGACGGTTGCGTACGGTCTGATCGGAAATCCTACCCAGTCTTGGTATGGTTGAGGCAGTAGCGATCTTGTGCGGGCGTGGTCACACGAGGTCTGCCCGATCGTGGACGGTCACAAGTTGATCTATGTTGTCGGTGACGATTCCATAGCCTTGTGATGGTGCTTGGGTGGACATTCACAGCTCTGGCAACATCTGATCGAGATTCGCCTGCTTCCAAGCAACCAATGGCGTTGTTGCATTGTGCTTCAGTCAGGCTTGGCGTAACTGTATTGCGTGTCGGTGGCTTAACACTGAGGTATGGAAACCGAAAACCCGTCACTTTTATAGGGATTTTGCACATGTTGCACTTGCAGAACATGCAGATCTCTCAAACAAATTTATTGGACACGAATGCGTTTTGGCGAAAAATCCGATGTTTTCCTCCGTTTTCAAAGTGCACAACTTTTATTGTTATC
Source organism: Tachypleus tridentatus (assembly GCF_004210375.1). Classification (NCBI taxonomy): domain Eukaryota; kingdom Metazoa; phylum Arthropoda; class Merostomata; order Xiphosura; family Limulidae; genus Tachypleus; species Tachypleus tridentatus. Next base: position 107,201,579 of record NC_134834.1, read on the forward strand.
ATTATAATAAGTGCCTTAACACGTGTAACATCACATATTCTGAGCTTGTTAGCAGTGTAAGACTAGAGGGTTACTAGTCATCACCACCCACCGCCAGCTGTAGGGCTACTCTTTTACCAAAGAATAGTCGTATTGACTTTCACATTATAACACCCCTACTGCTGAAAAGGTGAACATAATTGGTGTGACGGGAATTCGAACCCGCGACCCACGGAGTATTCAACATTTGGTAGCGTACAACGCATTCTATACTTGGTAGAGGACACTATGTTCTTCACTTAATATATACTGTGTTCTAAAGTTAATAACATACTCTGTATTCTACACTTGGTAGTGTACAACGCAGTTCAGATGAAGTGACAACAGCTTAAGTGATGCGTCATGATCAGGTCGTCTTGCTGAGTTTAATGGTGACTTGCCGCTGGCTCCACTTGATGAAGATTGTGCTCTAACAGTTGATGAACTTGCACAGAAGCTTAATTCAACCCATTCAATAGTTCACCGTCATCTGCAACAGCTTGGAAAGGTGTCAAAACTCGGAAAATGAGTACCCCATGATTTGACAGAAATCAACCTTAGAGCAATATTGGACATTTGCACTTCTCTGCATTCTCTTGAACGTAACTCACAATTTTTGGACAGGCTAGTGAGTAGAAATGAAAAATGGATATTTTATAAAAATGTTAAGCGCTGCAGCCATTGACTCAGTGCAGGTAAACTGGCTAAAGCACAGCCCAAAATGGACCTCCACCTTAGGAAAGTCTTGTTAAGCGTTTGTTTGGTGGGATATTGTTGGTGTGATCCACTTTGAGTTGCTGCCACTCACTGTAACGATTACATCAGACTTCTAGTGTAAACAGTTAGAGCACTTGAGTGCTGCACTAAAAGAAAAGAGGCCTGCTTTGATCAATTATAAAGGCGTTGTGTTACACGAGGATAATGCACTGCCCCATACAGCAAGGATTACATATGCAAAGACTGAGAGCTAGACTGGGAAAAACTTCCATATCCTCCTTATTCATCAGACTTTAACCTGTCTGATTATCATCTATTCAGAAGCTTTCAGAACTATCTTGATGGAAAAGAGCTTGGAACATAAGATGTCAAAACTACCCTCTCTACATTCTTTTATTCCAAACCCCAAGAATTTTATAAAAGTGGTATTCAGAAGCTTATGAATCATTGACAAGAAATAATTAATAATAACGGAACATACGTTATTGATTAAATAACATTAAAAACGTTTGAAATCCTTTATCTTTTTCTGAACCTAAAATCGGACATTACTTAAGAGATGACCTGATATATTCTAAGTTAGTTTGTAGGCAGTGGTGGGATTAAAAAAATTTAACAACCGGTGTATCTCGCTTTTCATACACCCATTTTTTGCAATGAAAATAACAACAGAAATATATTTCTGAAATAATTTATTTAGCATGCTTTAAATATTTCTAAATCGCCCCTTAATTATCCTCAATATCTTTATTCCTTCTACGTTTTACCTTTTTGTCATCAGCTGTATGGTTTTCCTTAGCCACATTCGAACTGAAGTGGAATCCCATGAATCCAATGGGAAGCCAATCAAATTATTTGTCATCAGGTTTGCCACGTTATCAACTGTAAGACAGCTTCTTTTATCAGAATGTACGACATTCATTATTGAAAACCCTCTTTCTACCCCTGTGGAACTAAGAGCAACAGTATTGGTGATATTTTTAGCGTTTTGTACAGTTCTTGGAATCTCTTGATTATGGAGAGTTCTTAGGATATTTTCCACACAGTCACGGAAATCATTAATGCTGGTTTCGTGATAGAAGAACTAACTGAATTCATACAATTTTAGTGGCTCTCCAATGGACAAAACTTTATCAATATACCAAGAATCTGGTTCAAATATGTTTACCAGTTCATGTATTTTATTGTCATTTTCTTGTGGATTATTTTTTATTTTAAGTTATCACAATACAGTTTTATTACTGCTTCCAGGAGATTTTGACGAAAAAAGCCTACATATCTTTGATTTTCAACAAACTCAATATTCGTAAAGGCGCCAGAAGCAAGTGTTTCATCAATTTACTTTTCAAAGGTTCCCATACTTTCTTTGAACATTTTAAATGCCTTAATGACCCTTTTTATTCGTTTTTCAGCTCTTGCTAAATTTAAAATTCTGTCTTGAAAGAGATTAGAAAGTAAAGAAATTTCTTGCAGTATATCTATTATTATTATTAAATCCTCCAGAAAGAATTTGTTGCAAGGACGGCTAGCCATTTCTGAACATTTTCTCTCAGTAGAAAAATATTTGTATAATGCTGAATGAGCACGCCATTACAGGAAGCGTTGATTTTAGGCTGCAAGTAGGCCATCTTGGTCCCAAAACTCTACCAATCTTCAGAATTTCTTTTCCAATTTATTCCAAAATGTTGAAAAGTTCCATTGTTTGTTTGTTTTTGAGTTTCGCACAAAGTTACACGAAGGCTATCTGCGCTAGCCGTCCTTAATTTAGCAGTGTAAGATCAGAGGGAAGGCAGCTAGTCATCACCACCCACCACCAACTCTTGGGCTACTCTTCTATCAACGAATAGTGGGATTGACCGTCACATATAACGCCATCACGGCTGAAAAGGCGAGCATGTTTGGTGCGACGGGGATTCGAACCCCTAACCCTCGAATTACGAGCCCGAAATGTTCTATTTGGTTTTTGTTTGATTGGTGAAAGATCGTTTAGATTTTACCTACGAACACTTTTAAGCGATTCACTTGTTTTATATCAGTGACAGCATCATCTAAAACCAGTTGCAAGCAGTGATTTAAGCAATACCAAATTATGATGTCAGGAAAATCATTGTTAAGTTTAATGCTTACCCTTGACTTGCAGCCAAGCATTACATTTGCTCCGTCTGAGCAGATTGCGATCAAGCTATTTTTCAAATATCCACTATCAAATCCTGCATCATGCAAACCTTTTAATAGAGATGTATATATAGTTTCAGTATCTTGTACTTTAAACTCAACCAAATCAAGAAAAATTATTGGCGACAATAATTGAAGGTCACAATCTTCAATCTTTACAATAAGTATGATCACTGGTTTACTGGATATGGTTGAAGTTTCATCAATGATGACACAGAGTTTTAAATTTTGTTCAGCTGTTTTAGTAACTATCTCATTTTTAATTTCCTTTGCAACGTGATAAAGTATTTTAACAGCAGTTTTCCGAGAACGAGGCCCTATTCCTATGCTCAACCCACTTTTCATTTGTAGTTCAATCTCATCTTCAATGTCAGAAAATAACCTGCTTCGTTTTGTTACACTGTAGACTGTATTAAAAACTTTACATGTAGAACTGATATATTTTTGGTTTATTTTATCTAGGCTTCATCTGCACGATCTTTCAGTTGTATTGCACATGTATTGTCTGTTTTCGATGAAAAATGTTCAGTCATAATTTTTTCTGAGAGATGCTTGCTGGACGCTTTTATTCCTTCCTGTTGCTCCAACACTGTAGCTTCTTCATTCCATAGATACGTGAATTCCCTTTATGTTTGTGGAATCACATTTGGCACAGTTATCTCAACCAAGTTTCTTGCTGCGAACAACCAAACCATCATATTTTTTCTTGAAGTACTAGGCCTGATTCATACTCCAGCAATCCAGAAGAGCAGTTGCTGGATCTTCATCATCTCTGGTTTGGGCAGTATCAGAAACGGAAGTTTCATCGATTCTTGAAGTTGCTGGTGTTAGATGTTCAATTGGATCTTGCTTTGAATTTTCAGTTCTTGGGGTTTTTCTTACAAACTCCAGTATGTAATGTTGCCACTTCAATTTAGGGGCTGAAGCCTAAGATGCCAAAATTCCTTTATTTCAAAAATAAATGTGTTAATATAACTTCTTAGTAAACTTTCACAAAAAGAGCTGAAAATATAAATTATTTTCTAATTATTTTTGTAAATTTTGATATGAAAACTATTTTTATAATCATTTTTCAATTTTATGGTGGCATATAAACAAAGAAAATTAATTTAACCTTTAACTGTTTTTAGGTGACTCTGTTCCGCTTACATAAGAATTTTTATATAGTGAAATATAGTTTTACGAAGCCACACGATTATAATACAAATGTAGTACGATGGTGTTATGGTTCATGTTTATCATTGGAATATATTTTATACGTGAGTACTAGCCTATTATCCAAATTTCGTATCTTGTCAGTATGAAAATGGCTCGGCATCGCCAGGTGGTTAAGGCACTCGACTCGTAATCTGAAAGTCGCGAGTTCGAATTCCTGTCACACCAAACATAACGCCGTGGGGGCGTTATAATTTGACGGTCAATCCCACTATTTGTTGGTAAAAGAGTAACCCCAAAGTTGGCAGTGGGTGGTGATGACTAACTGCCTTCCCTCGTCTTACACTGCAAAATTAGGGACGGTTAGCGCAATTAGTCCTCGTGTATATTTGGGCGAAATTCACAACAAACCGAACTATTATGAAAATACAAACAAATAGAGATTCAGTATCCAGTGGAAAAACATGGGATGTATTTTATTACCCTAGACGGTCAGTCGCCATCACGAACTACTTTTAATATTTTTGGTGATATGCATATTAAAAGAACTTGTCAGTGTCTGAATAAATTAAATGTTTAACCGTCACAATTTGGCTTTGAAAAGGTGAGGGTAGCAATATTAGCCAACCAGTACTGAAAAGATCGACAACGAAAACGTCAATTCAGGATAAAATCTCCAATCCATGAACTTTTAATTATTCTGTATTATAGTAAAACGTACAAAATAACATTAAACTGTGAGGCTCAATGTGTGAATATTTGGTATCAGTCATCTATCATACTTAAAGCATACAAAGAAAAGAAGGTGAGTTGGAAAAATGTAGGCCTACATTAGTCTACGGCAATGCTCTTCTTCTTTCGTCTAAAATGGCTGATCTGTCACTTGTAGAGACCCGTGCAAATCCGGCCTGAAACGTTATCGTACTAATTTACGAAGCAAGAATCCTTATAGTGACAGTCGATTACATAGCATGAATTCCCATAGTGACAGTCGAGACATTGTACATTTAGCATTAGAGGGCTAAGAGCCAGTAAGAACCGGTTCGACGAACTCGTAAAAGTTGAAGAACAGGGTCTTAGGAACCAATGCGAACCGACTGAATCCCACCACTGTTTGTTTGTATGTAAGCATAAGGTTACAACATGAGCTGTTCTTACCACGTATATCGAGAGCTGGTTTTTAGCGTTAAAGTGCATTCTAAGTTAGTTTATAAATACGGATTAGCCAGTGAATAGACTAGTAACCCAGCTTTTAATGTGTCAATTAATCAATGTGTTTATATATTTGGATCTGTGTTAGGGATCACGCATATTGAATTACTCTGTATAAATAAGTTCAGTTTTTCACGTTAAACGTACAAATTAGCGTAGTATTTCATTAGGCCTAGATTGTTACAACAGTCTAGTAACAGTCTAGTAATTGGTTAATATACACTAATGGACTATCACATAGTAAAATTGATTGCAGTTATATTAATTTTTAATGTGACACTTATTGTACTTGCTTTGAAACAACAGTTAAGTATTATAGCTATTTTCCCTTCGATAATGAAATTTCAAAATCACCAAATATTATACTCTAGAGACCTTATCTCGATCATACGGAAAAAGCGTTTCAACAATTGCACGACCTTACTGAAAATGTTTTTTTAAGTTTACAAAGTTTAAGAACTTTTAAACCTTTTTGATAATTTCTGTAGAGACTAAAATTTTTAGATTCAAATATTTTGCTTCTAAAAGAGTAGAATAAACACGAAAGAGGTTGAAAAACAAGTTTTGAGCAAAAATATAATAATGTGTAACGAACATAAAAAGTTAATACAAACTACATCGGCAGGTCAGTTTTATGGCTCTGGTTTTAGATTCGTGTTAACTAATCCTTTAACAAAGATTAAAACAAGCTTTTTGACTTTTTTCTGTCTTTTTGTTTACATTGGTTTTAATTAATAATAGATGAACGCCTCTTAAAGGATGATAAAACATGATTAGAACTAATTATATTTCTCATAGGGCTTTATGTTAGGCCTACCATATTAATTTATTACTCATTTCGTATTATCTAGTGTTAAACATATAATAGTCCTAACTAACATTAACTAACTAGTCCTAACTTATACTGATCATAATTTTTTTGTTTGTTTGGAAATTTCGCACAAAGCTACTCGAGGGCTATCTGTGCTAGCCGTCCCTAATTTAGCAGTGTAAGACTAGAGGGAAGGCAGCTAGTCATCACCACCCACCGCCAACTCTTGGGCTACTCTTTACCAACGAATAGTGGGATTGACCGTCACATTATACACCCCCACGGCTGGGAGGGCGAGCATGTTTAGCGCGACGCGGGCGCGAACCCGCGACCCTCGGATTACGAGTCGCACGCCTTACGCGCTAGGCCATGCCGGGCCTACTGATCATAAATATAAATCTTCTGCAAAAAAATATTTTGGAACCAATTGGAATAAAGATGTACTATTTTCTATTTCTAGAAGGGTAGAATCGAACATTTGATCACCTTTACACTTTCATGAGTCTATTAGGTGAAAGTGAAAATTTATTTAGTTTTCTGTTACCTGGACTTTCTGTGAAAGTGTTTTGGAAAATTCATGTTTATATTAAAAATATAACGCGAATAATAATGTTGAAAAGATACTACTGATATTTTTTAATGTTCACAAAAATGCTTTTTCTCAATGTCTTGTTTTGTTTGTATTTCTCTGATTTAATGATATCTATATGTAATTATTATGCATAGTGTACTTGTTTAATAGCTTGTTATCTGCAAAATATGAGCTCATATGTTTATTATAGGTTTAATCTGCTTTTAGTTATTGACCACAAACCTTTCACGGTTAATTGTTCCAAAACTAAATATGATTACAAACATATACTATACTAATTGGCCAGGTGGGTTAAGGCGTTCGACGCGTAATCTGAGGGTAGCGGGTTCAAATCCCCATCGCACCAAACATGCTCGCCCTTTCAGCCGTGGAGGCATTATAAGGTGACGGTCAATCCCACTATTCGTTGGTAAAATAGTAGCCCAAGAGTTGGCGGTGGGTGGTGATGACTAGCTGCTTTCCCTCTAGTCTTACACTGCTAAATTAGGGACCGCTAGCACAGATAGCCCTCAAGTAGCTTTGTGCGAAATTCCAAAACAAAGTTTTGGTAGTTATAAGAACGCATAATTGAAAGCAAAGGATAATATATTAGTCACATTACATATGTCATCTCAGGTGTTGAAGAGGCCTCTCGTCAAACACTAGCAATATAGTTAATACGTCAAAAGGTTTCTACTGTATTAACCAGTCTGTGAGATCCTAGCAGTACAGCGGTATGTCTATGGACTCACACCACTAAACGCAAACTATAACATTATACTTTAGACGAAACTTTCCATAAATCCAACCAAATATAAAAGAGAAACAAAAATGGGAGATATAAATAAAACTAAATCACAAACTACAGAACATATCCCGCTGTATTTCCATGTTTGTTTTATCAAGTTCTCTATATGTATTAACAACTTCCTCTTTTAGCGAATAAAAACTTAAACTGTTTTAATATAGTTTCACTGTGTCGGTATTTGGGTATTAATGTTGTTAAATACCCAGGAGGGTCAGGTACATTTGACCTCTTCCTCCAATGTTTTAATATATTTCGCTGTAATTGTTTGTTTTGAATTTCGCGCAAAGCTACACGAGGACTATCTGTGCTAACTGTTCCTAACTTAGCAGTATTAGACTAGAGGGAAAGCAGCTAGTCATCACCACCCACCGCCAACTCTTGGGCTACTCTTTTACCAACGAATAGTGGGATTGACCGTCACCTTATAATGCCTCCACGGCTGAAAGGGCGAGCATGTTTGGTGCGATGGGGATTTGAACCCGCTACCCTCAGATTACGCGTCGAACGCCTTAACCCACCTGGCCAATTAGTATAGTATATGTTTGTAATCATATTTAGTTTTGGAACAATTAACCGTGAAAGGTTTGTGGTCAATAACTAAAAGCAGATTAAACCTATAATAAACATATGAGCTCATATTTTGCAGATAACAAGCTATTAAACAAGTACACTATGCATAATAATTACATATAGATATCATTAAATCAGAGAAATACAAACAAAACAAGACATTGAGAAAAAGCATTTTTTGTGAACATTAAAAATATCAGTAGTATCTTTTCAACATTATTATTCGCGTTATATTTTTAATATAAACATGAATTTTCCAAAACACTTTCACAGAAAGTCCAGGTAACAGAAAACTAAATAAATTTTCACTTTCACCTAATAGACTCACGGCTGGGAGGGCGAGCATGTTTGGTGCGATGGGGATTCGAACCCGCTACCCTCAGATTACGCGTCGAACGCCTTAACGCGCTAGGCCATAATTACCAAAACATAAAAAGTATCTAAATGTTAATATACTAACTGGAAATAACCAGTCTCAGGATATAAGAAATTCTATAAACTGATTTCCCAGTTTTGTTAAACTGAAATAAGTTTTCCATAACTTAAAATACATTATTTTAACTTGTTATTTTTAATTTTTCATGTAAAATTTTGTTCTATTATTACTATGCCCACCACTATATACATATTGATGTCTAGAGATAAAGGTTGTCAAACAGTATGCTAACAAGTGTTTATTATATATTTGTATATCAGTTTCAAGAAAACACTATTTTAGTTTCACAAAAGTTAACATTTTACAAAACTGTTATAAATGTCTGCCATTTTTTAAAACAAAATCTATAAGCTATTAAACTTTCTATATAAAACTTTATATTTTTATAAATATTTTAATTCCACTACACGTTTATTTTGTCGTGTTTTCAGCTTTAAGGTAACAGGGTATCTGTTCCCATAAAGATGATACAAGTTGAAATATCCTGTAGTAACATAAAATTAATTACTAAACCAATCACGGTTCTCAAGTACCTGTGATTTGTATGATTAGTCAGTAACAATAAGGTTATACAAGCAATGTATTTTATTGGCTGATTCACTGTGATAGTTACCTGCCCCTAATATTATTGTATATGTATTTTTTAACATTCAACAAAATGTAAACCAAACAATACATGAAGTAAGTTTACAGTTAAGTAATTGCTAATTTAATTGTCTGTTTAACATACATTTCTTTAAAATAATCAAAACTTTGAATATTATGGTAAGAAACAAGCACTTTTCTGTGGCATATCAAATGGAAGTTAAATCAAACCTCGTGTAAAAATATGAGAACAGGGTAAACAGATATTACAAATATTTTCTTTACCAATCATATTGCCTTTAAAACAAAATTCTGGTAGAACTCAAGTTACCAGTAAAAAATCACTGCATCAGAGGAACCACTTCATCAGTTGATAACAGATATAAGAATGGAATAATCTATTTAGTAGACCAGGGTGTCCAATAGATTTCACAAATTATTTAAAATGATTTCTCAAAAACAACAACAAACAATACTCACAAGTTTCTCAGTGCAGAATCAGTATTACGTATCAAGACATAAATGTTTAAGTTCAATTTATATAAAAATAATTCTGTTGTTGAGTATCATATATTATGAAGTTATACACCTTGTTTTCTTTTCTGTAAATCATAAGTCAGTGCTTCTATAAGATATCTTTCTTTCTTTTGCTTGATAAAATTCCCTGTCAATTAATATTGTGTCATCCAGTTATCGATGACCCAGGCCTTGCTGTTTAGTTTTTTAGTTAAGGTTACACACAAGGACTTAACAAACCTTGAATGCTACCTATCCCTTACTATTTAAATATTTATAAAGCCATTGTCTAAACTCCTTAAGTTTACTGCTTCCACTTCATTTGAAGACAAACCAATCCAAAGACTAACTGACCTCTTAGAAAAACAAAATTGTCTTGGCTGAATATCACTATGAGTCTACTGTAAATTTATATTTATATCCACTAGTCTTATCATAAAGTAAAACAAGATAATACATCAACAATATTCACCCCAAACAGTCTTGAACAACTCAACCAAATTGTCTTCAACCATTCTTTTTTTTTTCCAAGAGAAAAACTTTTACAGATTATAGCCTGTAGTTATAGAACAACTTTTACATCTCAAATATAATTCTAGTAGACTTTCTATGAAATGTTTCCACCAACTCAATGTCCTTCCTAAGGTAAATAGTCAAAGACTGAACACAATACTCCAAATGTGGACTAACCACTGACCTGTACAATGAAATTATAGCCTCTTTAGACTTATATTCAATATTTCTGTAGATACAACCTAAAATCCTATTTGCCCAGTCACTAGCAACAGCAAACTACTTGAATGGCTTTAGGGACTGATCGACTATTACACTAAGATTTTTTTCTTTCATGACCCTGTTAAGGTCATTCAAATTAAAACCCATTTGTAACTTATTTGCACAACTCACTAAATGATCTGAATCCTTTTGTAAAGTAACAACAACACCAAAGATATTGATATCATACAATATTTAAGTAACTTTTTTACCATTCTTTCATTTGTGTCATTAATGTAAAACAAAAAGTACAATGGTCCTAAGACTGAGCCCTGAGGTACACCACTTCCAACATTAATTGAATTTGACTGCTCTCCATTTATAACAATTCTCTGATTAATTCCATCATGTCTGTTGTAAAGACCACATGTCTACAGCTTTTCTCTTGCTAGTAGTCGTGATCCAACGGTTATTTCGTCCTTTTGGTGTTGTGCTCTCTTCCAAGTTCACTGAGATTGGTTACTTTGTAGTAATGTGTATCTTTCTGTTTTATGGGAACAATTAAACCTTTACTTTTATCAAAGTCCACGACAAGATATTTACTCTAGTATTGACTCTACGTAGATAATATAACCTAAGAAACGTAAGACGTCTTTTGTACATCAAGCACTACTGTTGTTAACAGCGTCAGTTTCACTTACATCATAAGTGTTTACCATACCATCCTATTCGACCATAAAAGGTTGGACTAGCCTATCACATTGAATAACCTTCAATGACCACAACTTTGATTTTTACACGTTTGATATTTGTCGTTTCTCTTCTGGGACTCACACTACTGCTGGAAATAGTAAGGTTGTCCGTAGACACAGCTTGATATGGTGAGTAAAACCATTCACATTAGTAAAGAATCAACATGGGACTGACATGAATACACCTCCTTTTAGGTGCTTCAGACATGTTAAGGAAAGATAGATAACACAAAATAACATTAAGTGTTTTTCCCTAATAGCATTCTTTAGACTTATTAAAGACGTGAGACTCCAAGACGTACAGTTAATCCTGAGTTGGTCATCGCTGTTAACAAGATAAAGTGATTAGATAATTTTAAAATAAAATATAACAAAGAGGAAGAACTGTAAACATGTTTATTTGGTTATAAACCGACATATTTAACTATTTACACCGTTACTAAAGTACACATGGAACATACAATCGGTAGTTGGAAGATAAAACAAAAATGTATGATATACCAGATTGTTTTCATATATCAGTTGAGATGTTTCTTTTATCATATTTATTTTCAGAAGTTCTATATCTGGCTAATAAATAGTAAGTTTCTAAAAACAGTGATAAGCTAATGGAAATACATTACATTGTACTTGTTTCTCTGACTAATCAGTCTAATTGTATGGTTTGATTATAGTAGAGTGTAATATCTAATGTATTTATCCAAGTCTCTGTTATTCTCCCTTTATTTATCAATCAAATTTTAAGACATAAAATGCTCAGCTAAACGTTTTTATTGTATTTGAAACTACACGTTTTTTACTAGAAATGTTTATTTGTTAGCGACGCCTGACATGACCTCGTGATTAAGGTGCTTGTTTCGTAATCTGGATCGAAACCTATCTTCAAACATGTTTACCACTTCTACTTTGAATGGCGTTAAAAATATGATGGCCAATCCCGCTTTAGTCTGTTCCTTTAAGAATTAGGAACGACTAAAGAAGACATCAGTGGAAGAAATTCGGTGAGCAAAGAACTTGTTAATAACCCATGATGTATTCATGTTAGAATATGTGAAAGTTTCTATTTATACTTTGTTTTGTATGATGGATTTAAAGCAAAAAAAACAACACAAAAAACATCAAAATATAAAAATACTTAAAAATGATTCATTGGTAAAAGACGGTTTCAGAATCAATAAGCTTGTGTCTAATATTATTTTTAACGTAACCACTTCAAAATTAATAAAACTACAACAGTAGCCCCATCTTCTGTTTAGTGTTTGAATTAGAGCCAATATGACTGTCGCGAGGCTTCGATGAGCATCATGAAAGTAGGGTTGATTATATTATTTACGTCAGTGTAACTGGTGTGAAACATTTTGGGTATCAGAATGACAGTTGAGAAACTATTATAGGTGTCAGTGTGACTGATTTGACTATTTTTATCGGTGTCGATGGGTAGTATGAGACCGTTATGAATGTCAACATCACTGAGACTGTTATAGATGTCACTGTGATTGGCTTGAGTCTACATGTAGGTGTAAGAGTAACGTGTTAGAAACCGTTATAGAGTATTTACACGTGACGTAATGCATCTGGCCGGCTTTGTTTATTCCGCCATATTGGACCTAACAACAAATTAGTGAAATAACGATGACCCTAGTTTCAGTTAAATACTTAGAACTGAATCGTGTAATAATACCAGTTGGTTGTGATGCTGTTGGTTGAACAAAATACAGAGTTGACCTTTAGTCATCTTTGTTGGTGTCTCCATGTAGAATAATGTGGCTGCTGCACGTGAGTAATCCTATCATCTTCCCAGCCCTCTAGTTGAACTAAAACCCATACAAAAGGCTGTCGGACAGTCGTTGTGACTGACATAGTTACAAACATATTCGTAATGTATTTAAAGTGTTTTCTTTCGGAGAATGTAATTATCACCGAGAGGAATCGAACCACTGATTTTAGAGATGTACCATGTCTTACCAGAGGACATCACGAATGTTAATATTAGAAACACAAAAGCTTCAAAAACAGACACATTTTTTGATACAGTCCCAAACAACCCCATTTAAAACGATACTTCATCCCAGCCCGCAGTTATGAATACATACATAGGCTAACGTGAAATATAGCATTAATATATAAGTTTTGTTAATGTGTGAACTATTGGCAATTTAATAACCGTAATACTTTGACTATTTTATTCTCAAACAAAATCAGTAGTTCACCAATATGAATATATAACTTTTCTTATAACTTGTAAGTAAGTGTTGAGTCATTCTAACAAATTGATTATGCATATATCATCTCAAAAACTGTAAGTATATTTAGCAGCCTGTAGATGGTGCTTGTTTCTTACGAAATGTGAATTTTATATTGAAGACTTTACTAGTATATGGTCTATAAAATAAAAATGTACATGTAGCATAACGTCAGAATACAAGCGTTGTGTAGATAAACAATTAGATCTAGCCTAGATTCCAGGTCTTACGTAGCGGTATAGCCAGGTGGTAAGGTACTCGACTTTTAATCTGAAGATAAGGGGTTCGAATCCCTGTTACAACAAGCATGCTTGGTTTTCAGTCGTGGGGGTGTAATAATGTGAGTTAATTCCAATATTCGTTGGTAAAATAGTAGCCCAAGAGTTGGTGATGGGTGATGATGACTAGCTGCCTTCCCTTAAGCTACTAAATTAGGGACGGCTAACTCAGTCCTTGTGTAACTTTGCGCGAAATTTCAAAGCCAAACAATACAGGTCTAAAACTTGTTTGTTAGAATCCTTTAACCAAGCCTATCTAATAACAATAGAACTATACAAAGATAAGATAAAATGTAAATTAGTTAGTACTTTGTATTTTCAGTACATACTTGTATTGAAATTAACAAATGTAAAGACATTCCTAATGTTGGTCAAGAACCATTGTAAAGAAAATATACCAGACAAACTGTCTGTTCACTGTTTAAAGAATTCAGACTTTAGTTGTTGTTTTTTAAATAAATAATCTGAACATGTGAATAAAATAAATGTGTCATTATATCTGTGATCTGCCTTTACAGGTTAAACATATGGATAAGTTATGATGATAAATATTTTGTATAGAAAAAGCCAAATAATTCTACTTTTGAACTTACAAACAGGAGGACCAGCAGGTAAGTAAATCTACAATTATTTATATATACGTAAGATTACACACATAAAATCTGAATACAATTTCGGTAATGTCGATTTCAGCTTTGCCTTACATCGATAGTGTCTGTATATATTTTTTAAACAAAAGGCTGTTGTAGGTTGATTGTGAATTTATGAAAACTTAGTATTCTCATGCACCGTAACTATATTTCCGATAGATACCACTTCTCTTATGATGGCTATACCGTTCAGTTTCTGTCGCCACTAGTTCCATCTTCCCATGGTTTCAACAGGAACGTGACTACTTCTACTGTTGCCACTAGTTCCATCTACCCATGGTTTCAACAGGAACGTGACTACTTCTACTGTTGCCACTAGTTCCATCTACCCAAGGTTTCAACAGGAACGTGACTACTTCTACTGTTGCCACTAGTTCCACCTACTCAAGGTTTCAACAGGAACGTGACTACTTCTACTGTCGCCACTAGTTCCACCTACCCAAGGTTTCAACAGGAACGTGACTATTTCTACTGTCGCCACTAGCTCCACCTACCCAAGGTTTCAACAGGAACGTGACTACTTCTACTGTTGCCACTAGTTCCATCTACCCAAGGTTTCAACAGGAACGTGACTACTTCTACTGTCGCCACTAGTTCCACCTACCCAAGGTTTCAACAGGAACGTGACTACTTCTACTGTCACAGCTGCTTCCAAGAAAAGAAGTACCAGAAGTGTGAGTCGAGGTATCAGTGTAAGAAATTATTACAATATCTTACCTAAACCCACATTGTCTTGGTTGAGTAAACAGTGTATAATCTATCTCGATGAGCACCCTTCGGAAAGTGTCCAAATTCATCTCTATGGAGTGTGATATCTCTAGTTAGAGGAATACACATGTGGGAGAACGCAATATTATGACCAGATACAGTTTTCGCCTATCTTGACAGTATGTTTCACTAAACTGGGTGTTAAAAAGAGGATGACATGATGACATCCTTAATTGTAGGTATCATGGTTGGTCCACCTTTCCCATGCTAATGTGTGATATCCTAGTCAACACAGTACACTTAGACTAGTCTATCTTCTTTCCATATCAGACCTCCCGGGAATTAATTTGGTGGAGAAGAAATGACGGAGGTTTCTTAGCCAACTAATATTATTTGGTTGGTCCAGTACCTTTCTAAAACCACTTCTACCATAAAATAACCAGCAAGAAATTGTACCCACCAGTTATAACGTTCTTTTGTACACCATAAAGGAAAAATGATACATGGAAATGAAAAGGAAATAAGCTATATTTGCAGTTAGTCCGAAAGCCACGTTTGAAACCAGAGAGTGGTGATAGCAGGATGATAATTGACACTGAGTCTGATGAATGAGTGATATTTAAAGGGAAGTACTAAGAGGGGGGTATTTTCTGAAGAAGGACTGGAAATTAAGTTTGAACTAGCCATAAAAGTGTTATCAGAAGGACAGATGCTGGTGTGGACTGTGTGATGGATAAAACCTTAGGAAGGAAACATATAGGTAACTTGGTCTAATCTTGATAGAATTAATTTACCATCTAAGCAGAACGATGTGGTACTGGGGACCAAAAAGTTATGACCTTTCTTTCTGAGATGGGTGGTAAATGTGTACAGAGATTGAGTATTTCACTGGTTAGATAACTATCAGAACACTTGGGTATTGAAAGAACACACTGTACAAAGGATCTTATAGTAACTAAGTAATGGATACAAAGTTCCATTGATTTTGTCATACTCAGTAACAGATGTAAAAGTGAGTGTGACTCAAAGGTATAAGGACTTCCATTACAGCTATTACCTCGAGTAAAGAAATTACTTCACTAGTAGACAGATTAAGACTGCATCAACCTAAACGAAAAGAAAGAAAATTCGGACCGATTGAGAAATGTGTTGAAAAATACTCCCAGGTGAAAAGTGTATGAAAAGTAATATGAAATTTAAGATTCGTGTTCAACTGGAGTGAATTTTGAAACTACAGCTACTTAATAACTGTACAAAATAAAAAGTAATAAACAGCATGAAAAATGTTAAAGTAAAAGCAGGAAGAAACATTTAATACATCATAAAATTATTGTGTCAAATGTAGAGATGAAGACTGGAACCCCCATTCTGTTATCTGCTGTTGGTTAGTTCAGAAGACATCTGGTTTTGGAAAGTTAACATTTTCTTACGTAAAAAATGTGTTTCCTTCATATACTTACCATTTCGCACAGAGATTATATCTCCTGTGATCATCTGCCTTTAGTATCTACATGATACTAGTTTTTAGGAAACTAGAAACTTCAACCTAACCTCACGTGATTCTTATTAATGGCTAATGATGATACTGTACGGTAAAAGCCCTCTGCCAATAGGAAAGCGATATCAACTCCTTGTTTACTGGCTCCCTCTATATTGCTCCACTCATGAAATTTCATTATTGATGAGGAAATAAGTCGTAATTACCCAAAAGAACACATACGCATAAGAAAACTTGTGGGTCAAGCGGCTGTTTGATCGACATACCATGATACAGATGATCTGTTTTTAAGTTCATCGCTTCAAATACATGAGAATCTATACAGCAAATCCATTAGATAGATGTCGAATAATGACGGCCGAGTGTTTTAAAACAGAATTAAAGATCTAATACCTGCTCTATGATTGATGTAAAAAAATCACCACGAAATTATCAGAATGGATCATAATCAAACAATTCATTAGCAGTGGTAAGGAATACAAACATGTCCAATGAACAGAACAGAGGTCAGGCACACTGATATGGAGGAATTATTTATGCTGGTACATATGTTTAAGATGAGATTGTTGTTAAATGATGTATCCGAACCAGTAAACATTAACATTTCTGAAGAGGTGTGGGTTTGGTACGATTCAAAGTGAGGGAACCTAAACAGTAGTAATGGATTACCTAGCCCCTACATGAGTTTCTCGTGCACAGTACGAAACAGGTAAAATGGTTAGGTCAAGAGGGAAAAACTATTGGGTAGGAGTAAGTGAGGATTTGAACATTTTGTCAATTCACCCAAAATGGGTTTCCACCATCAGAAGATATGACTGGAGGACTCTTTCCATGAGTATGAAAAGAGAGGCCATCTTGCATGTAATAACGAAACCATAGACAAAGTCAACGGAGACGTAGAACAAACGCTCTGACCATGTAACTGAAATTATAGGAGACAATAGTGTTTGAAACAAAATATAACAGCAATGGATGAAGAAAAGGAAGCATCTAGAGAACTCTACAATGGAAATAGGAAGAAAGGCATTTGAGATATAGACCTTATTATGGAGTAATGGGCCAGGAGTAATGGTCCAATGAAGGGAAGAGAACTTTTCCAAATAAAAACGTTGGATAGATTAATAACTAAACCCCTCCGTGTCTTTTTAGGGACACCAAGAAAAACCTTGTAAGAGGATTGGTAATTATCTTCACACCTAAAGAATATAGAATAGATCCTAAAGAGAATGAAACTGAACAGGTTGAGAACTAACAGTAAGGGAGAATAGAACTGAAAATATGATGGAACAAGAATCATTCCAAAGGAACAGCATCTCTATGAAGTACTTCTGACATGAGATGAAGACGTAAAGTGCAAGGAGACAAACAAAGATGGTTCAGGAAAAGACAGGATAGTTGAACTGAAGTAAACGGGTCAAACATTTATACCACAGTGTGTGAATCTGGACAGTGCAAGTAATAATAACTATAAAAATGTCATTAAGAATTAAAAACAACTATAATTCTCAATGAAGGAGCCAGTAAGACTACGAGGACCAGACATATGGTACTGGAAATGTAGTTGATCTAACCCTAAATCAATATGTGTGCAAATCTAAGATGTCCTATTAACAAACAGTAGTCTTTATGTCAGAGAGTCTCAGGATTTTATATACAGAACATCAAGTGAATGGTTGTTATTTTAAATAATATTAAAGTTAAACAGTAAGTCCTATGTTTACTACACTTAGTTGCAAAACGGTAACCATCCTTTTTAGAACGATAAATGTTTGTAAAGAAAATTATTGGTGATAATACCTTCCTCTTTCAAATAATTGAGAGTAAAAACTAATATATGTTATAATAGTTGTCTTATTCACTTGTGAAAGTGAAACAGCAGGTGTCATATGGAATATTGTCTGTCTTAAATAATATTGTTCTTAGTAATTATAACAGTTTTAACCCGAAGAAACACAGTAAAAGATACACAAGTGAAGTGATATATTTTATCAAGAACATAGTTAAATGTATAGCATAAAAGCAAACTAGTTAACATGCATAATATTTAAATAAGCGTCATTTACAGGACATTAACTGTAAAAAGTGTACTTATATGTAAAAACCAAAACTATAATCAGTACGTTAAATCAAAATTGGTTGAGTATGTTCTTGTCCTTTATCATAAGAAACAATAAGTTGTAGTATTTTGTTACGAACATCAGTATATGGACAGCAAAAAGGCAAACCAGTGAAACAAGACTATCATGAGTTTCATGTTAATTAAGTATCGTTTTCAAGACAATAAGTGATTTATCCATATATAAAAATCAGGAAATGTATGATTAAATATAGAACTAATAAACCAGTGAAGTGGTTTGTACATAAAACTACTTTATCAGTTGTAGAACATAATTAAATCTAGCCATTGGTTATAATTTCAGACATGTTGATACATCTGTACTGTTGGTTTATCAAAACTGAGCAAGATTTGGTTATTATATATACTGTAATACATAGAAACTATGTAGGACCTTTGGTATTTTAATAACATGTGTGTCTTAATGTATTTGTACAACATTTTAAATGCAATCTGGAAATCAAAATCTTACGATCGGAATTCAAGACAAAGCAGACTTTGTTTATTTTTATTTGTGAGTGTGTAAACATACTTATGTTAAAATACATACTACACGAAAATCGAGATATGTATTTTAACAACAACTATTATTGGATTCGGTGGATCTTGGTTTCACTCAGGCTCGGTAAAAGTTATACATGTTTGATATCTGACATTAGATAAATAGTTGTATATTACATCACTGAACAAGGCATGTGCCTATTTAAACCTCTTCAAAAGTTTTGACAATTTTTTATTATGATCCTACTGGTGATAGAACGTTTTATGAATGGGGCAGATGTTGAAGAATATTTAACATCTAAGAATATTAAGAATATTAATGATCTAAGGTAATCTCAAATGTGAAATTAAACATTTGTAGAGTCGAGAAATACGTCGAGAACTGTACAAACTATTAGATTAACATGCTAACTGGCCCGGCATGGCCAGGTGGGTTAAGGCGTTCGACTTGTAGTCCGAGGGTCGTGGGTTTGAATCCCTGTCCTACCAAACATACTCACTCTTTTAGTCGTGGGGGCGTTATAATGTGACGGTCAATCCCACTATTCGTTGGTAAAAGAATAGCCCAAGAGTTGGCGGCCGGTTGTTGATGACTAGCTGTCTTCCCTCTAGTCTTACACTGCTAAATTAGGGACGGCTAGCGCAGATAGCCCTCGAGTAGCTTTGCGCGAAATTCAAAACAAACAAAGAAAAGCTTTGCGCGAAATTTAAAAAAACATACGCTAACTAGGACCCCACGAAGCTTCGAGACTTGATTCGTTAGCTCGGGCATCGATTTGATATTTTCGAATCTGTATTGCTTCCAGTTAACTTTAAAATATAACTTTTAATTGAATATGTATATTGGAATCTATTTCATTGTAATGTTTGTATCATTTTTCTTCCGGATGTTTAAGGACATCACATCTTTTGTTTTTAAAAAGATTTACTTTTATCCCAATTATTAATTGTGTGGAAGCACTCTACATAAATAAAAAAAAATCATATATTTGACATAAAATTTAATTCGGTCTTTTTATCCTATAGTTTATGTTTGCACAGCCAAATCGATTCGA